>NC_090768.1:31946192-32013692 GCF_036898095.1 Palaemon carinicauda | reverse complement strand
ATTTCGTTCTCATAATCCTTTCTGTCCGTCCAGAGTCCATTGTCCAAGTAGCTCGCTAAGCTACCTTATCAATAATTCTATACTGCTATATAAAACTTTTACCATTAAGCTATTGTTGCAGCTTATTCAGAGTCAATTATTATTATTATTATTATTATTAGCTAAGCTGCAACCCTAGCTGGAAAAGCAGGATTCTATAAGCCCAGGGGCTCCAACAGGGAAAACAGCCCAGTGAGAAAAGGAAACAATTAAGAACAGCGACAACATTAAAACAAATATTTCCTATATAAACTATAAAAACTTTAACAAAACAAGACAGAACATAATAATGATGATGATAATAATACTAATCACAATAATAAAAATAAAAATAATAATAATAATAATAATAATAATAATAATAATAATAATAATAATAATAATAATAAGAAGAAGAAGAAGAAGAACTAGTAGTAGTAGTTTCATTTTTGACAAGAGATCTTTCTAAGCAGGGAATAGGAGACTATACAAACCAGACACTATAAAACAAAATAAATTTCTAAAAACAATAAATAGTATGTCAATTATAGCATTACACACATTGAAACTACCAGGGCGAAACAAGCACGGATGATTTACTTCAATTAAATATGACAAAGCACCTACGAATATGAGAGAGAGAGAGAGAGAGAGAGAGAGAGAGAGAGAGAGAGAGAGAGAGAGAGAGAGAGAGAGAGAGAGAGAGAGAGAGTAAATATATCTCATTTTTAGGTGAAGGGAAACTACAGATACTGAGATTTTCCAAATCGATTAAACATTTTGCTCTTTTCAAAGGAACAATCTTTAATAAATACAATCATGTTTACTGTTGCAAATAAAAGCCCACAATGTACAACAAACTTTTCTACTAGTGCCATAAGGCATGTAAGGTGGATTTCAATGGCATGTAATCAATCAACTATTTCTAGACGCTTTTGTTAAATTGTAAGTTCTGAATTCTCTTTCACTGACTCCTATGCCAAAGTGCGTGTTATGGCACTTGCACTTACAAGAATATTTTTAGTGGAAGAGCTTTGGAATGTTAATGCGGCAACCAAATAGTTCAATAGTCCAATGGTTATATCGACAATATTTACAAATGGAATAATATTCGTGGCATTATATAAGTAGACTACATCATTTCAATATATATATATATATATATATATATATATATATATATATATATATATGCAGAACCACCACAGGGAAGATAAAAATATGAAATATAAGATTAAGTCCTGACTAGTTTCGTGATACTTCTGAAGAAGTATCACGAAACTAGTCAGGACTTTATCTTATATTTCATATTTTTATTTTACCTGTGGTTCTTCTGCATCAGAGCATCACGTTTCCCTGTGATTTTTACGCATATATATATATATATATATATATATATATATATATATATATATATATATATATATATATATATATATATATATATATATATTAGAGAGAGAGAGAGAGAGAGAGAGAGAGAGAGAGAGAGAGAGAGAGAGAGAGAGAGAGAGAGAGAGAGAGGAGAGAGAGAGAGAGAGAATTTTATAAACATTAGCATTTCTCTTATCAGTAACAGATATTAGAAAATCTAAAAATCAAATGTTATAGACTTTACGGCTTTAAGTGGAATTATACTCTTTAGTGGAAAATAAATCTTAAAACCCAATTTGTCCGTCAATCAGAACACGAAGGTGGTCGGTATTTTACGTAAAGGCGGCAACAACCTCATTGTTTATCATACAAGGAGTATTTTATCTACGGCGAAGCAGGAAAAACATTGATAAATCTGTTTTTTTCGGAGTGCATTGTTCGTCTTTTATCATTTATATTTGTTTTCTATATAAATATATAGTACAAAGTGTAACGCTGTAAAGATCACTTAAGAATGGATGAACAAACATTCGATATCCTGGCTCAGGAATGTTAACTTAATGGCATAAAAGGTTTGCCATCTAATTCTTACATATCTTATATCAATAACTTGACAACGCCCTTTATAGTAAATCCATAACCAAACGTTCACCTGACTCCTGTACAGACTATATTAGAAACGTTTTCGAGTCTTGGCAGCTTCCATCCACCATCAATTGTTCGGTGTTTGTTCATTTGTCAAGGTAGAACAATGACTTCTCCCCAAAGAGAGAGAGAGAGAGAGAGAGAGAGAGAGAGAGAGAGAGAGAGAGAGAGAGAGAGAGAGAGAGAGAAATACCAACGCAAGCAGAAAATGGCTCTTGAGACAGCTACTTCCCGTCTGTGGAACTACACCTTACCACTGCTGGTAGTCTAGAACCGAAAGAGTCCTAATGATAATTTGGTACTGACTGGTGACATCATAACTAAGAAAAACACGTTAATGCCATTTAAAAAACTAAAACGTCCTAACAAACTCTAAGATCCGAGATAGTGAGAATCATTTGAGAAGCTTTCGTTATAAAAAGGAAAAAATAGGATGACCGTGAAGGCGGAAATATAAATAAATAGTAATGGAATCATCTCGAGAACTAGAAGAGTAAGTAGTTGAACTGCTAGCAAGTCAAAAGCCTTAAATTTCATACAATTTATGTACAAAATACAGGCAACTCTCATTGGAGAATAGGCCAGCGAACTATATCCCATAAAATCGTTTATGTTGTTCTGTAGAAATGCAAACTAAGTGTTTTTACAATTCAAACAGCCACCTTATATCTAAATTATCTTCATGGAAAATAGGAAAAGTAAAAAAAAAAAAAAATACTAATCATTTTAGCTGTCCATTCCAATGGTTGATTGGAGGACTATTAACACTCCCTCTACCATACTTGATAAACAATACATAACTACAGTATAAGTAATAAGAAGGAATTGAAAGTTTTTGTAATGATACATAACTTAGCAATAACACTATAAAAAAACACAGCTATTTGGTGCCTTAAATAAAACTGAAAAATCCATCAGTAATCTATGAGTAAACCAAATTTTTTATACAAAGATAAAAACTAGTAACAAGATGTATCCTCCTTAACAACGTGGTCTAAACTTGGGGATAAACTGGTGAATGAGGAAAAGCAAGAGATAATATTCCGAGGACATCAAATAAATAGTTACACCAAACTGGAAAATTACTAAATCAGCTACAAACTGACAATGTTTGTACTGTAGACTGGAGCCCAAAAGAAAAGTACTTAATTACTTAAATTTTCTTTTGCTTTCATGAAATATCTTTCTGTAATGAACAATAAGACGTGATAAGTTGCAAAACCAAAATCATTTCTTAAAAAGACAACCAAAAGGTTTTTAACTAACCATCCTATACTAATAAATAAAATTAACTATTATGGCCACAAAAAGCAAAAACGAATATAGAAAACAAGACGCTGTTATCGCATATGACTAATATACTCAACTGGGAAATGTGAAGTAACATCCTTTTGTGACTAGAGTACAGGCTATGTATGACTAATTCAACCACTCTTGTGACTAGCACTGGCCATCTGTGAGTAACTCAGCCATGAAGCATAAAATAAATCTTTTTGCCTCAAGACCTTACACCATGCAACAGACATTCTTTTTAAACTGAAACTAAAGTTTGAGCTGATTACTATATGTACAATGTCTACAAAAACTTTACATTTGTTTCAGGGGTAGAAAAACTTTTTATATCATGTCAATTTCATTTGAAATGTATTATATACATAATATCCAAAAGTGTAATCCAATAAAACATGTAATAATTATGGTTGTTGTACCCTACTGGAAACATCCCTCCCTACCAATCTGTTGGATAGGAGTTCAAGACCCACTCAAGCTTGATAAGTTTCTAGTAGTGTCTGCACCCTCACTATCCTTGTGAGCTAGGGAATGGGGGTCTGGGGGAGCCTATATGTCTAACTGCTGAGTCATCAGTGGCCATTGCCCAGCCCTCCCTGGTCCGAGCTTACCTCTTCCATTAATGGGCAGCTTTTACATCTTTAAACCCTAAATATCATTATCATTATTATCATTATTAATTGCTAAGCTACAACCATAGTTGGAAAAGCAGGATGCTATAAGCCCAGGGGCTTCAACAGGGAAAATAGCCCAGTGAGGAAAGGAAACAAGGAAAAATAAAATATTTCAAGAGCAGTAACAGCATTAAAATAAATATTTCCTAAATAAACTATAAATACTTTAACAAAATAAGAGGAAGAGAAAGACAGAATAGTGTGCCAGAGTGTACCCTCAAGCAAGGTAACTCTAACCTAAGACAGTGGAAGACCATGGTACAGAGGCTATGACACTACCAAAGACTAGAGAACAATGGTTTGATTTTAGAGAGTCCTTCTCCTAGAAGAGATGCTTACCATAGCTAGAGAGTCTCTTCTACCCTTACCAAGAGGAGAGTAGCCACTGAACCATTACAATGCAGTAGTTAACCCCTTGGGAAAAGAAGAATTGTTTGATAATCACAGTGTTGTCAGTTGTATGAGGACAGAGGATAATATGTAAAGAATAGGCCAGACTATTTGGTGTATGTATAGGCAAAGGGAAAGAACCGTAACCAGAGAGAAGGATTCAATGTAGTACTGTTTGGCCAGTCAAAGGACCCTATAACTCTCTCGCGGTAGTATCTCAACGGGCGGCATATACCCATTACCAAAGCAGAGTTCTACTACACAAATGCTTTCCACTCAAAATGAGAGCAACTGAAATGGACTAAAATACCGAAAAACATTTTCCAACAAGTACAATAATGAGGATTTGCTGATAATCTATACAGTATTGTACTACTTCCTCAACTTTACCCTACAATGGGCTAACACTTACATCATGCTTCAAGTAGCATTATTTAATAAGATCATAAAGACTTAAAAAAAAAAAAAAAAAAAAAAAATATCATTAGAATAGAAATGCAAAGGGTTTATAACATGGCAAAAAATCCATCCTAACTATCACCCAAAACCTATTAGGCCATAAAGATACAATCGTCAAGTTTGATTTTGAACCTGAAAATAGACATCTGAGGTAGTCTATATTACAAGCAACTATAGGTAAATTAATAAAGTAAACATCACATATTTGTAGATTACAAGAAAGAACGTTACAGAGTAATAAAACAGATAACAATTAGAAGTGTATTACAATTAGAAAACTCTTAACTAATAATGTTACTGTAAAAAATAGAATGGTGGTGTCCACCAAGGAGCCTCAAGTCCTTGGCTTTAAATCAAAGTAACAGAGGAAACTACATAGGGAGGCACCTTGGAGTAAAAGTTATTAATTCACACACACACACACATAAATATATATATATATATATACTGTATATATAAAATTTTGCCCTATGCCTGGTCATTTATCAAAAGATATTGAAACCAATGAGCAGCATACCATATTCATACAGTATACAAACTCTTGCAAACCATGAAAGAATATCTAACCTCTAGGAAACATTACCAAAAGATAACAATAAATATAGTATAAAATATAGGAAAAAATTCATTGTGACATCTTAAAATATCACAAAACATACCATCATTATATGTACGCATTACAGTACTGTATATGGGAATTATGGAGGCTAGCAATTTAATTTCAGTATGGTAGTCTGACGTTAAGTATTCCTCGTGTAACTTTGCTTATCTCTATGTACTCTCACTTTATTTTCATCGACATCAAATCATAGACTCGCACTCCATCATTCTACTTTTATCACAATTTTGCAATCTTAACACCTTACTGATGCAAAGTAAACATAAAAAGCTTTGCTACTATATTCTCATTATCATTACTAGCTAAGCTACCATCCTGGTTGAAAAAGCAGGTATTAGAAGCCCAAAGGGTCCAACAGGGAAAAATAGCCCAGTGAGAGAAGGAAATAAATAAAATATATGAAAAGTACCGGTAATGAATAACTACTACAAAATATCTCAAGATCTATAACAACCTTAAAATAGATCTGCCATATATATACTATGGAGAGACTTATGTCAACCTGTTCAATATAAAAAACATAAGCTGCAAGTTTGAACTTAGTTCCAACGATTCAACCGCCAGATTATGAAGATCACTCCGAAATATTGTCCCTGAAAGAATAAAAGTTCTCGAATACTGTGTAGTATTGAGCCTTATGATGGAGAATGCAAGACTGTTATAATCAACCACATACCTAGTACTATGTACAGGATGGGACAGTCTGGGAAAATCTGAATACAAAGGAAGGTCAAAATTATGAAAAATCTAGGGCAACATGTATAAAGAACTAACTGAACAACAGTACCCGATACTAATATCTAGACCAGGAATAAGAAATTCAACAGACTCTAAGTTTTTTTTTCCCTGCAAATTAAGACGAGATTCAGCAGCCGATGTCCAGACAGGAAAACAATACTCAAAACTGAATGAAAGAATTAAAAGATTTCTTCAGAATAGCTTGATCAGCTGTCTCTTCCAATCTATATCCAGTCTCATGTTCATATAAACACTTTGAACCTATTCCCAAATACAATTATATGTATACCATTTACTTTAAATTCATGAGCACGCATTACTTAACGCTTGCTATGGAAAATATGGAAATGTTTCACATCCCAATATCTGATTTTATTTTCTCCCCTGATGAAACACTAGGGCTGCTATTGGCCAATATTATTCTTATCAAAACCATAATAAACTAATAATCTGATATCAGGAGAGGCCATAAAATAATACATCTCCGTAGACTGAGCAAGCATATAAATTTCCAATTTTTTTTTTTAATTTTAAAGTTCAAAGGTATATGCATTGACTAGCCTAAACATTATAATAAATATTCAAAAGAATAAGTAAACTCACAGCATTGAGCATAGAAATCAATTTAAAACATGTCCACTTTAAATGTTGGATTGCATATTATCAGATGTACAAACACAGACCCACTGTGCTTTCTTTATAAAAGTACCTGCACCTTTAATGCACAGTAAACTAAGGATGTCGTTACTACGAGTCACTATGCGAAAGTAATAACCTTACGAATGACCCATAACCAAAATCCAATACCACTACTCTGTGTGTAAAGGTCCTTTGATACTTTCTTTTCTAAATAATGCATTTGGTAACCATATCCAAAAAGACCTCCTGACACTCAGGAAGTGTCACCACCCCTTCTAGGAATAAGAAGAATATACAGTACTGTATATATATGTGTGTATGTATATATATATATATATATATATATATATATATATATATATATATATATATATATATAATTATGTATAATAATAATAATTTTCATTGAGGGCAATAGCCTTAGTGGTGTCAACATGTTCCTTACAGGAATCCTCATATTTCCTCATATTCTTCAAGTTTTCAAACGTAAGCTTTGGTTTAATATTGGACGATTATTCCTTTTCTTCATACTTTATTCACTTAAGCATAATATATATATATATATATATATATATATATATATATATATATATATATATATATATATACACACACACTTGTATATGCAAAAAATGCAGCCACTTCTAATACATGGCAAGATAAAGGCCTCAGACATGTCTTTATTCATGTCTGGGGTTTGGACAATTTTCAGCACCACGCTGGCCAACGCAGATTGGCGATGGCGGGAGGCTTTTGTCCGATTGCTCACGGCAAACCAGCCTAGTATGGGTGTCCCTGACTAGTACAACTTTGTTGATCATGGTGATAAACAAACTTTCACAATTTTAAGGCATCCCCACTCAGAAAGGGGGATACCTTACATACAATACGTACACATATACTGTATATATATTTTCACACACACATAATGTATATAAATTCATTTATGTATGAACTCATAACTGTAGTTAAATTTTCATGAATATAAAATTGAAATCAAAGCAAAAGAAACTGCTAGATACAGTAAATTTCTCAAAACTTACCAAACTGTAGACACTTTCCCTAGATTATTTACCAATAGAAGATAAGCATGCTAATCACAATATATATGAAAGACTATTTAAATTAGTCCACAGGGCTTCAAAAGAAAACACTGACAATGAGCTACAACACAGATTCAAATGCCTCTGTTATCTCAAGATTAACAGATATCAAGCAATCCATGATAATTGAACCGTCCTTACTATAATAATCTGCATATGCCTTATTCTGAAATCTTATACAGTATTCAATTGTATGTAGTTTCCTCTAAAATGAGAGAGAGAGAGAGAGAGAGAGAGAGAGAGAGAGAGAGAGAGAGAGAGAGAGAGAGAGAGAGAGAGAGAGAGAGAGAGAATTTAGTTTTGGTAAATGACTACTATATTTACATCAATGTAAACAAATTCATCATATAGTATAATATATTGTAAACGCATTACCTGTAGAATAAACCAACATCACTACAGTACATAGACATTGACACACTTTCAAATACAGAGTACAATATTATGACAGGGTCAAATGCATTATCATAATTTAATATACTCAACCCTGCGAAACATTAATCCCTATACTGTTAACCCTTTTACCCCCAAAGGACGTACTGGTACGTTTCACAAAACTCATCCCTTTACCCCCATGGACGTCCAGGTACGTCCTTGCAAAAAAAATGCTATTTAAATTTTTTTTTTTTGCATATTTTTGATAATTTTTTGAGAAACTTCAGGCATTTTCCGAGAGAATGAGACCAACCTGACCTCTATATGACAAAAATTAAGGCTGTTAGAGCAATTTAAAAAAAAATATACTGCAAAATGTGCTTGAAAAAAAATAACCCTTGGGGGTTAAGGGTTGGGAATTTACAAATAGCATGGGGGTAAAAGGGTTAATAACCCAAAAAAAGGAAACTGTCAATCAATAAGTATTCATTAAATTTTCGTCAAATATATTAGCAAAATACACTAAATAATTTTCTGTAGGATATCAAAATATAATATGAGACATAAGGAAAAAAAACCACTAAGTCATTTTCTTTTACTTATACCAACACAACGTTTATGCTTATACAACAAAACAAAAAATTTGACGCATATATTGAGGGCTCCTATAAATAATGACGATATTGTTTGATAGTCACCGTCTTAATGAAAACTATTAATATTCTTTACATAATCGAGGAATACAACAATACAGTATTATTTTTTTATATAATGCTAACTACAACATTCAGAAATACGAAACGCTTAAACTAGAAAAATCTATATAAAATATCAGTTACAAATGACATTTAATAAAAAGAAATAGATTAAACAAATTGCAAATTCTCATACCAAAAATATGAAAAATCTCTCCTTGGAAGTCGTTCGGGATAATGCTTGTTTTTAACTAGTTTAGGACTAGAATAAATCCCAGGAGATTAGACTAGACTTAGAAAAATATGAATTCTTTACAGGGATAAAAACAACCAGTTAAGTTAAGCTAAACAACCATGAAATAAAGATAATTTGTAAATCGGTAAAATAGTTATGCTATCCATACAAGAGAAATAATGCCCAGTTGTGTAAAGACAAATTATATGGCAATCTAGAAAAAAAAGCAGTTCAAGTCGGATTAGACTGAAGGCCAAGGAAGGCAAAGCACCTTGGGCAGGTTAAGCCCTTGGCCACTAGGTTAGGTAAGGTTGGTTAGAATATATCATAGTTAAAATAGACCTAAGAATATTCTCTTGCACAGTGTATACAACTATTCCGCTATTACTATCATCATTAGACAAGCTACAACACTGGTCCCTAAGTAGAATGCTACATGACCAATAGTTCAAACGGGGAAAGTAGCCCAATGAGGAAAGGGAATAAGAGAATAGCAAATAAACTATACAAGAGTAATGAATGAAAAATATAGGATTTTCTAAGATCAGTAATAACATTAAAATAGATCTGTCATATATAAATTGTAAAATCAAACATTTCAAGCTGTTTTATAGAAGTTGATGTTTTTCCTCATACAATCGCTGAAATACCCGACACTTTGGAATAACCTTCGATAAAGATTAACCGAGGCTTATCTTCATTTAGTATATTAACGTTTCCTATCATATTTACCATACAGTCTAAAGCCATTTGGTACTTGTGCCAAAACACAAATGTAATGCTATGATAAAAAAAGTCTTGAATTCAAAAGTTACTTAAACTTAACCCAGCCTACAGTAGGCTTGGCCAATCTTAGACCTGTCCAGATTTAAGCTTAGATTTAGACAGAACACCTTCATGAGACGTCTTTCACTAGCCTACAATGCAAAACTTAAGCCTAGTCTCAACAACAGTTGCATTGGGTACATTGAGTTGCAAATGCACCACTGAATACAAAGACAAATGCAACCTCTCAACAATGCCTCGACATCCACCATATGATAGTAAATTTCGTGAGCCATCTCAGAGAGATCACGGTTAAATACCTATGCAAAATAACCTACGAAACATCACTAAATCTCCATAATATCTCAAAACTCACATGAAGTTCTACAGTCAGCCCAGCCCACCGCCGACTAAAACGGCTCAATTAACACCTATCGAAAAGCCATCCCTAAACGCCATTATCATTCCCCCGTAATTCGAAACGAACGTGAAGCAGAACCACACTTAACATCATAAAATCTTGAAAAAGGCATAGAAATTGGTTACCTTTAGTACCGAGGATAAGAGATGATAATGGTGTTATAGGAGCTGTTGCAATCCTTCCTTTCCCCACCAGAGACCAAGTAAATATAGTAAGTTTGCTTCTCAGTCGTTAGATGGCACTACTGTCTCTACACCATCTAGGACTTTCGGGAAAATCGTCCTGTTCTTTTTTTGTGATCCACAAACGTTTGGGGATTTATTAGTTACAGCTGGTTTGAGAAGACTTCCCTTAGTGCTATAAAGTGTCTAAACACATTCAATCTAAGGTATTTAATCATTTATTGCAAGTTTCAAAAAGTCACGTAAACAATTACTTATCTTTGGGGTGTTCGGAAATATGGGATTTTTTTTTTTTAATCATCTTCTAAGGGTAGATTATATTTCTAATATTGCTTCTTTAGATGAAAATTGTGGTGTGTGTGTTAATAAATATATATCTAAATGAAAGTATGGCCACACTATTATTTTATTCACATTTTCACCAACTTGTGTGGGAGACGGGCTCTTGCTTACAAGTCCGTTATTAATAGTCTGAGTCTATAGTACGGTAAATCCAGATTTAATCTCGATTAAAAAACAAAACACTAAAAGAAAAGTTTTCAAGTTTGCAGGCTGTGTGCTATACTCAACGCAGCGAGAAAAGGCTGATAGGGGAGAGTAGGACACCTGATTTTAAACGGATTCTCCCACTGATACCAACTTTCCAATGATCACCGACTCACTCTCCAACCCATCCCCATGTGCGGTGATGAAAACTGGCCAAACTCCAGACATGAGGCCTTTGTCCTACAGTTGACTAGAAATTGCTATATATGTATATATATATATATATATATATATATATATATATATATATATATATATATATAGGCCTATATAGTGTGTAAGGACAGTGAGACAAGCGTCACCAAGATCAACTGATACTTTATTCAAATGTGCGTGGGAGTATATTAGAAGGTGCGGACGGAAAGGTAGGATGGCGCTGGCGCCAAATCAGATTGAATTGCCCGCCAAAATATATGTGTTTTCTTACACTTACAAATATGCGAATTATGAGTTAACAGAAACATGTAATGAAATAATACATATGTCAAAATGTAGCTCTGATAGAGCAGAATACATATACATGGGAAACCACGGTGTGGCGAAAGGAGAATTCAAATGAATAAACAGTTTGTTGATTTTCTGGACGACGAAGGGAGCGGTGTCCTTACAAGTACTCCCTCCCCCCCCCCGCAAGACATCGGGCGGCGTAGAGGGCTGATGATCAATCTTCGTATCTTTTCGGGCGTCGGAGGGTTCCTCTTGTTTTTGAACGGAGGGGCGCACCGGCGGTCGGCGTAAGGATCTCTTCCTCTTGTCGTCGTTTGATGATTTTTCTTTCGTTGAGCGCCTTGTTTTGAGGTGGCACTCTGGATCTGCCAGGTCCGACAGAGGCGGTGTCGCTTCCTTCGAGAAACGCTGGTTTCACGCGGTCTATTGAGACCCAGTCCTCTTGGCCATGGACGTCGAGAAGGAAGGCTTTCATTGTCTTCTTAATTACCCGGTAGGGGCCTCGATAAGGTTTAGTTAGTGGTTGTCGATGAGCGTCGACACGGACGAAAACGTACCCGCAGTCATCCAGGTTTTTTGGTTTGAAGTGCTTGGTTCTGTTTTGGTAAGTTTTGAGACATGGCCTGAACTTCCTGGCGATGTCCCTTAGGTGATCCAGCTGCGTGTCGTCGGTTGATGGGGGAAAGAATTCGCCAGGAACTGCGAGCGCCTCTCCGTAAACCTTTTCGGCGGGCGAAGGTTTGCCGTCTGCGCGAGGGGCGGTGCGAAGGCCGAGGAGTACCCAAGGAAGTCGTGAGTTCCAGTCCCCGTCGGTGCAGCTCGCCATCAGGGACGCCTTGAGGGTGCGGTGAGTTCTTTCGACCATGCCGTTTGCCACGGGGTTGTATGCCGTGGTGCTGTGGAGCGTCGTCCCCATCAGGTTCGCCAAAGCGAGCCATATTTCAGAGAGGAAAGCGCCTCTGTCTGTCGTGATGTTGTCAGGAACGCCAAACCTGCTCACCCAGCTTGACAGGAGGGCTTCGGCGCATGCTTGAGTCGTAGCTTCAGTCATCGGCGATGCCTCCAACCACCTCGTGGAGCGATCGATGACCGTAAGCAGGTAGCGAGCAGATCCAGAAGGGGGCAATGGTCCCACGACGTCGATGTGTATGTGACTGAAACGTCTTTTTGGCTGGGGGAAATCGCCTACCCCCGAGTTGGTGTGACGGCTGACTTTGCTTGATTGGCAGTTGATGCATGACTTCGCCCATTCCCGGGCATCCTTTTTTATCCCTGGCCAGACGAACTTTTCAGACAGAAGGCGAGCGGTGGTGCGTCCTGAGGGGTGTGAAAGTCCGTGGATGATATCGAATATTTTCCTTCTGCAGGAGGCTGGTATCCAGGGACGTGGGCGGCCGGTGCTGTTGTCGCAAAGAATAGTTACTCCTGCTGGTCCGAGGGAATCACACTTATCTTGAGCGCGGATGGCCCCATCAGGTGATCCTGTGCTTCTCGGTAGGTGCGTTGTTCGGTTGCGAGATTGGCGTAGTCGATTCCCAGGTGAATTGCGTCAATTTCAATCCTTGAAAGGGTGTCCGCGACTGGGTTTTTCTTTCCTGGGACGTAACGTATGGTGCACCCGAATTCGGCGATTGTTGCGAGATGACGTTGTTGTCGGGAGGTCCATGCATCTGTCAATTTCGTGAAAGCGTGAACGAGGGGTTGATGGTCCGTCGCGATTGTGAAGGGAGTGCCCTCCAAGATGTGCCTGAAGTGGCGGACGGCGAGGAGTTCCCTATCGAAGGTGCTGTATCTTGTTTCGGCGGGTTTCAATTTCTTGCTGAAGAATTCCAGCGGTCGAGGAGAACCATCGACGAGTTGCTCCAGCACAGCCCCACAGGCGACGTTGCTGGCGTCGGTCGTTAATCGCAGGGGCGCGTTGTCGTCGAAATGAGCCAGGGTGGTGGCATTCGCGAGGGCATCCTTCGTCTGGGCGAATGCCTGTTGCTGGGGCAAACCCCACTCGAGTTTTTTCGCTTTTCCTTTCAGGACGTTGTCGAGGGGTGACAGGGTTTGTGCGATGTTGGGGATGAAGCGCCTGTAGTAATTGACCATCACCAGGAACTCCTGAAGTTGGCGGATGGTCGTAGGTATCGGGAACTTTCTGATGGCGGCGACCTTGGTTGTCATGGGTTTTACCCCGCACAAGGATACTCGGTGACCAAGGAAATCCACTCCTTCCGCACCGAACGTGCACTTGTCGAAACGTACGACCAGGCCGTTCTCCTGTAGGCGTTTGAGGACGGTGCGGACGTGTTGCTTCCTGCATCGTGGCCAGACGACGAGTCGGCGAAGAGGTGAGAAGTTGATATGTCGGTTAAGCTCATCCTACTGCCTTACATTCACCGAAGTGTGGGAGAACCAAAGGCAGGCTCACGCCTAAGGTAACGGAGTTTAGAGAAGGTAGCACGGCCGTAATAAGTCCGTTAATGGCAAAGCCAAAACCGCTGATGCTACTTTCAACTCCGGGGTCACCAGTTGTAAGGACAGTGAGACAAGCGTCACCAAGATCAACTGATACTTTATTCAAATGTGCGTGGGAGTATATTAGAAGGTGCGGACGGAAAGGTAGGATGGCGCTGACGCCAAATCAGATTGAATTGCCCGCCAAAATATATGTGTTTTCTTACACTTACAAATATGCGAATTATGAGTTAACAGAAACATGTAATGAAATAATACATATGTCAAAATGTAGCTCTGATAGAGCAGAATACATATACATGGGAAACCACGGTGTGGCGAAAGGAGAATTCAAATAAATAAACAGTTTGTTGATATTCTGGACGACGAAGGGAGCGGTGTCCTTACAAGTGTATTTGTGAATTTTCAAAGTTTTTCTCCTAAAGAATATCTGTGTGGTATGAAACCAAAGTAAAAATAATTTCGGAGATACACCAATATATATATATATATATATATATATATATATATATATATATATATATATATATATATACATATATATATATATATATATATATATATATATATATATATATATATATATATGTGTGTGTGTGTGTGTGTGTAAAATCCACAGGAAACAGGAAAGTAAAAGACCAGGTACCAAGCGCTTTCGTGTATTACGTACACTTCTTCAGGGTACAAAGTGAATTAGAAAATAAAATCATACAAAAAAAAAACTACCAAAACTGAAATGAAAGCCACAAACGAGCTTAAGTGATTAAAGGTCGTTAAAAATAAATAAACAATTATCATTATGTAATAAAATGCTAGTAATGTAACAATCATTGAACGAAATATTTACATTGTACTTTCTTACAATTTCATTAAGATACGTGACTAGTTTAAAAAGACCAGAGCTGAGACTTAAAATTTGATTACTAAAATATTAAATAAAAGCAGATTCAATATTTCTTTTAACAAGGGTTTTACAAAATACATTCTCCGAGGAATTTTCCCAGTCAATACAGTGCTTAAAATCGTTCCTGTGGACAAACAGGGCACTAGACATTTGTCTTGTCCTAACTGCATAATAATGTTGTTTGGTTCGGTTGTCAAGCAGTTTTCCAGATTGACTCAAATCTTTTCACGCCCAGTACATGGAATTATGTAAATAGAGCCATTATTATACTTTGGAGAATTATTTATTATGATATTCCTTGCTGTTCCTAAAATTTTAAATACTACATTTACTTTGAATATTTTCAATGTCTTTGATTTAAGCAAAATTCCCATTATATGGAAGTGCCAGCACATTAACAATAGCAAAGATTTAACGCAGAATGCTACAAACCATTGAAAAAATTATATTAGAGAATAGCAAATAAACTATATATTAGTAATGAATAAAAAAATAAATAATGGTTAAAATCAATAACAACGATGAAAGTAGATGTATCATAATTAGTATGTAAACTATAGAACTGAGGTTCCACAGATTCAGCTACCTGATTAAGATCATTCCACAAGCTCGTCACAGCTGGAAATAAACTTCTAGAATAACCTGCAGTATTGGGCCTTGCGGTGGAGAAGGCAAGAATGTTAAAATTAACTGCATACCTGTATTACTACGTCCAAGATGGATAGTAGGCTGGCCAGGGCACCAGCCACCCGTTGAGATACTACCACTAGAGAGTTATGGGGTCTTTTGACTGGCCAGACAGTACTACATGGGATCCTTCTTTCTGATTACGGTTCATTTTCCCATTGCCTACATATTAACACACCGAATAGTCTGGCCTATTCGTTACATATTCTCCTCTGTTCTCATACACCTGACAACACTGAGATTACCAAACAATTCTTCTTACTGCATTGTAATTGCTCAGTGGCCACTTTCCTCTTTGTAAGGGTAGAAGAGACTCTTTAGCTGTGGTAAGCAGCTCTTCTAGGAGAAGGACACTCCAAAATCAAACCATTGTTCTCCAATCTTGGGTAGTGCCTTAGCCTCTGTACCATGGTCTTCTACAGTCTTGGGTTAGAGTTCTCTTGCTTGAGGGTACACTCGGGCACACTGTTTTATCTTATATCTTATTTCTCGTCCACTTGTTTTGTTAAAGTTTTTATAGTCTATAAAGTGATATTTATTTTAATATTGTTGCTTTTCTTAAAATATTTTATTTTTCTTTGTTTCCTTTCCTCACTGAGCTATTTTCCCTGTTGGAGCCCCTGGGCTTATAGCATCTTGTTTTCCAACTAAGGTTGTGTTGTAGCTTAGCAAGTAATAATAATAATAATAATAATAATAATAATAATCAGAGTTACTAGAAAATTTTATGTAAAAAGCGTAAAGAGCTAACTGAACGACGGTGCCATAGATTAATATAAAGATCAGGAATAAGATATGTAAAAGACCACAAGTTTCTATCCAACAAATTAAGATGAGATTCAGCAGCTGAAGACCAGACAGGAAAACAATACTTAAAACAAGGCAGAATAAACTAAGAAATGAAAACACTTCTTCAGAATAGATTGATCACCGAAAATCTTAGAAAAAAAAAATCTTAATAAGCCAATATTTTTTAGTAGTTTAAGAAACAGATCAAATGTGCTTCTCAAAAGTAAGTTTGGGATCTTGTCAAAATTTGCGAACCCAACATTTCCATTTCAAGATTAAGGAACCCAATTCTCCACATGTAAAGAATAACGAACCCAATTTTGCACATGGAAAGAATATCGAACCCAATTAACCTCATGTCAAGAATAACGAACCCGGTGATGGTTGGGTTCGCTAATCTTGACAAGATCCTAAATTTGTAATCAAGAATCACACCTAAACATTGTAAATTGTATATAGTTAAACATTATTAATGCAAAGCTCCGTATGCTGATGAACCAGTGTCCTTGACCTACTTATAATCACACATTGAGTTATGTTAGAGTTCATTTTCATGACCCATAATTTTCACCATGCACTAATTTTAGCTAGATCTCCTTTAAGAGATTCAGTAACTCCAGATCTACATTCATGAGATGGCATCAATGCAAAAAGAGTAGCATCATCTACATATGTAATGAGCTTGTTTTTAAGGCCAAACCACATATGCGTATAAAGTAGTATGAAAAGCAATAAGCCAAGAACTATAGTCTACCCCGACTCCCCGAGGAACACCAGATATTACATTCCTCTATCTTAAAATTCATGAAATTAGTTATGAAAAGAGTATGCTACTGTATATCTTAACCCCTCTCTTAAAACAACTTTCGCTTGGAAATGTTATCATGTTAACCTACTTTAAACATAGTATCACAAGCAAGATTTACTGTGAATCTCGTAGTATAGTTTTTGCAATTGATCATTCCTGTCAGCATGAATGGAAGTAAGCTTTTAGTAATCTAAACGAAGCTCCGATATATTGATTATTAGACTTAACAGTTTTGATTGAATTAATTATTTGCTTGCTAGAAAAAAAATGAAATGGAATTTTATCGATGTGGATGATACCTGGGCATTAGTTTCCGTATCGTTCAAGAATAAATAACAAAGATGAGATGTAAAGGATTAGGATAGGATTTTCGCAAATCCTATCCGAAAAAATAAGAAGAGTTAAAAGTTTATCTAAACGCTCAGTGTTGTTGACTTCGTGTGTTCTTTCGTCGATAAGTCATGATATCAGAGATAAAACACCAAGTGTACATAAGTCATAAAGTTTTATGAAGAAAGCGCCGCAATGGAGTAGAGTACTTTTCAAGCCTTGTTGGTATAATTCTTAAAATTGTCGAACTTAATATTACTGAGTATAAGATTCCGAAATTTGAGAAAGTGATTGAATTAATTCTGAAATGTTTGGAAGGAGTTGAAGCCTTCATACAGGCAATTATATTCTACGATTGTTGCAATATATTTTGTTGTGAATAATGTATTGGAAATGGCGAAAGTTGACAAATAAGGTGTCCTTATTTAACTTGATACCTTTCAGCTTTTGATACAATTGTTCATAAACAATAAATAATTAATTTTCATTAGTATTAACGATGAAACTTTTGATTATTTGAAAAAAAAAATGACTTCCACGACAGAAAGCATTGACTGTAGATCAAAATTATTATTTATCCAATGGAACATTAAGAAGATGAATGTCCCAGGGAGAGATTTAAGCGCCAAAAATTTTGCATTTATCCCATTGGTACGTCAAGATTCATTTAAGCGCATTAAGAAGTCGTGTTATTTACGGATGCTACACAGATTATTTTACTTCTTGATAAATGACGTTGAGGATAATTATGAGAAATTAAGCGATTTTCTAACTTGTGTAAATCTAAACAACTAAAAATAGAAATAAACTTAATATATGGTGCAGGAGAAGAGAAATAATTCAAGAAGCATTGACGATATTCTTGCATATAAACTAAAGATATTTTGGTCCCGATAACAAATAAAACTCGTGACCTATGTGCGCCATTGGATTGTAATTTATCTCACAGTGCTCAAATAAATAGTTTATTATGAGTCACTGAATATTATCTCATAAATATTGCTTTGGATAGAAATATCAATAGTAAAAAGCTGCCAAGAAGCTAGTGAATGATTGCGTCATTATTGGAGTTGACTACTGCAATTCTATCTATAACAATTTATCCAAAGTACAACTTAGTAAATTGCAATATAGAATAAACAAAGCATCAAGTTGATAAGTGGCGTCAAGTACAACTTCATCATCATCATCATTTCAGCCTTCAAAAGTCCTTTGTTGGATGTAGGCCTTCCCCAGGTTCCTCCACAGACTTCTATCGCAAGCTATTCTGTGCCACTGTTGCTTATGTTGGTCTAAGTCATCTCGCCAGCGGGTTTTTTGTCTTCCTCGGTTTCTTGTGTATCCTCGGGGTGTCCAGGTTGTTCGTGATGTCCATTGCGAAAATTAGAAAATATGATAAACAGTATCGAGATTGATAATGAGAGTTACACTCCGAAGTAGTATTATCCCTTTACTGATTGAGCTTCAATGAGTGCCTATTAGAACTAGAATATATTTCAAGATATGTGCAAAGACTCATCAAGTTATCAGAACTGGATATCCAAAGTATTTAAGAGATTTGGTACACATCGTTCCGTGTTCGTGCAGCTAACAGATCTTGTTTGTACGAATGGTTTGAAAGTATTTGAGTCAAGATGCCCCTCAACTTTCAAACATGCAAGTCTAAAGGTTTGCAATGAACTCACGTTTGAAATGAGGACTGATAATATAAAATATTTCAAAAAGACTGTTCTATATAATTCCTCGAATAAATTTCTTAAAAAGCATATACAAGAAACCAAGCTTGTAGTTCTTATGATCCGAAACTTTTCGTCAGTAGTGAGACGAGAAAAAGGCACGAGAGAGTAATGCATTTCATTCAGTCACCAAGACAATGAAAACTGGTGCTTGACGAACAAATAAAGAAGTCTTGATGTTTTCAATTAATTTAAAGAAATTAATATATAATACATAAAAATTTATCTTTTTGAGGTATGTGTTCGTCGATTTGTTTAAACTGAAAATTGAATTTATCCGTAGAACAATGGTATTCATAACTCAACTTCTCAAATGCGTGGTATTCAATTGTTGTTATTACTCATATTCTATACATAATTGATTTGCTGAACGCTATAGGGAAAAACGATTGTATGAACGTCCCTACCGTACGAAGATCATCTGTGAAATATATCCAGGTAAAAAAAAAATACATATATATATATATATATATATATATATATATGTGTATATATATATATATATATATATATATATATATATATATATATATATATATTGACCCCATTCCGTGCGGAGCTTGTGGTTGCTCTCCGTCTTGTCTGGAAATTAAGTTTCTTATTCTCTTCATTCAGACAACCCCTTTTATTTGTTTGTTACAAACTGAAACTTTCTAAGACACTTGGCTCCTCTATTTCCAAATGGCCATTTCTTAAAATGATTACAGTTTTTTATTTCTTCGGGCTACTCACCAAATAACTGGGATGTTACGGGCTGAAAAAAATTCTTCCTGAAAATTTGCTTGTGTCTCGGATTTACACTGGCTGTCTATTAAAGCGAGAATTGAGTTTAAAATATGTACAATAACCCACCAAGTTATCAGACACGGTCGTACAAAATATCTAAGAGAATTGCTACATATTGCGCAGCCAACAAATCGTCAAGACACAAGAATAGTCACAGATGGTTTCAAACTATTAGACCAAAGATACATTTCTACCGTTTGCTCTAGAGCCTTTAAATATGCGGGCCTGAGACTATACAATAGGCTCCCACGAGACATCCCAATAACTGAAGATATTAAGGTCTTCAAGAGGAAACTAAAGACTTTCTTATTCTGCGAGTGTTTTGACAGTGATGATCAAACAGTTCCACCACTTCAACTGCCTGATTAGGAAGATTATTCTACAATCTGGTCACACTTGGAATAAAACTTCTAAAATACTGTATAGTATTGAGCCTTTTGATGAAGAAGGCAAGACTGTTAGAATTAACTGCGTACCTAGTACACTGTACAGGATGGTATCGACTGGAAAGATCTGAATGCAAAAGATCTTACTTTACTTTACTGTAAGGGCTGCTTTTCTGGTCCTGTACAGCAAGGGAACCCTACTTTCTACAGGACCTCCACAATTGTTTTATCATGTTCATTTGAGAGCATTCAGCATTTCACATCGCGAATTGCTCACTTACTGTTAAATCGTCACTATCGATGCACT
Source organism: Palaemon carinicauda (assembly GCF_036898095.1). Taxonomy (NCBI): domain Eukaryota; kingdom Metazoa; phylum Arthropoda; class Malacostraca; order Decapoda; family Palaemonidae; genus Palaemon; species Palaemon carinicauda. Next base: position 31,992,881 of record NC_090768.1, on the reverse strand, counting down.
CACAGAATAAGTTTCCTCTTGAAAGCCTTGATATCTTCAATCATTCAGATGTCTCGTGGGAGCTTATTGTAGAGTCTCGTGTCAGGACGATTTTTATGGCTGCACAATATGTAGCGATTCTCTTAGATATTTTGAATGACCAGTTCTGATAGCTTGGTGGGTTATTGTACAAATTTCAAGTTCAATTTTCGCTTTAATCGGTAGCCAGTATAAATCAATTAGAATAGGAGTAATCCTTTCTCTAGGTGGGACACCTTTTATCAGTCTTGCGGCTCCGTTTATTATGCTTTGTAATGTCTAGTGTTGTCTTTTTGGTAATTGTGTTAGTAATTAAGACTGAGCTGCCTGTTCCCAATGTGTCATACTCATTTAAGATATATATATATATATATATATATATATATATATATATATATATATATATATATATGTATATATATATATACATATATTTATATATATAGTATATATTCTTACGAAGCTGGTCTTCATGAGAGTAGAATATTCCATTCGTGTATTTAAGAGATGTATAGCCAGCTCGTAAGGTGAGTTCCACTCAGATATGAGTAAGTAATGTATGTAAATTACATAAGACTTTCGACAATCCTTTACTTGTATTTTCGTTCAGTTCTGTATATGTAAATTTCCGTTATCTTAAAGAATTAAATTTCCATTTCACATAGTTTTGTTACAAAGTCTTGTGTAATTTTGTTAAAAGGTACGCTGTATGACACACATGTTAAGGATTGCATCATGTTTCCACGTGGTTGGAAGAGGCATGAAAATTCTAGTCAAAAGTTTTTTTTTCTTTTTTAATGCTGTGAGAGGAGGTGGGCGGAGTTAGCTGAGAGAGAGTTGTCTCGCAAGTAACGTTAGTACCCTTTCTTCAAATTACAAAGTTGGCAACCTTATGCCGCTAGAGCCATGCCCCCATAATACAAGAATTATTTACTAGAAATTTCTAGAGTGAATTAAGATATTATATAAGGACCTACCAATGCATAGAAAACAGAGAGATCCAGCCTAACCCTCAGAAGAGCCATCGTCTGACAGTCCTCTCCGGTATCTATTCAGCCGCTACATAATTCCTTTCAAACATGAATAGTGTTTTCCTCTCAAAATGTGAATAATGATTTCTTTCTGACATATGCCATGTATAGTGTTGAATAAAATATTGGTGATATTATTACGCAATTAATTTAAAAGTGATGTGTGTTAAGGTAAATACAATTTTCTAGCATAAATTTTTGTAACTGGCCCTGTGAGATTAGGTTAAACAGTGAAGTGTATCTATTTTGCTTAGCCGTTCGGTAATCTTGCGTGAGCCGAAGGAGGTAAGAGTATCAGTTAAGTATATGTAAGTGTAATTCTGATTTATTTATAAGTGTTAAAGTGTCATTTACTCATTAATTGTCAAAATTAGATATTTTTATGAATTAATTTCTAGTGGAACAAGTGATTGTATGATTTTTTTTAAGTGTCTTTCTTTTTGTCTTAGTCTAAGGGTTAGTTCAGATTTAATATTTTGAGTGCTTTCATTTCCGTGTTAATTTTGAATTGTTAACTTTTTATAGAATATATTTATTTTTGTAAAGTGTGTATTATTTCGATCACCAATAATTATTTCAGAGCTTTGCTCGTATCCCCTGACTGAGAACCGAAGTAAGGAGTTGATTTAAGAATAATTCCCGTTAAATGTAAAGTAATTACCCAGCTTTGTATTGATTGTTAAGTAAAGAGACCTTTACTTATTTAGTGTTCATAAATATTATAGTCTGGGAGTTGTGTATTATTCTCAGAGCTTGGAGTTATTTCTCTTACGTTTCAGATGTAATATAAAGCAGGTGAGTTTTGGAGCTCGGGAATTTACGTAATTCGATAGTCGTAATATATATAATTTTGGGTGCCCAGACCCTAGGATCTAGTGAGTCTATTTTAAATATTGGCGATAACAGGGCCATGTTTTGATCAAAGGTCTGATCAGTTTAGTATTAATAGTATTCTGTGTATTGAAAAGGTATGTATTTTTTGGAGAGGTATAATTTTTTGTAAAGTACAAAATGGCTAAGTTATATGTACAAGAGTTTTTGGATTACCCAATTGTTCAGGAATTGTCGGAAGCTAAAGCTCAGTGGTAAATCCCAAATCAAGTGTCTAGCCTTCGAAGTGTTGATAAACTCAGGAAAGTTGCCAGAAGAAGATATTGCAGGAGGTCACGACCTTTTGGAGAAGGCTGAAGCAGAATTCATAAAGAAGCAATTATCAGATGATCTAGAAACTAAAGGAATGAAAGCAGAAACGAATGTAGAGGCTGAGATTAGACGAATTGCAGTGGGAGAGAACATGATTAAGTTGAAGATGATGGCAGAACGGGAAGAAAGAGAGAGAGAGAAGAGTCAATAGAAATTGTAAGATGGGAAGAAAGAGAGGGAAATGGAAGCAAGAGAAATTGCAAGACGGGAAGAAAGCGAGAGAGAAGAGGCAAGACGGGAAGATAGTGAGAGAGAAGAAGCAAGAGAAATTGCAAGACATGCAAGGGAAATGGAACTGTTGAATGCCCGTGCGAGGTTGTCGTAAACTCAGACAGGTGTGACCGCTGATATGCACGATCCTATGTTTGATGTGGCTAAGGGACAGAGGTTGATCTCGAAATTTACAGAAGAAGCTCCTGACGAGTTCTTCGATCATTTTGAAACGGCCGCATCGACGATGGAATCGCCAGAAGATAAATGGTCTGTGTTATTGCAGAGCTGTCCTTATTGGAAAGAACGCAGAGCGTATCTTGCCTTGTTTCAGGACCAGAAGGAGGAGTATCAAGAAGTGAAGAGTGTGCTGCAAGTGTATCAGATGACCACTGAACACTATCATGAAATATTTCGAAATATGTGGAAGGATGAGAAAATTACTTTCCTTGATTACGCTCATAAAGTATGACGATGTTTTAAGAGGTGGATAGAAGCTGCCAAAGTGAGAGAGATGGTTGATTTAGAAGAACTGATAGTGCTGGAACAATATTTACAAGGAATTCCTGAACATATTCGAATATACTTGAGAGAGAGAGGTGAGGAAACTTGATAGAGCCACTTCACTGAGTGTAGACTATAATATTATTGGTCGTAAACCCTCTTCGGGTATGAAGTTTCAACTGTCATTCCGAACAAGTATCAAGTACTCGCTGAACCATGGAAACCAGTTTAGTAATAACTATGGGAACAAGTTCAATAGTTACAGCGGAATTACCACTGGTACTGTTCCAAAAGCAGAATGTGACAGTACCACAACAACAAGCGTCGAATCGTCCTCCTTCAGGTGTTATGAAAGACATGCAGAAGATTAATATTGTCTGTTATAAGTGTGGCAAAAAAGGCTATATCAGTAAGGAATGTTGGTCGAACCAACCGGAAGCAGTGGTTAAGGGTAATTCAACTCCACAGAATACGAAGACGAAGAATCAAACGAGAAAGTTTGACGAGGAAAATAAACCAGCTAACGTTTACATGATGAACAAGATAACCACATACAGTGTGGATGCCTTTAAACTGTATATTTATGAAGGTATGTTAGCCACTCTGGATGGGAGAAAGCAGATCACGATCAAGATATTGTGCGACACAGGATCTAATCATAGCGTGGGGACACGAGGTGTACGCCCATTGGTGGAACAGTCTCTCACAGGAGATTTGGTCATTTTGAAGGTGAGGAGGCACTCCTATTTGCTGTATGAAACTGTTATGCGAGTTGGTGGCAGATCATTTTGATTTTACGGTAAAGGATTCATTGACTGTCGAAGGAGTGAAAGTCCTACTGGGAAATGAGTTTGGTGGAGCGTCGTTTGTGCCTTGTCCCTTTGCAACGGAGAAACCACTGAAGTATAATCCTACGACTGAACTTGAGAAAGACTACTCGTATCTGTTTCCTAGTTGTGTGACGACTAGGAGTATGACAAAGAAAGTGGCTGCAGAAGAAGACAGAAAAACTGAAGGAACATTGAACTTGGAAGATTTGTTTACAGAAGAGGTTTCTCACGATAGTACGCAAGAGGAGAGCTCCCGAGAGAGCCTGAGAGAAGAGGAATGACAGACGAATGAACAGGAAGATAAGGAAGCAATGGATCTGAAAGAAATAGAAAACTCAGTATTAGAAATAGGGCAAGTGAGTCGGAAAAGGCTGACAGGATTGCAACGGAAGGATGCGACGTTAACAGGATTAATGTACCGTGTGGTGGATGAGACGGAGGTGCAGCAGTCTCCCACCTGTTATTACCTCAAGGATGGGTTGCTTATGAGGAGGCATAGACCCGCCGATATGCCTGGGAATGCTGAATGGGGCATATACCATCAGATATTGATTCCCGCACCGCTGAGAAGATAAGTGATTGCCGTAGCGCATGAGACGGGGCACATGGGAATAAGAAAGACGATAGAGAAGATCTCTACATTGATAATGTTTATCTAACTATATACGACTCTTAGAATTTTAGGTGTGACTGTTGGAAATTTACTTTTGAGAAATACATTCAAGTCAATTGTTTCTTCTTCAGTTGCACAGGAAATTGGCTTAGTGAGAAATTTATTTAGGATTAACGGTAGTCAATGTATCCTGAAAAATAAAAATAATTCTTTCACGTCACAAAGGAATGTAACTGACAACACATAAAATATATAAACTGCACTACGTTGAATAAAACGGATGACCATACTGTGAATTCCAGCCATTGCAAAAGTTATGACTTGTGGTGGAAGAGATTAGCAGAAAATACGGACCATGGATATTAATGATGTTATAAATTGGGCCTATATAAATATTCAATCTGTTGATAATAGACGTACTCAAATTCGAGAATTGATACATGAGAAATATTTCGACATAACATTATCTGACACATGGTTAAATGACTTCAACAAGGTTAAGGTTGTTGAAATTCCTCATACATGTGCATTCCTTCATATTTTGAGAATAGGCAGCTTATGTGGAGGGAATTTTTAAGTACTTCGATAATGTGACTTTGACATTAAACACGAATTATGCAGTTTTATAAGCAAAACACCTAAAAATGTATATAAAAACAAAGTGATCTTGTAGGTCCTGTAATGAGTAGGATTCCCCTGCGTGACAGAAAAAGGAAAGCACTTCAAAGCAGCCGTTGAAATTAAACAAAGTACAATATTCATTCACATACTTCTTTACAAAAGCAATGTTTCTAAGGTGATAACCAGAGATTCTTAATATATTTCTTATTTGACCACTGAGTGACAGATTACAACCAAGTGATACACCTAGGTCATGAACATTACTAGATATTGGGACTAAATTGCCATTAATATATTTATTTTAATGTCATCCAAGTTTCTTAATGAATAGATAGTCATTCTGTCACACTAGAAATAAAATAATAATAATAATAATAAAAAAAAAAAACAATACGAAAATTGTACAGTTCTAATCACGTACGGTAGAAAAGACCAATATGACGGTGGTTTTGGTGGATCGGATCGTCTGCCTCCTCCGCTTGGTGGGAAGATTTACCGGTTGAGGCGATAAAATGCTACGAATAACTTCAAGACTCAATTCTCATGTAACATCTAAGGTAAGGCGAAGTCTTGTGGCCCTCCAAGTATCAGCTGCTGTAATTTGTCTCATTATTTGTGTGCAAATAATCCAGAATCAAACTTTTGTTTTGATTTGTTTTCCTTTGCATGATCAGCTGATGTGATTGCCATATCGGTTCTAATTGACCTTGTATTTGACCTTATAAATCTGCTATCGTCTCATTTATTTGGTTTTTATCGTGATCCTTATCTCAGCAGTCAAAGGCATGTGTAGAATATGATTTTTTTATTTAAAAAGTATCTATTTTGCTTTCTAATGTGCTCCATCCATTTTCTGCATGTCACAACGGTAAATGGCCAACCCAATTTTGATACTAATCTTGCGTAACCTAGTCGAAGAAAGTCTTTTTAATCGCTAAGACATTTCATAGAAAAGACTTTGAAAGAACTATCTTACATTGCTCATTATGCAGTTCATCGTTGGGAGAGTTAGGCTAATTGTTATTAGGGGGTCCTACCATAGTTAGGGTACCAGTGTCAAGGTGAGCTTTCAATGATTATTTCACATTAAGGAAGTTATGAAGGGCCCAATGGAGGGTATAGCTTTAGAATATAGGTGACAATGGTAGAAATTGACTCTGGGGTGCATGTATGATACCGGTGTGATGGTTTGAACAATCCCCCGGTCTCAGAATTCTCCTTGATAACCTGCGCATGCGCGAACATTACCGTTTGCCAGTGCATACGAGGTTGATGATTTATTTTCCTTTAATGGTAGCGTGCGCAGCTTAACATTACCGCTTGCCAGTACATACGAGCTTGATGTTCTATTTTCATGCGAGCGAAGCGAGCTAATGGTGGAAAAGAACCATTATACAATGTCAAGGAGAAATCTGAGTCCGGGGGATTGTTCAGACCGTCACACCGGCCACCTGTATGTCTTATTATGTCTAACTTAAAATACGGTAGTGTAAGGGGTAAGGACACAGCCTGTAGCTTAGGTTAGGGGGGAAAGTTTAGGTTAGTTGATGTCCATTTTTAATGAACACGTGAGGAACTGGCCTCTGATATACAAAGGCTCCTTGACTCCTTTGTTAAAACTATGTATATGCCTTGTCTAGTTATCAGAGGTCCAGAAACATGGTCTTAAGTATGCAAGCTTCCTGAGATATTCACACTTTGCCTGAATGTTATATTCTTTTATAAATTGTTTCTGTAATAATGATATCCTGCTAGGTGTATGCTTAGCCTAGCCCAAGTTTTTAAAAGTTACATGGGCGAAGCTAGTTAGGCTAATATATATATATGAATTTTTTTTCCAGCACTAATTTTACCACTTGTGACCTTATGTTATTGTTATTTTTATTTTATTTTTACATCATAACAATTGTATGATGGTTTTGCTCATATTGTACTAATCCCTCTTATTCAATGTTTACCAAATACTGAATAAGAGGGGATTTTTTATGATTTTTAAATTGACAAAATTGGTGATGTTGATAGAAATTTTCCTAACATAATATTAAGCCAGTGAATAAATTTTGCCGCATGCATGCTAAAGTAATTTGTGGTGAAATTGTTGCAGTTGGTTGAAACTTTGTTATATTTGTTGTAGAAACATGATCATTCATTTTAAACTATGATAATCATAAATGATGCAAAATCAATCAAGAAAGTTGATATAATGTACAGTATTATAGTATGGTAGGAAATTGTTTTTAGAGATATCATGAGCGTTGAGACAAGGGTTAATTTCTTCTGATTAATTAAAACTACCATTACTTGTAATATTTCAGTTTATATGATGTATTTAAAAGTTTAATAATTATATGTTTGAAATTCATTAATTATTACTGTAATTTACTGGCTTCTCCAATTTTGCTGATATTTTGGAAACATACATACCCCCCTTAACTTTTTCTAATACAAAATATTAATTTTAAAAATTTTGGCATTCAACATACAATCATCAACAAAGTCAAAGGACAATTTAGCCAATTGCCAAGCTTGTTTTTATTGGCCTTTGACTTTGCTATGATTTACTTTTTTGGTGTCAGCGTAGTGCAGCATTTCTCGAGGGCGAAGAAACCCTCTCTTATAGTCTCTTCCCCCTTTGACGCCGGCCAACCCATAGGCTGGTGGCCTCCCCTCTTCTCCGAGTGCAGCGACCAGGCCTTCTCCGCAAAGGAGTTGCCCACTTGTGGTTTCTCCTCCTCCTTTCAAAATTTGATGTCTCTTGTTTCCTGCGAGTTCATCGGAAGGAGGGCTGCTTGTGTCCTACGAAGACTTTGACTTCGGTCTTGTTCCTTTTCACTGGTGACACCTCACTCCCTTGTTCTACATTGATCGGCAGAGGGAGTGCATAGTCTGAAGCAGACTCCTTTGCCCCCCGGGAACTCATTTCCCTTCCACTGGTTAGGTTGTTCTCCCGAGTATTTTTTCTTCAGCTACCCCGGTAATTATTTTCTGAATGAAATTGTTTTTATTCCAACTTTTTCTACAGTGCTTATGACACAAAACTTCTTCATTCTGCGATGGCAGCCGCCAGTGGGAATGCTTAGTCTTTAAAATGTTCCTGTATCTCTTGGGGACTAGTGTTTGGAATAAAAATCTAAAACTAAGTCGACCTGAATATCCCAAAGATGTTCGAAAGTTTCTAAAAAGTTAACTAGATAATGAATTTTGTAATAGTATGTGACTTCATCAATCTCCAGTCATATATACTTAGGGTGACCAGATCAGTGAATTCTCAGAGGGTTTCCATTAGGAAACGAGTTTAGGCTGCACAACTATCATTTGGCGGCCCTTTGGCCGCCCATGTATAAATGGTCATATTAATTTTAATACATCGCAAGGAAACAAATCTAATAAAGTTATACCTCTCTTCCATGTTTTCTTTCAATCCTGTATGATAGAGAATTAATCTATTGGAGTGGTTACAGTGGTAGCTTTTTTATTATCTTTTTCTACTTTCAACATTTCAAAATCAGGATTTTGATTTCGAAATAAAAGTTTTTAAAAGTTTTTGAAAAATTAAAATTCTATAGATTCGATACTACAGTACCTTTATTGGGATACCTTTCCCATCCGCAGGTTAAGTTATCCTCCCGAATGGTTTTTCTTAAGCTAATTAATTTTGAATATAAATAATCTAATCTGATGACCCAGATCATCTGTTACTTTGCCCAGTAAGGTGTTTAAGGAGACGGACCTGAGAAGATTGTTGACAAATAAGAATATCCGCTGAGGAGTCGACCTCCTTGTCCCTTCCCCTAATTTGACGCTCCCTTCAAATGCATCAAAGAAAGGGGACAGCCACATGCTGTATCATGTGACCTCCAGGCTCTGGTCAGAGTCTGAATGGTACTGTCATTTAAATCTCATAGAACTAAGGGCAGCCTTCCTATCCTTACAGCAGATACATCAGTCCCTGGTAAGTCACTCGGTGGTATTGGCGAACGACAACACCACGGTAGTGGCTCACATCGAACAAACAGGGCTGTCCCTGTTTTTTTGCGCAACACCTCTCTCTTCTAGCATGGTAGGATAACGGGCAGAAACCAAGTCTGTATCCTTATCAACTTGATCCATACCAGACGAGCAGGAGTATGCTCATTCTCTTCTGAGCAGAGCTACTCGGATAGTGGTCCCGAGCGGTCTTTGTATCTTCCTGTGGCCTACAAAGTCCTGATGTTTAGGAGTTTCCCAACAGTGGATCTCTTTACGACGTCCCTGAACAAAGGGCTTCTGCTTAACTGTTCACCAACCCGTATCTCTAGGCTTCATAGCAGGATGCCTCCAGCAATGGCAAGTCAACATTGGCGTTTTAGCAGTTTTTCCCCCGCGTTGCTTGAGGACAAGGGTGCTTAACAAGGCAAGATCATCTGTGGTATGGTTCCCGTATGTTCTTCAGCTACTGACAAAAGTCCTGATAAAACTCCCTCCATGACACGATGTACTCTAACAGCCACATGTCAACATCTTTGACAAAGCCGTAGCTTTGCTGCGACTTCTTGCATGGAGACTATTTAGCACCTCCTCTCTCATAGAGACCTTTTTAGATAGTGTCGTGGAAAGGGTACCTCTCCCCATGATGTCACTTCTCCAGCAATAAAGGAGTTCTTTGTTTACCTTTGGGAGAAAAAGCTTCTCGGCGATGGAAGGCCACCGCTTGTCCTTGAGCCTCTCTTTCAGATTGAAGGGAATTAATCTTTCCTCTGTGTCGGCATTGCCTCTCTTCATACGGAGGCTCGAGCCTACCTGCCCTCAGTCGGAAAGGAGACCTCCTCCATGGAGCCCTCCCTACGACCCATTACACCAAGCAGCAGATCATCACCTGACCTCGATGACAGGTCTCCCATTCGTGTTGTCTTCGGCCAAGAGAGTTGGTGAATCCCATGGGCCTCCTTCAACGTCTCATTCTCGACGATCGGCCAGATAATACTTGTACTCAAATTCGCTCCTGGCTGCTCGGATCCCAGATTCAAGTCCATCGGGTTGGGAGTCCTTTGTAGCATGACCAATGATCCAGATCAACAGCTACTATGCCAGTGAGGAAATTGAGATATACCTCAAGAAAGCTACAGTATCACGCTCCTGAGTGTTAGCACACACTGTCAGCTTAGGGAAGGTTGAGAAAAGGATCACCAAGAACAAGTTCTTGGCTTGGATTTGCATTGAATCCTGGTCCTTTTCCTTATAGAGGATTACTAGAGTGCATAACTTCAAGGGCAGGAGTACGCCCCTATCGTTTACAAAAACTACTCTTGACGCAGGCCTTGTCAGTGGGCATGTGGAAGCGTCAGAGAACCTTCACCGCTCACTTCCTGCAAGACGGGACTCACAGGAACATGGAGACATTCTCCAATGACCCTGTGGTGGCTACACAGTAAATTGTTTAAACACTTCAGACTCCTTGATGGACAAGAAGAAGATGGTGGAGGGCAGAGTTTAACCATTATCAAGTCTGGGATGAATGACTGACTCCTTTCTTTTATCTTCCCCCTGTGGGGAAATAGCCCCTATGGTACTCCACAAAGGTGGTCTCTGCTGTCTGCAGGTATAACATTTCCCTTGTGTAACCTGGTATAGAGAGATATATATGTTGCGTCCCCCTACCCCCTGGCGAGGTGGGATTGGGTAATATGTATAGTTGATTCTAAGATTTTTATGTTTCTGAGAATTCTTACCTAGACTAGTCGCACTGGTAGTATCCCAAAATCACACAGATTGCTCGGGCTGCAAACCTTGCTTTGCACAAATTGTTTAGCAAGGTGTCAGGGTTTCTCAGTTAAGTGCGGAGCAAGCACTGGAAAACATGCTAGTCAAATACCAGCCAGTTGGTTCGGACTTCCACCCTCCTAAGAGGTGTATCAATCCGTATAGATAGCAAAAGTGTTTGTATTAGTGTCGGAACAAATGACACATTTGAAAGTAATCTGTATTTTTCCTAATTTATACTAACCTGTAGCTATTTATACAAATTGGCCCACCATCACCTGTCCCTCGATAAGTCCTACCTGTAATAAAAAGTGGCTAGACTAACTAGCGGTTGGGTTGTTATGCCTCGCTAAAAGTCTTATGGCTAATCCTCCAGCTTTGCCGAAAGTATAATCCCTATAAATATCTATAGGTTTGTATCATTATAAAAAATACAAATTACTTTCAAATTTGACATTTTTTTTTGTTTTACTTTTTGATACTTTATTATGAACATTTTTAGATTTTCTTTTTAAATGAAAGACTAATGTAAAGTAATTAACAATTTTTCAGGTTGTCCGATCGGGAGGTGGACGACGGTTACAATCCACCTACTCAGGAGGTGGTGGAGGTGGTGGCAAAGTATTAATGGGAACAGCAGCAGCGACAACTGCCGTTGCAGGTGTTGTTGGGTACTCAGCTTGGAGCCCTGAAAATAGAAAGGTGACAAGATCCTGTAAATTTTAACTATTTCAATGAACTGATTAATTGTTTTATCATTTCTCTTTTGATCTAAATGGCAGGTGATGCATAATTGTTATAAATGTAAGAAACTTAGTTGAAAATAGTAATTTTTATACAGTATTCTAAATTTAATGTTCAAATATTTCTCTTTGTCATTACCACCACTTCATGTTGGGCTAAGGTACCATTGAAGTACTGTACAGTACATTAATCACTTCACACATGCAACTCATCTCTTCTTTCTCATTGTTATCCTTACATTAAGGGGTGGGTTATCTGATGCGCCCCTCCACAATACCTTCTATCAAAGGTATCGTCTTCCGCCATACATATATTCTCCATATCATCCTTCACCTTATCTTGCCATCTAAATCTCTGCCTCTCTCAATCTTCCCCTTTAACATGTTCCTTCCAAACCATCCTCACTCACTCCCCACTATCCGCCATCAACATGGGCCCACAGCATCTTAGTTGTGACACTCCTACCACCTATGTAATCTTACTCTGCCTGCCAATCTTATTCTATCATTTTCCAATCTTCCAAGTAATAATACCTATAATTCACCTTGTCATTTTTATCTCTGTTCTCTCAAACTTTACCTCCTCTTGTAATCTTCGAACCCATGTTTCCAATCTGTACATTAACACTGGTCTTATTATTGTGCTCTAGATTTTCACTTTTCGATTGGTTGGCAATTTTTTATCACATACCACTCTTGCCCCCTCCCTCCACTTCCCCCAGGCTGTTTTTATCTTATTTTCATAGGAAATAAACTGTAATACAATATAATTTTTTTCAACAAGTCCAGAGAGGTAAAACTTTTCTCATATGGGGTTTACCAAAGGCATCTAGACTGAATTGATAGAAAATGCAGGTTTGTTCCGTAACCGAAATACAAACCACGCTATTTACAAAGGGTATTACTTTTAGCGTAGCTGAAATGGCGAGCCATTAGAATTTAACGAGGGTGTATTACCCCCGCGCTAGTTAGCGGGGGGGTAGGGGAGTGGTAGCTAGCTACCCCTCCTCCCCCTCACACACAGGTGAATACTCACTTTCACTTTTGGCTCGGACTGTGACAGACGTCTCTGTCTTGGTCCTCGCTTGGCAGCCATTGTTTGTTTTGTCTTTACTTAATCGCTTACTTTTCATTTACTCAATATATATGTAAACATGTTTTCATGTTTGTATATATATTTGAGTATAGAAATGAGTAAGTTTCCTTTTCAGATTTGTGTGTGTAGTGTACGATATCTACGTGGAGGCCTCGGCAGTTAGGCCACCACGGCGTATTTTTATGGGTGGCGATCGAGTTTGACTTAAGTCTTTCTCTCTCTCTCTCTCTCTCTCTTGAGGTCGTTCACCCTTTTACTACGTGTTACTACGGCCTTGTAGCCTAGCTTCCTTTCAGTGTGGGGGGTTGCTACACCGTACGTTTGTCTCAATTAGTTATGAATCTAATTGTAGTTTTTTTTTTTTTTTTTCAGCTTGTAGAACGATTCCTTTCGGGGTTTTCGTTCTTTCTTTAGTGTTCATTCATTTTTAAATTTCATAATTACATAGTTACATAATTATAATTGTTATAATTCTGTTTTGGTTACAGCTCTCCTTCCGCGAGTGTAAGTGGTTGTGAGGGCACGTGCCTGTTGTGTAATTTTTGTTCCTTTCCCTCGGGATTCCTCTTCGGAGCCTTCCCGGGGGAATGAATGTGTATTAATATTATTTGTTTTATTTTTTTACAGTTACCGATCTAGTTCGTTTCTGTAATATAGCAACGGTGTGAGCTGTCTGGTTGAGTCCTGGGGATTCGGCTGTTGCTGCCTCCCCCCTTGTATTTTCGTCAGGGGCGTGTCTCCTTCTACTGGTAGTACTCCCGTGACGACGGACAGCTCTCCAGTTCATTTTAGAACTCTCAGGAGGCTTGCATCCTTGGGCGGGTAACTTTCCTTCCGAGGGAAGTTTTTCCTGTCCAGGCTTGAGTTTTTCCCCTTTTGGGGGGTTCTTCTCTTGCCTTTTTTTCGTGCGACTATGCTCTTGGTGCTGAGCGGTCGCACCTGCAGTTTCGCTCAAGGGGCTGGGCAACTGCAGGAGCTCCTCTTCGGAGGATTGCTCCTTTTAGGTCACTGGCTGACCAGTCTCTTCCACGAAGTGTTTCTCTTTCGTTCGCGAGAGAGTACACTCATAGAGACTCCTCTTCGGAGGTTTCTCCTGTTGCTGTTGCTGTTGGCCTCCCTCGCCGTAAGGCCCACCGTCCGCCTCGTCGTAAGGGCCTCTCATCTCCCTATAAGGGTGCTTGAGGCGCCTTTTTGGATCTCCGTTTGTAGCCTACAACTCCTTTTTCTCGATCTTCCGCCTTGGTGCAGATGGACAGCAGTCTGATCTCGTCTTCCGACGGGCAACGGTCTTCCCGACGGACAACGGTCTTCCCGACGGACAGCGGTCTCCCGACGGACATCAGTCTCCCGGCGGACAACGATCCCTTCGGGGCAAAGGGTTGCCCCTACGGGGGTTCTTCCCTTGCGTGTCAGGGTTTCCCTGCGCGCCCTTCTGCTGTGTTCTCTCCTGCTCCTGCTCAGTGTGAGCACACAGGCGCTCATCAGCGCTCTCCTGTTCGTCAGCGCTTTCGAGATGATCATCCCTGCGGTTCCTGTTGGTTCCTGTTACGCGCCCTGTGCGCCCACGTTCGCCCTTGCGATCTAGAACTTCGGTTCAGGTCGGGGTCAAGGACTCTTCTTCTTTGCGCAGGCTTCCACGCGTAGCCTTCTGCTCGTCAGCGATCATCAGCTTGTCAGCGATCATCAGCTCGCCAGCGATCTTCAGCTCGCCAGCGGTCTTCAGCTCGCCAGCGATCATCAGCTCGCCAGCGATCATCAGCTCGCCAGCGATCATCAGCTCGCCAGCGATCATCAGCTCGTCAGCGATCATCAGCTCGTCAACGATCATCAGCTCGCCAGCGATCTCCGGATCGCCCACGTGTGTTACAGCCGGCACACCAACGTTCTCCAACACTTCTGAAGGAACATGGTTCGCCAGCTACTAGCTCACCTGCGCATGCTGATCGCCATCGCGCGACCCTCAACTGCGGATGCTGATCGCCATCGCGCGGCCCTCAACTGCGGATGCTGATCGCCATCGCGCGGCCCTCAACTGCGGATGCTGATCGCCATCGCGCGGCCCTCAACTGCGGATGCTGATCGCCATCGCGCGGCCCTCAACTGCGGATGCTGATCGCCATCGCGCGGCCCTCAACTGCGGATGCTGATCGCCATCGCGCGGCCCTCAACTGCGGATGCTGATCGCCATCGCGCGGCCCTCAACTGCGGATGCTGATCGCCATCGCGCGGCCCTCAACTGCGGATGCTGATCGCCATCGCGCGGCCCTCAACTGCGGATGCTGATCGCCATCGCGCGGCCCTCAACTGCGGATGCTGATCGCCATCGCGCGGCCCTCAACTGCGGATGCTGATCGCCATCGCGCGGCCCTCAACTGCGGATGCTGATCGCCATCGCGCGGCCCTCAACTGCGGATGCTGATCGCCATCGCGCGGCCCTCAACTGCGGATGCTGATCGCCATCGCGCGGCCCTCAACTGCGGATGCTGATCGCCATCGCGCGGCCCTCAACTGCGGATGCTGATCGCCATCGCGCGGCCCTCAACTGCGGATGCTGATCGCCATCGCGCGGCCCTCAACTGCGGATGCTGATCGCCATCGCGCGGCCCTCAACTGCGGATGCTGATCGCCATCGCGCGACCGCACACCTGCGGATGCTGATCACCATCGCTCGACCCTGCGCATGCTGACCACCATTGCGCGACCCTCAACTGCGTATGCTGTTCGCCATCGCGCGATCGCCCACCTGCAGATGCTGTTCGCCATCGCGTGACCCTGGCATGCTGATCACCATCACGCGACCCTGCGCATACTGATCACTGCTCGCGATCGCTGACCTTCGCATACTGCTCGCCAACGCACGATCGCTCACCTGCGCATACTGCTCGACCATCGCGTCGGCATAACACAACGCGCCATCGCCAACCTGCGCGTTAGCGCTCACCAGCTCACCACCGATCGCTTGTTGATCCATATCGCCAGCGGTCCTCCTTGCCCACGCGGCAGCGCGTTTCCTCGCCATCGCGCTAACGCTTGCGTTCGCCGCCTCGGACTCGCTCTCATCCACGTGCCCACCCTCACAACCGCTCGCCTGCGCGACCGCTCGCCCGTGCAACCGCGCGACCGCTCGCCCGTGCAACCGCGCGACCGCTCGCCCGTGCAACCGCGCGACCGCTCGCCCGCGCAACCGCGCGACCGCTCGCCCGCTCGCCCGCGCAACCGCGCGACCGCTCGCCCGCGCGACCACTCACCCGCGCAACCGCGCGCCGTGCAACCGCACGACCACTCGCCTGCGCGCCCACACGCCCACGTGCCTGCACGTCTACGCTCATGCTCTCCAATGTTCGCCCACGCGCGAACCAACGGTTTTTCCATCGCGCGGACGGATGGTGTTCCGTCGCGCGAACCTACAGTGTTTCTTCGCACAAATGTCGGCTTATTTCTTGCAGTATCCATTGTTCGTCTATGGGTTATCGCTCGCCGACCACCAGGAATTCCCGTCGCGCGAGCTCCAGGGCAATTGCGACCACGATTCCCAATAGGGTTTTCGCAGCATGACCATCCTGGCGAGTTCTTCTGGAGCGTATTTCCAGAACACTGCCTCACCCCGTAAACACAGAGCATGGCACTTGCAAGAATAGGAGAAACTTAAGGGAGATCTGAGCAACACTCCTCTATTCCTGAACCTGGGTTAGCCCTTCCCCGTCATTCCCTGGAAGGATTTTTGGCGGGGGGGCTTTCCGTTCGAGATTTCTCCATCGGACAAGGGGTGACTGCTTACCTCTTCCTCTGGGAGCTTACCAGGTTCTTTCCCTCCTCGGGTACGGCCCGAGGTTTGGTTCAAGGAAGCTACAGGAAGATCAAGGGTACTTTCCTCCTCTCGAGCTCAGGCACCTTGGCCTTTCGTCGTTAAGTATCTAACTTGCGGACAAGCTCGATGTTGTACCATCTGGACGCGCTGACTGAGGGCTTCCTTCGGGTGTCTCATCTGTGGAGGTCGACGACCTCAGACACCCTTCCATCCTTGAGAAGAGTTTGTTTGTGCCCAAGGACAGAGACTTAGACAGCTGCTGTGCGGAGTAAATCGACTTCCGGTTTCACTCCTCCAAGGCGCTTTCTTCCAGACTCTGCAGGGCTCCAGCGCCCTTTTCTTTCAACCACGTCGGCCTAAGTTATCGGCTACGGCAACTGGGACAAGGTGTCCAATTGCAGTTTCCTCCTGTCAGGAACAGATGGCACGGGAGACTCCCCCGGGGGGGATAGTCCTAAAAGGAGTTCACGAACTCTAGGATTGCAGGTTTTTCGCTGGGAGGATGCTTAAGGTTACTCATCCGAATGACAGCTTCCCGATGCCCATTCCCGCACAATCTCTGTGAGTAGCCAAGGATATCGCGCCTGCCGTCTCTGTCAGCGAATTCAGTGTCTCTGAACCTCTATGCCATAGCGTCAGCAGAGTTGCCCGGTTGGGCAGAATGATCCATACCTTAGGCGAAGGTCTTCCTTAGGATCATCGACGGCTTCACCCCCAGCCCCCTCAGTCGATCCTTTCTTGTAAGGAAGGATCTGAGAGGGGATGTCCATAGTCGACCTCTCAGCCCTGATCAAGTTTGTCGAACAAACTTCGGCCAGCGTAGACCAGCAGAATCGATCAGACTGGTAACGAGGCGACAGGACTCCTTAAACCCTGGATCGGAAGGACGGGTACTTTCAGTTTCCATTCCATCCATCTTCCAGGGTGCTCGTCGAATTCAGCCTAGACTGCAAGTATTCCTGCTTATGATGCAGTGTGGCTATCCCGCCGTGGCATAGCAGGTTTGTTTCCCCAGAGAACTCTCCCTGCCTTCCTCTTGGCCGCTCAGGTGCAGGCTTCCGCCTCCTCTGCTTTTTGGAGGGCTGGTCAACTCCGGTAGGCTCGGGTTTCGACCTTCTTCAGCGCCGGGACAAGCTTCCGGATGCTTACCATGAGTGTGGGCTCATGGTATTTTGCTTGGAGCCTTCTCTTCCTCTGCCTCATCTGGAGTATCTGGCCATGATATTGAGTCAACCGCCTTACCACATTGGAAACCCCGCTTCTCGTCCGTCCAGCGAGGTTAAGCAACGTCGGTACTTGGATGGGTGACCACCTGGGGACGCCAGATTCTGTTACCACATCCTCCGAGCCTTCCTTTCGGTTGACTGTGGCAAGACTGAGGAGAGTCGCAGTACCTGTTCTCAGTCAAGCAGAGCTTTCAGCCCTACCTTGGAACGTTTCCTAGTTCTTCTTTCCTCATTGACCCGTCTATAGTCCGAACGGTCGCCTCAGGATAAGTTCCATGTGGGGCGATCCAAGTTCCGGTGGCTTCAGGCAATGTTTAACCGGACTCCCTGGCCCTATGGGACCAGCGAAACTATTAGACCTGCAATGGGTGTTGACCTATGGAGCCTCTTAATGGTAGTGGATATTCTCGTCCTTTCCCCACATTCTTGATGCGGTTCTCGGACTCGTCAAAGGAAAGGGGGGGGGGGGGGGCATGTTCCGGTCCAGGCCTATGGTCAAGACCTGAAGGATACCTCTCCATCATTCAGGCAGGCTTAGGGGCCTTAGTCTGGCCCCTCTTCAGATCCTACAGCTCCTGCCGAGTCGCCCCGTTGCGCGTCGACTTCATTCTAACCAGCAAGGGACGCATTTTCACACCTTCACATCTTGAAGTAGAGATACCGGGATGATTGAGATTCTCTCAATACCACCATCGGCTCTCTCATTCCAGGCAGGGGAATGTTTCTCTCAGACTATCTGAGCAGAGCCTCATAGAGAGAGTGTACCTGGGGATCTTTGACCTTGGGTAACCAGCAAGTGCTGGTCTGGGGGACTTGATCGCGACAGCTTGGAACCTCAAGCTTCCGCTAGTCTTCCCCCCAGTCTCAGACCCCGAGACTCTGGCAAGATGCATTCCAGTGATGGTGGGACAACTTCGACGCCTGCGTCTTCCCTCCTTTTTGTCTGTGGACAATGGGTCTCAACAAGACCAGGTTGTCTGTCAACCTTTCAATGGGAGAGCTCCACTGGGACTATGCGCAGAACGGTTTCTGGACCCTCTGCTTCCCCTGACGGAACTCCCGGGAGAGCTTCTCCCACGGCGCAGACTACTCAAGCAACCACACTGCGACATCTCTCCCGAACCGGGGCGTCGCTTCGGCTTCATGCCTGGAGACACTACGCTTCCTCCTCTAGAAGAGACAACCCGCTACAGTCGCGGTACGGAGGTCGCGTCATCTGCGATAGTCATCCACAGGGGTCTCCCAGGCAAAGTGAAGAGTCTAAGGTGGTTGGTGCCGTGGGAGATATACCTCTTCCCTTGAGGCCTCTTCTCCAGCAATAACGGTCTTATTGCCTTTCGGCGGGAGGAAACTCCTTTCCGCTCTCGGCAATGAAGCCTGTCGCTCAGCCTTTCCCTGACCTTCAGGCTTAAAGGAATAACTTTTTCCTGCCCGCTGGATCTATCCTCGCTCATGCGAAGCTACGATCGTCCCTGCCCTAGTCGGAGGAAGACCTCCAACTTGGAGCATGGCTCGGACTTTTAGTCCTTTAAGAGATCTTCTCAAGACCCTTTTACGACAGGCCTCGGATTGTATTCCGCCTTGGGTCTTCTGCTCACTCTGGCCACGGCCAGTGTGTAAGCAATCATCTTGGTCTCTTACTACTCCCCCCTTTCTAAGGAAGAGGGGAAGGCAACATTCAGGCTCACTCCTGAGTTGTTGGCTAGACTCAGAATCTGAGGGTCCCGGCCCTTCGGTCCGATTCATTCAAGATTTCGAGTCTCCATTCTGTGTCTGATGTCCCAAGACCTTCTCTTTCTTGCCAGTAAGGAATCGAGAGGTTAGCGCTGGGAACAGCTGCAGTTTGTCCTCAGTTGCAGCCGATTTGGGAGCACAAGGAGGACATGGGGGGAGAGTCACCAGTACAGTATACCTCTTCAGCCCGGACTCAAGGACATTCATCTCGACCTGTCTTCAGACCCTCCCCCGTCACGTCGCCCTACAGCACGATGTTGGATACATCGCAACGTCCCTCGCCTTCGAGTAATACTACTCTGTGACGCAGGTGCTACAAGCTGGAGTCTGGAAGCGTCTAATGACCTTCGCAGCTCGCTTCCTGCAGGGCGTGACCCACAGGAGTCTCGATACGTTTTCTATCGCTCTGTGGTGGCTACACAACAGCTGGTCTAACCTCAGGCTCTTTGTTGGACAGGTAGCAGAAGGTTGAGGGCATTGTTATCAGGTTTTAGTCTGCATGAACGAAAGAAGTATGTCTGGCCCTTACTTCTTTCTTCATCATCCCCTCTACGGGGAAGCAGCATCCTGGTCTCTGCATAGCTGACCTTGAACCTCTGCAGGTAAACCATGCTTCCTTGTGTTCCGAGTATTGAGTCAATACTGTCGCGTCCCCCATACCCTGACGAGGTGGTATTGGGAATGTCCTAACCCAGAGTTCCTTCTGGAACTCCAGGTCAACTGCCTAGGACGGGTCACACTTCTTCCTTCACACACAAGCTTACGTAGGCCACATGGTTCCTTGCGGAGCAAGGAACTTGTGAGGTGCAGGGACTCCTTTTCTCGAGTGCGACTCACTCGGATTCTGAGTCCCCGGGTAAAGCCAAAGCCAGTATGGCTGGGGAGTTTCCACCCTTCCTAAGGGATAAGTCACCCTTTGTAAATAGCGTGGTTTGTATTTCGGTTACGGAACAAATGACAAATTCGAAGATAATTTGTATTTTTCCTAACCATACAACCCTTAGCTATTTACACATATTTGCCCGCCAGCCCTGTCCCCCAAGACAAGTCCTACCTCTAAGTGAAAGTGAGTATTCACCTGTGTGTGAGGGGGAGGAGGGGTAGCTAGCTACCACTCCCCTACCCCCCCGCTAACTAGCGCGGGGGTAATACACCCTCGTTAAATTCTAATGGCTCGCCATTTCAGCTACGCTAAAAGTAATACCCTTTGTAAATAGCTAAGGTTTGTATGGTTAGGAAAAATACAAATTATCTTCGAATTTGTCATTTTGGATATTCCCATATATTAGACTTCGTTTTTATTATTTATATTCATTACAGTATTTGTATTCATATGACTAAATGCAGTATAGGCATTGAAAGGCCCTTCTGTTACTTGAGTTATTCCTCTATTTCTTTTTGGAAGGCTTTATTATTCATGTGTACAAGTTTTGGTCATTGTTTGTGTAATGCGTCCATTTTGTCTTTGAACGATATTTTCATTTTGTAATTTTTATAGGTGCCACATAAATGATTTACAGTTTTGCATTTCATGCTTTTTAATGACTAAAAAGTTTCATTCATTTTCCTCTTGGGGTATAAATGCTCACAATATCTGTTTCCCACAGGGTGTAGAGAAGGTCATTCCTGGTTCTGGCTTTGTGCTAGGAACAATCCTTGGACCCTTGCCCGAGTCAGAACCTCCTAAACCTCCAAATCCTGATGTAGGCTTAGTGCGCAAGAGGCTTGAACGGGAAAAAAAGAAGAAGAAAGAAGAGCCTGAAATTGTAGCTGCAAAATCTGGTAAGTTTGTTTGGTTGAATAACTCAGTATACATCTTGCTCTAGTTATAACAAATTCGGAGATACTTTGTATTTTTCCTAACAATACAAACCTTAGCTATTTATAGGGGTATTACTTTCGGCAAAGCTGAAAGGACGAGCCATTAGAATTTAATGAGGTTAACTACCCATCACGCTAGTTAGCGCGGGGTATGGGTTTAGATTGCTACCCCTCCCAGTCACATAACTGTGATTGTGCTTATTTTTCTTGGAGGTAGGACTTCAAGGGGGACAGGGTTGGTGGGCAAAGTATTTATAAATAGCTAAGGTTTGTATCATTAGAAAAAATACACATTACCTCTGAATTTGTCAATTGTCCCGTAACTGGAATACAAACCAACGCTATTTATAGGGGTGACTCACCCATCAGGAAGGTGGACGACCCTGTCAATCTGGCTTTTTGGCCTTACTCGAGGTACTCCCTATTGTGCAGATTTTTTTGTGACAATAAGGATATCCTAACACCTCGCTAGACCTGCTAAGCATCGTCTATGGCCTACACAAGTTGTGTGTGATGATGTATTAGCAATGTGACTGTCCAGGTAAAAGTTATTCAAAGTCTTGTAGGAAATAACCGAAGAGACCGAGACATTCCCAATACCACCTCGCCAGGGTATGGGGACGCAACAGTATTGGAACAATACTAGGTTACACAAGGGAGCGATGGTTTACCTGCAGAGGTTTGAGGCCAGCTTGTGCAGAGGCTCCAGGATGCTGATTTTCCCAAGAGAGGGGAGGATGAAGAAAGAAAAAGAGCCAGACATTCCTTTTCATTCACTGGGTAAAACCTGGGTAACTAATGCCCTTAACCTTCTTCTACTTTTCCAATAAGGAGCTTGAGGTACTAAACCAACTGTTGTGCAGCTACCACAGGACTGATAGAAAACGTATCGAGGTTCCTGTAGGTCACGTCTTACAGGTAGTGGGCAGTGAATGTAGTTTGGCATTTCCACACAACTGCTTGCAATACCTGCATCACAGAGTAGTTCTTTTTGAAGGCCAGGGACATAGAAACGCCCCTGATATAATGAGCTCTGGGACGATGTGTTGGAGGAGGGTCGGGATTCAGGGCAAAGTCAATGACCTTGCAAATCCATGCAGAGATTGTGTTCTTTGTGACCCTCCTCTTGATTCTGCCCGTGCTGACGAAGAGTGAGGCCACTCTGTGCCGAGCTGCTGCTGTTCACTTGAGGTAGCGCCTTAAACACCTTGCCAGGCATAGTAACATGATTTGGGTCATCAGATACAGAGTGAAGACTTTTTATCTGGGGAAACCCCAGATTCTGAGTCTGCAACAAACTCAGGGGGACGAAGCTGAAGCTTACCTCTCCCCATTCCCTTGAGACCATGAAGTTTGCTAACTCGTTTGTCTGAGGCCAAGGCGAGTAGGAACACCGCCTTCCAAGTCAGGTGGTGATCTGTTACCTGGCGTAATGGTTAGTACGGAGGTCTTTTCAGGGATCGAAGATCTTGAACCATGTTCCTTGGGGGAGGTCTCACTTCTAACTGAGGACAGGTAAGTAAATAACTTCATATGAGGAGCGAAAGTTCCAGCGATGAGGAAATTTCCAATCCTTTCAGTTTAAAGGCGAGACTCGAGGCTGAGCGATAGCCTTTGACCTCTGAAACTGAAAGGTGCATTTCTTCCCGCAAATACACAAGAAACTCCACTATTGTTAGAATAGTGGCATCGAGTGGATTGAGACCCTTCCACAACACCAACCACAGAAGACGTTCCACTTCGCCTGGTAGACTAAGGCTGATGATTTACGCAAGTATCCAGACATCCTTTTCGCAACTTGTTGTGAAAATCCTCTCTGAGTGAGAAGATGCTGGATAGTCTCCAGGCGTGAAGACGTAGCAAAGCTACAGTACTGCCTTGTGGTAGATGTTGACATGTGGTTATCTAAGTAGATTGTGTCATGGAAGAACTTCTCTTGTGGGCTCCTTCGGGAGCAGTAGAAGGTCCAGGAACCATTCCGCGTGATGCCATAGCAGAGCTATAAGGGTCATTGAAATATTGACCGATGTTTTGGTCTTGTTGAGTACTCTTCTCATCAGACAAAATGGTGGGAATGCGTATATGTCGATGTTGTTCCATCATTGCTGGAATGCATCTTGCCAGAGATCCTTGCGATATGGGACTGGGGAGCAGTACAGCGGGAGCCTGAAGTTTAGGGCCGTTGCGAACAGGTCCACAGTTGGAGAACCTCACAAAGATAGGACTTTGTTGGCTACTATATGATCCAAAGACCATTCGGAACCCTCTATCTGCAATGCTCTGCTCAGATTGTCAGCGATCACATTCCTCTTGCCTGGAAGGAAGCAAGCTGATAATGAGACCGAGTGGGCTTCTTCCCATATTAGTATCTCTACTGTTAGATGTAAGCCTCTACAGAGGTGTTGTCGCTCATCACCACCACTGAGTGACCCGCCAGGAACTGGTGGAACTCTTGAAGGGCCAGAAAAACGGCCTTCATCTCTAAGAGATTTATGTGAAGGTACTTTTCGGACTCTGACCAAAGGACTGATGCCGTGTGGTGCCGCACCTTGGCCCCCCACCCTTCTTTTGATGCACCCAAAAACAGCATCAAATTGGAAGGAGGGACGAGAAGAATGACACCCTTCAGCATATTCTCATCCGCCAGCCACCATCCGAGGTCCGTTTTTTCCTCTTGATTCCATGGGGATCAGAGTGTCCTGGGAATCAAAGGTCTGATTCCAAATGGACTTCAGACACCACTGGAGAGATCGAATCCTGAGGCGACAGTTGGGAACAAACGGGTCAAGGATGATAGGTGTCCGAGGAAACATAGCCACTTTTGGGCTGGGAGTTCTTCTCGTCTGAGGAAAGGCCTAGCAACTTTCCTCAGCCTTGCTATCCTGTTGTCTGATGGGAAGGCTTTGTGTTGTTTGGTGTCTAATACCATGCCCAGGTATACCAGTCTTTGAGTGGGAAGCATGGAAGACTTCTCGAGGTTTACCATGATCCCCAGATCTTGGCAAAGCCTCAGAAGTTTGTCTTGGTGCTGAAGAAGGGTTGCCTCCTAGTCTGCCTGGATCAGCCAGTCGTCCAGGTAACAAACGAGACAGATACCGAACCTGTGACCTGAGATGCTGTAGAAAGGTCAAAACACAGCATCTTGAATTGGTATGTCTTGTTGTCGATGTTGAACCTTAGATACTTCCTTGAAGACGGATGGATGGGATCTGGAAGTATGCTTCCTTTAGATCCAGTGTATTTTGAAGTCCTGTGGTCTTATTGCTTGTCTGACCGTATCTGGTGTCTCCATGCTGAAAGAAGTCTGTTTGACAGACTAGTTCAGAGCTGAGAGATCAGTGACTGGTCTCCAGCCTCCAGACACCTTTTTCACAAGAAAGAGTAGTTTGAAGAAGCCTAGGAAATTGTCGAGGACCTCCTGGATAGGACCCTACTCCAACCAGGTCTGAACTTCGGCCCCAAGGGCCTGGCCCTTTGCTGATCCCATCGCAAAGGAGCTCACAAGCACATGACTCTTGGTCAGTGGAGGGTGAGATGAAATGAACTGGACGCAATACCCTGAATGAATCGTGGAGATCATCCAAGGTACGGGTCCAAGCTCCATCCACCTCGTCCAACAGCTTTGTAGGCATCCCCCTACTGATGGACAAGCAGGGGAATGACCTATCTAAGCGTTTGCAGTTCTTACCACCATCTGTTTGATGTTTTCTCCATGACTGGACTTGTTGCCTTTCCTATCCTTAACAGGAAAGGGCTTCTTAGACAGCCTACTTTTTCAAAACCACGGCCGTTTTGTTAGTTAATGGTTTCATTTGGCTGGTCTTTGGAGCGGCTGGTGGTCTGTAGGTCCAAGTTGTTAGGGCCCTAAGTAGGAGGGAGTCCGTGTTGGACTTCCTCCATCTCTCCGCAGCCTGCTTGACGTCCCTTGGCTTGAAGAGGAAGAACCCCTCTATGGAGGAGTTTCGGAGCCTAGTGATCTCAGCGTTAGGGACCTACAGGTGAAATCTCTCATTCATCCCTTCGTATCAAAATGTTATTAGCCCACAGGGTCACTACCTGGTGGGCCAGAAACTCAATGGTGCTAGTGCCAGAGAGAAGGAAGGTCTCCAAAGCCTTCCTAGTACAATCCTTAAAGAAATTCTCGGTTTGCACCAGGATTCCCACAGATCCCAACCAGTGATCCAGCCATGAAGTAGCGTGCATGGCGTGTTTTGCGACCTTCTCCTGGTTCAGGATCTCTTGATGCCTAGAACGAGACCTGACGCGAAGACAGCTTCTATAGAGAGACTCCCTTGGTCAGTTCTTCAAGGGAGTAATGGAGAGACCGTCAAGAAAGTTTCATTCATGATGTCATAATACCTCCTCTGGTTGACACCCGAAGGTGGGACGAGTTTAGTGGACGAGGAAGAGCGGAAAGACGCGAAAAGGGTAGAAAGCTGGGAGGCGATCTTACACCGGACACCTTTTAACCCCCGGGACCAGGGCAAGGCTGCAATGGTTTTTGGAGGCTCTTGGATACTAGACTGTGTTTTTGCCTTTTCGTGGGGCCGTTTCTGGATCCAATAACCCGTTAAGGGACCTCATGATGGTCAGAACCTTCCAAACGGCATGCTCCAACTGGTCTCCGTCCGAAGCTGGGTTTGGCAGCGAGATCTTCATCCACCGCCGAGGTTTCACTCCAGGGTGGGTCATGGTTGTCAACAGGGTGGCTGACTCAGCTCCTAGAACACTCAGAGAGTATCCGAGTCAGGGAGGAGGACCTTGGGAGCATCTTGGGGTCTTGAGGTTTCTTCTAGGAGGAAACGGAGGTTCCAAGGCTGAAGGTCTGAAAGTAGTAACCTTCTCAGAAGGAAGAGAACGAGGAGCTGGAAGTGAGACTGTGTTCTCTCCCTGGGGTCTTTCCGTTGGTGACGGGAGGGAAGAGTCCAAAACTTACTCTTCCCTCTGATAGTCTCTTGATACGATGGATGAGGCATTGGAGGGCCAAGGCTACGATAGAACCTTAGGAGAGGTCTCTGCCCTTTGGGTCCTTACTGGAGTCAGTTTAACCCTTGATGAAGGGATCTTATTAGGAGATCCCCTCATCCTCTTCAGGGGGGAAGAAGCAGTTGTGATCTATAGTCCCGTATCGGTTGAAACCGAGGAAGAACCAAGGAAGTCCCAGGGGCTTTCGTCGGTCGCGGAAGAAGTATCTGAGTAAAGGCCTGTGTTAAAGCCCTAATCAAAGTGCTGAACTACAGCTGCTTACTCAACAAAGCACTCTCCAAAATATCCCCTGAAGGGAAAGAGGATGAATGGTCCTTCCGCAGGGTCTCCATTCCTGATGAAAAAGGCTTAGGAGCTGTAGATGTAGATTGCCTTCTGTGCGCTGGAAGTTTCGGAATCCTAAAATCCTGAAACTTGCCCCCTTCCTCCTTCCCTGGCTGTTGCGACGTTACGCGTTTGTGGGGAGGGGAAGGGGGCGACGTTGAACGATCGTTAACCACCCTACCTTTCCTGGCGGCAACAACCACCGCCTATGGTGGTTGCAGTTGGTGATCCTCTCGTGCATGAGGATGTGATGGCTGGTGACGCGTTGGAGAGCGATGAGAAACCTCCTGCTCAAGATGCGATGGTGACTGCTGACATGAAGATCGATAACTTGAATGATAAGAGGGAGAGTGTTCCCTCATTGACGAGTTATACCATGGTAATGCGGGATGGATCGTTACTTCTGCACGAGAAGCAGGTCAGGTGACGACGATTCTTGAGTAGGCGACTCCCGCGTCGCTGGGCGTGAATGCTGACCGAGGAGAGATGATTCGCGTTGAAGTGGATCACAAACGGGTAGGCGAACACGTTCCAAAGGAGAGCGAAGCGATGGTTTGGGAAAGCTCTGAGATACTGCCGAAGGCTGGTTCTTTGAATGATGGATGAGCAAGCGATTCTCATGTAGGAGAAGCTTGACAAGAAGTCGAACGCATAGGCGATTCACATGTAATTGACCGCTTAGGTGGTACACGAGTCATCAATTGTTGACAAGGGTCAGGCGATTCATGATCTGGAAGAGGGAAGGGAAACACTCGTTGGAATCAGGATGCCAGAGAACTTCAAATCATTCATTCCTTCGTTCGTCGGAGAGACGTGCCTTGGACTTTGCTCTGCTCTCCCCCCGAAGGGTGTTCGTCAGGGGAAGGTGCGCATACCTCGGCGGCAGAAGATGGAGAAGAAGACAGTCGCAGGAACAGCTGGCAGGGCAACAGATGACCTCTCCAAAACGACGACGTCGACAACGGACAAGGAGTCAATGTCCGACATTGATGCATGCTGAAGATCAGCACCCTGGTGCAAGAACCGCAGCAACAACACCTTGGAAGGATCACCGGGCAACCCCAACGACGGCCACAGCTGTAAAAGAGGAGAAAGAGACACGGCCTCACTCGGGGGGGAGAGCCAGGGCAACCCCACTAGGGGAGGCAGCACCGTCTCACGAAGGCCGAGGTTGGCCAGGAGTTAAATGGCCTATGCTACTACTCGTCAGCCCCTGAAGGAAGCCGTCCGAGTAGGAGCATCGAAGGAAGGTCGGGAGGCGGAGGAGGAAGCCTTAGGTTTTTTCTGCTTCAAAGCGACCTGTGAAGGGGAAGAATCTCGCTTAGACTTCTTCTTCCGTCTATGTCCATACCTATCCCACTGGGAGGAAGACCACTTCTGACACTCGCTATACTTTTTGTCTAGGTCGCAGCGCTGTCCTCTGCAGATGAAACAAAGGCCTTCTGTTCCAGTACAAGTCCGCATGGCCGTAGGAAAAACACAACACACACACATGCACTAAAGAGAAAAAGCAAATAAGTTATGGCAGTCCTAAAGGGAGAGGATGAAGATCGGTGACAACCGCACTCCATCCAAGCCAAAAGTAAAGTGAGCTCAATCACAGGTTTGTGAATGGGAGGGGTAGCAAGCTACCCCCCCCCCCCCCCCCCGCTGGCTAGCGGGATGGGTAGTTAACCCTCGCTAAATTTTAATGGCTCGTCCTTTCAGCTTCGCCGAAAGTAATACAGTACCCCTATAAATAGCGTTGGTTTGTATTCCAGTTATAAAACTTAGTATTTTGGTTGCAAGAAACATTGCTTTATTAGATCAATTTTTTCCTTTTTATTAAAATTTAATGTGTGTATTAATGGACATTCTAAAGACACATTTAATCCCTTACCCTGTGGTTATTATGTCCCCCTTTGGGCATTACTTGTTATTAGTACTGGTAATTGGAGCAGTGTCTTAGTCCTTCAAATAAGTAGATTCATAACTTGGCCTTTCCTTTATAATATAGATTTGCAAAGGTTCATCACTCTTCTGATCCCTATATTTTTTTTCCATTGGTTAGATCCTGTTCCAGTTATTGAGGATGTGTCTCCCGGTAAGGTTTGCATAAATTTTATAATTTTGATGGATTGTGCTTATACCAATTTTTCTGTATTTACGTATTGAATATTTTGTGCATAGTTTTTTGTTTGCTTAGTATTTAGCATAGTTTTAGTGTGTATGCTGTTTGTCTTTGTCTTGCCATACTTTTGATTAGTGAAAATTATTTATTATATTGTGAAGTAATTGCGCAGCCAGCCAGTTGTAACTGAAAACTGTTATTTGTTCTGATACCTATACAAACCTTTTTCCTCCTCATTTGATAGATTCTCAGCTGAGGTGGAGTACACAGCCCTTAAAATTTACAACAAGGGGTAAACAACTGACCAGTAGTTACCTCTTGTTAGCGGGGAAGCACAACTCCTTCGAGTTCAGATGTTCTCACCACTGGAGAACTGGCTTGTGCTAATTTTTCTTACCTTGTTTTTCCAGTGCGTTTGGGTGTGTTTGCTGCAGTGAAGATGCTTGATAAGCAGGTGCCCAGGGGTGTTCGGCCATAAGTGTGGCACTTTTATGTCCAGAAGGGAGGCTGATCCTCACCTTTTGTGCCAGATTTGCAGAGGACACTCCTGCAGCCAGGCCTCGCCCTGTAACGAGTGTTTAGAGGAGAAAGAAGAGTAAAGCAAGGATTCTTCGCTGTCGGGGTTTTCCTCAAGGTTAAAGAACTTCCAACTATTCTTCCTTATGTCTCTTTCTTGTTAGCCTTTTCTGAAGACAGCTCGGGTAAGAGCGATGGCCCTTTGACTTTAGTGCAACCCTCAAGGCAGGAAGGTCCTCCAATATCCCTTTAAAAACTAGGGGAGCCTTCATCTCAAGGGAAGCCTGATTCTCAGTTGAATGTATTACATATCTTGTGGCCTTCCTTAGGCCTGAAGGGTTTGTCCTTCAAGGACAGGCTGGTGAAGACAATGGCTTTTGGGGCAAGGTAGGAGAGTTTCTGCTCCTGCCAACGCCATTGGCACGTCTCCATTTAGAGCAGAGAAGAGTCTCCCCTTGGTCTCATAACCCCAGAACCCACTCATCCTACAGAACCTCCTGCCATAGTCTTCCTCAGGAGTACTCCTGAGTACTTCTTTTTTTTTCAATATTAATCTTACCCGATGATCATGTAGCTGTCAACTCTGTTGCCCGACAGAAATCTACGGTCGGGATACGCCAGCGATCGCTATACAGGTGGGGGTGTACACAACAGCGCCATCTGTGAGCAGGTACTCAAATACTTCTTGTCAACAAGAACTCAATTTTTCCTCTGTCGTGCCTCCGGCTAGACCTACTTGGATACGCTGTTGATTCTGGAGTTATTGTTCACGATTTGGTGATGTATTTGCTCTAGAGTTTAGCCTTCGCTATTCAGGAAGCTTTATCATTAGCTTAGCAAGCTTTTGGAATTAATTTGATTTAATTATGGTGACGAAGAGAGTATGGACTCTCTTTCACTTTTAAATGGCCGACCCTTCCCTTAGACGGAAGTGTTGGTGTCGAAGAGAGTATAGACTCTCTTTCACTTTTAAGAATTTATGCTATTTTAATTTTAATGTTTTTGAAAGAATTTCTTTGATAGTCTCGTACTTTTTCAAAGTTGAACTAACGTTTTGTTTAGTCTCCGCAGTTGTTGACGTTCAGAACGTTCAACTTGCGCTCTATCGTTACGATAGAGAGAGAGTAATTCACGGTTTCACGTTGCAGTAAGAGTAAACCGATTCTAGCGTTTCGTTCATTCTTTCTTAGCTTAAATGGTTGTAATTCTAATAAAGGAACTTTTTATTTGGGAAACCTTTCAGTTTTTTTCCTTTACCAAATAATATGTTTTAACGATATATATAATTGGGCTCATCTCTCAGGTTCTAAGTCAAGAGAGAGAGAGAGAGAGATAGAGACGGAGGGAGAGAGAGGAGGATAAACGTTTCGTTCAAGCGGGTAACGTTGTTCTCGTTTTTTGCTCTTCTCCCTAGTCGATATAGGGGAAGAAGGTAAAACGTTTCTAGAGTTTTATTCTTGTTCCCAGGCTTTATGCGGTGAGAGATTTTAAACGTAGTTTATTGGATCTAGTGTTTAGTCTCTTTTCCAGCCACTGAATTCTTTATCTTTCATTATGTTTTTCTGTTACATTGTAATACTGTTTTCGCAATTACTACCTTTTAATGAAGGATAGGATTGCGTGTTTCAGGTACAAACCACTTAATGTTTCGAGTTCAGTGAAATAAGTGCAAACAGAAAATCAAAAGTGATAAAGTGATATGCGCAAAGTGTTACAGTGTTGCGTTCGAGGGTTCGTCTGTTCGTGCCAGTTGTTCACCTAGTCCGATACCTCTTACAAGCTCCCAAGCCCAGGGGAGAAGTAATGTCGAAGGAGTTATGGGTTCCTCAGGCCTTGATCGACGAACAGACGTTTCCCTCCGTGGTTTCGGGTGTATCTACACACGTTGCCGACGTGATCACCCCACCCACACAAAGACGAGAGAGCCCATTTATTCCTCGTCTGCGGAAGAGGTTTCTCGCAGAAACCGTGGATCAAATCTTGCAGCTTTTAAGCGCAAGTCGGTCCCTTCCGCGCAAGTCCAACGGCCTAGGTGTAGCCACTGGGTCAGTTCGGACTCGCTGCAGTACGACAACTGCACACCTCCTAAGAGAGGCTAGGTGGTACCGCAACAGGCAGTAACTCCGTCTGTTGCCGCACCAGCTGTTTTAGACCCTCAGTCACAACGGACAGTAGCTCCGTTTGTTGTTGTCTTTCATAGACCCTAGTGGTCCATGCTGCAGACTATACAGTCTCAGCTTGCTCCTTCATACAGGAGTATCATGCTGGAAGGTTGACAATGCAGCCTGTTAACCTACAACCCGCCGAGGTTGTGCGCTCAGCAGATACTGCGGCTGCCTGCTCCCACCCTCCACCTGTGAGAGCTCCACCACCGATGCGCAGTCCACCCTGCCAGACGCATGTTCTTACTGCACCATCTGCTAACATGCGTGAGCTACCGCATCAGCAGTGGGAAGGTTCTGTAGAGCTGCCGGGTTCCAGCACTATGCGGCATTCTCCGCAGCCCATGCAGCATACCTTACAGCATGCTCTGCATACCTTACAGCATGCTCTGCATTCAGCATGCTCTGCTTACCTTACAGCATGCTCTGCATACCTTACAGCATGCTCTGCATACAGCATGCTCTGCATACAGCATGCTCTGCATACCTTACAGCATGCTCTGCATACCTTACAGCATGCTCTGCATACAGCCTGCTCTGCATACCTTACAGCATGCTCTGCATACCTTACAACATGCTCTGCATACCTTACAGCATGCTCTGCATACAGCATGCTCTGCATACCTTACAGCATGCTCTGCATACCTTACAGCATGCTCTGCATACAGCATGCTCTGCATACCTTACAGCATGCTCTGCATACCTTACAGCATGCTCTGCATACCTTACAGCATGCTCTGCATACAGCATGCTCTGCATACCTTACAGCATGCTCTGCATACCTTACAACATGCTCTGCATACCTTACAGCATGCTCTGCATACAGCATGCTCTGCATACCTTACAGCATGCTCTGCATACCTTACAGCATGCTCTGCATACCTTACAGCATGCTCTGCATACCATACCGCATGCTCCTCAACCCACCGCAGCCTCACCCATGCACAGTCAACCCTGCCAGATGTATGATGACTCCCACACACAGAGCACTCCGTTGCCGTGCGGGAGCTACCACAAGCTGCCGTGTTTTGACACGGTGTGTCAGCCTCCGCAACACACTGTGGTTACCGCCACTCGCCAGCAGCAAACTAGTCAGGCAGGAGTTGAGGCTTCCCCACACATCTTTGGTTGTTGCCAACTCACAAACTGTCATGCAGTTACATGACGTTGCCTTCTGGTCTGCTACTTATACACCAGTGCTGTATGTCCTCTCGCTCCTGTTGTGGTTGACAGTTCAGTTTTTGACAGTTCACAGACTGTCAAGCAGTTTCATAACGTTGCCTTCTGGTCTGCTGCTTTTGCACCAGTGAAACCCTCACTGAGAGAACTTAGCTTTTCTCGGATATGGTTCCTGTAGATGAGAAAGTGCTGTTCTCCCTCCTTCTGATATTCCCTTGAGGACTCTGTCATTTGGAGAGGAGCCTTAAGCTGCTTAGCCTCCTATGGACTTTTATTTAAGCATAACATGCTTCCAGGGAGGGTAAATGGTTCCGCTTCAGTCGCTAACCCCGTCTGTTGCCACACCTGCTCCCATAGACCTTGAGCTTTGTTGCAAGACATGCAGTCCAAGCTTAGTCCTTGATAGAGGATTTTTTTTTACGGAGTCAGTGTGTCACTGGGAAGACGTTCAACAACCAGCAGAGGTGACTTGTTGTGACGCAGTGCGGCAACCTCAGCAACCCGATAAGGAGTTGTCTGTACTACCCAGACAGTCTAGACAGTTTCGGGTTGTCGCTGTACTTCCTCGCTTCCCCATGGTTGACAGTTCACAGACTGTGCAGCAGTACCATGATCTTGTGTCCGGCTCCGTCAGACGACTGGCTTTTAAGAGCTCCCACAAGTCGTCGCTGTCTGGAGAATCTCAGATGGACTATGGATCTGACCAAGGAACTGGGCCTCCTGGTCAATTTAGAGAAGTCCCAGCTCGTCCCATCCCAGACCATTGTCTACCTGGGTATGGAGATTCAGAGTCGAGCTTTTCGGGCTTTTCCGTCGGCCCCAAGGATCAACCAAGCCCTAGAATGCATCCAGAGCATGCTGAGAAGGAACCGATGCTCAGTCAGGCAGTGGATGAGTCTAACAGGGACACTTTCATCGCTGGCCCTGTTCATCGAGTTAGGGAGACTCCACCTCCGCCCCCTTCAGTATCATCTAGCTGCTCACTGGATAAAGGACATGACGCTAGAGACGGTCTCAGTTCCTGTTTCCGAAGAGATGAGGTCTACTCTAACGTGGTGGAAGAACAGCTTTCTTCTCAAGGAAGGTCTACCTTTGGCTGTTCAGAACCCCGACCGCCGTCTCTTCTCGGACGCATCAGACACGGGCTGGGGTGCGACATTGGACGGACAGGAATGCTCGGGAACATGGAATCAGGAGCAAAGGACACTTCACATCAATTGCAAGGAGTTGTTGGCGGTTCATCTGGCCTTGATAAACTTCAAGTCCCTCCAGCTAAACAAGGTGGTGGAGGTGGACTCCGACAACACCACAGCCTTGGCTTACATCTCCAAGCAGGGAGGGACTCATTCGAGGAAGTTGTTCTAGATCGCAAGGGACCTCCTCATCTGGTCAAAAGATCGAAAGCTCACGCTGGTAACGAGGTTCATTCAGGGCGATATGAATGTCATGGCAGATCGCCTCAGCCGGAAGGGTCAGGTCATCCCCACAGAGTGGACCCTTCACAAGAATGTTTGCAGCAGACTTTGGGCCCTGTGGGGTCAGCCAACCATAGATCTGTTCGCTACCTCGATGACCTAGAGGCTCCCGTTGTATTGTTCTCCGATTCCAGACCCAGCAGCAGTTCACGTGGATGCTTTTCTGCTGGATTGGTCCCATCTCGACCTGTATGCATTCCCGCCGTTCAAGATTGTCAACAGGGTACTTCAGAAGTTCGCCTCTCACAAAGGGACACGGCTGACGTTGGTTGCTCCCCTCTGGCCCGCGAGAGAATGGTTCACAGAGGTACGGCAATGGCTGGTCGACATTCCCAGGACTCTTCCTCTAAGAGTGGACCTTCTACGTCAACCTCACGTAAAGAAGGTACACCCAAACCTCCACGCTCTTCGTCTGACTGCCTTCAGACTATCGAAAGACTCTCAAGAGCTAGAGGCTTTTCGAAGGAGGCAGCCAGAGCGATAGCCAGAGCAAGGAGGACATCCACTCTCAGAGTCTTTCAGTCTAAATGGGAAGTCTTCCGAAGCTGGTGCAAGGCCAATGCAGTTTCCTCAACCAGTACCACTGTAACCCAGATTGCTGACTTCCTGTTACATCTAAGGAACGTAAGATCCCTTTCAGCTCCTACGATCAAGGGTTACAGAAGTATGTTGGCAGCGGTTTTCCGCCACAGAGGCTTGGATCTTTCCACCTACAAAGATCTACAGGACCTCCTTAGGTCTTTTGAGACCTCAAAGGAACGTCGGTTGTCCACTCCAGGCTGGAATCTAGACGTGGTCCTAAGGTTCCTTATGTCATCAAGATTTGAACCTCTCCAATCAGCCTCTTTTAAGGACCTCACATTAAAAACTCTTTTCCTCGTGTGCTTGGCAACAGCTAAAAGAGTAAGTGAGATCCACGCCTTCAGCAGGAACATAGTTTTCACATCTGAAACGGCTACATGTTCCTTGCAGCTCGGTTTTTTGCTAAAAACGAGCTTCCTTCACGTCCTTGGCCTAAGTCGTTCGAGATCCCAAGCCTGTCCAACTTGGTGGGGAACGAACTGGAGAGAGTACTTTGCCCAGTTAGAGCTCTTAGGTACTATCTAAAAAGGTCAAAACCTTTACGAGGACAATCAGAAGCCTTATGGTGTGCTATCAAGAAGCCTTCTCTTCCAATGTCTAAGAACTCAGTTTCTTACTACATCAGGCTTCTGATTAGGGACGCACATTCTCATCTGAAGGAAGAAGACCTTGCTTTGCTGAAGGTAAGGACACATGAAGTGAGAGCTGTGGCTACTTCAGTGGCCTTCAAACAGAACCGTTCTCTGCAGAGTGTTATGGATGCAACCTATTGGAGAAGCAAGTCAGTGTTCGCATCATTCTATCTCAAAGATGTCCAGTCTCTTTACGAGAACTGCTACACCCTGGGACCATTCGTAGCAGCGAGTGCAGTAGTAGGTGAGGGCTCAGCCACTACATTCCCATAATCCCATAACCTTTTTAACCTTTCTCTTGAATACTTTTTATGGGTTGTACGGTCGGCTAAGAAGCCTTCCGCATCCTTGTTGATTTGGCGGGTGGTCAATTCTTTCTTGAGAAGCGCCGAGGTTAGAGGTTGTGATGAGGTCCTTTAGTATGGGTTGCAGCCCTTTATACTTCAGCACCTAAGAGTCGTTCAGCATCCTAAGAGGACCGCTACGCTCAGTAAGGAAGACGTACTTAATAAAGGCAGAGTAATGGTTCAAGTCGTCTTCCTTACCAGGTACTTATTTATTTTATGTTATTTTTGAATAACTAATAAAATGAAATACGGAATACTTAGCTTCTTTGTTAACATGTATGCTGGTCTCCACCCACCACCCTGGGTGTGAATCAGCTACATGATCATCGGGTAAGATTAATATTGAAAAATGTTATTTTCATTAGTAAAATAAATTTTTGAATATACTTACCCGATGATCATGAATTTAAGGACCCGCCCTTCCTCCCCATAGAGAACCAGTGGACCGAGGAGAAAATTGAGTTCTTGTTGACAAGAAGTACTTGAGTACCTGCTCACAGATGGCGCTGTTGTGTACACCCCCACCTGTATAGCGATCGCTGGCGTATCCCGACCGTAGATTTCTGTCGGGCAACAGAGTTGACAGCTACATGATCATCGGGTAAGTATATTCAAAAATTTATTTTACTAATGAAAATAACATATTTTGTAAAAGGTTTTGATTGAACAGATTTGGATAGTACCTTACAGGCCACTACCTTATTCAATAATTTTGTTGTGGGGAGCAAGTGTATTTTTCTTTAGTTGATGCGATTTTGTTTGTGCTGAAGTATTCTCAGATCATTTCTTGTATTTTGGGCCCTATTTTGAAATTGGTAGGAACAATAGTGTTGTGAAGCAAAGGCTAGTGCAGTAGAATTCAATTTGATACTTTGAGGTCGATCTCTCATAGGCCAGTTGTTTCTCCTAATTGTTCTGTTCCTCCCCCCTCCCACAACTTCTATTTTTTTTCAAAGAGAAAATCTTTGTAGTAGTGATAGGCCTTTGGAGTTTTACCAGCAGTAGTTCCAGGAGGACTCATATATTTGATAGGAGAACTTATTTAAGGTCCCAACCTGGAAAGGCTACCCTATTTTTTTTCAACTTAAGGAAACCCTTTTCCCAGATCTGTGGGTTCCCTCTTTGTGGTGAAGGAGAGGTGTCAAATCTCTCTGCCCTTCAGCCCCTCCTGTGTTTTTGGGGCCCATCACTCTTCCAAATTACTATAGGGATTTGATTAAAACCCATATTTTGAAATTAAAGATTGCAAGTTTTTGAGAAGGAGGAGATAGAGGAAGACTATATCCCTCGCCATAGGTTTACAACAGGTTGTTTCTAGTGCCCAAGGCCTCACAGGGTTGGAGACCCTTTCAAAATTTCTCAATTCTAGATAGGTATACCATTCTCTCCATTTTGATGGAGATTCCTATGGTCCTGATGGCTGTGAAGAAAGAAGATTCAATTTCTCGATAAACTTGACTGATGTCTGTTTCCATGTTCCCATTCATCAGAACTTGAGACGCCAATTTAGAGGTGTTTTGAAGGTATATCAGTCCACTTACCATGGTCTAGGACCCTAGACTGCTTTTTGGGTCTTCCCCAGGGTGATGGCTCTAATTTCCAAGTAGCAGCAGCCTCTGAGCATAAGATTTCTTTTATGCCTAGATGTGTGTCTAATTTTGAACATGTCTGTTTAAGATATTTTGGTCCATCAGGTATGGTAACTCAGGCTGTTGTGGCATTTGAAATTTCACTAATTCCCCTCTTTACATTTATCCATACATAGTGTTCAGTCAACTTTTCAGACACTCCTTTCTTTTCATGTTCCAGAATACCAAGATTTGTGAAAATGAAAGTTCCTAAGGTTTAGTGTTTCAGGACAAGTTTTATTGCGTATGTGTTAGTTTGAGCACGGCCTTTCGAGTATTCCCATGTGTAATGGCCCCAATAGCAAAGTAATTGTATCTGTTAGTAATAAACATAATACTATTACCTAAAGTTTGATGGTTTTCAACAACAATTGAGAGGCCCTTCTTCAAGATCAGAAAGTTCTGTTAAACTTGTTTTAAAAAAAGAAAGAGTACAGGATTAGTTGAGACTAGAGAGACAAAGAAAAGAGAAAGTACAGTATTAGTTATGACTTAAGAGACAAAGTAAAAAGAAAGAGTACAGGATTAGTTTTAACCTAGAGGCTGAAAGAAAGTATGGTATTAGTTTTGACACGAGAGACTGAAAAAAAGTGTACGTTATTAGTTTAGACTAACGAGACTAAAAAAAAAGAAAGTGTACGGTATTAGTTTGGACTTCAGAGTGAAAGAAAATTAGAAAGAGTAAGGGATTAGTTTCGACTTGAGTGACTAAAAGAAAAAAGAAATTATACAAGATTAGTTTTGACTTTAGTGACAAAGAAAAAAAGTGGAATGGGATTATTTTTGACCTCAAAGATTGAAAGAAAAGAATACAGTACGGGGCATCCAAGCCATGGTTATTGCCACTAACCCTTAGATTGTCTCAATACTACAGTATACTAGAGGTTTAAATCTGTTGAAAAGGAAGAAAATTTAGTTTTTTAGATTGTACAATAAACATCATTATTAGCAAGCTTCCAGAGAGAAGCAATATGAGCATCAAGTGAGTATAAGAATAATTTTTATTATTAAAATTCCATTGTATAGTGTGAACTAATTCTAGATTTTATGTGTGGCTTTTGATACAGTATTAATGTAGCGGGATGTATACAAAACACAACCCCCACACCCTTGATCACTCTTACTTCCAAAATATCCCACAACACAAACTTTCCCCTTACTTTACTTTAAACTAGACTCTTGGACAGAAGGAAAATGAAAACAAAACATAGCCTTAAAACTATATTAACGCAACCAAAAACAGAACACATATCATTAAACTGACTTAACACTAGAACAAATCACTTATCACCAAACCATCCACCATATGCCATAACCCAGGAACAATCACAATTTATCATAAATTCAATAGACAAAAAAAACACACAAAATTCGCTGTATATATCGGTGCGTGATGGTACCGAAAACTCGCCAACAATCGAAAAAACAATATCCTTTTAATGTACCCAACACCGTCAGTCCACGCACAGTACCAAAAGCACACTTAAGACTAAATAAATTACTTAATACTAAACACCAATCATATTCTGCAACACAAAAAATTAATGCCAAACCAAGAGAACCTCTTGGTTCACACGCAACAGTCCTTAAGCAAGTTGTAGCCTACTGGCACTGGCCAACACTATCGTACGGCCAATTCGACTATGCAATCTTATGCGGTGGTCGTCGTTATCAATTGTCGTGAGAGAAATCCGTATTTTATAGCCGGGTCATCAACGTTCAAAAATTCTGTATTTCAGCAGTCTATTCCTATATTCATTGTCCGGTCCGGGTCGTCATCATCAAGCTAATCATATACAATATACACACGGCTGGCAAACACCACCTTCCAGGCCAAACTAAAACTCCAAGGAGTATAAAGGAATCCAAAGGAGGAACTACGGCCTGCAAATAAAAAGAAAAAAACGCTTACGAAAACTCCTAACTAAACTAAACTATCGTACTATAATCAAAGATAAACAATAAACTTTCTATCACTCATGAACGCGCCTAACAAAAATAAATAAAAACAGTACTTACTCAGAATATAAAAAAAAGCTTCACAGCCGGCTTTCGAAGAGCAAAAAAAATACACAGCCGACTCCTTCTATCGTTTGATATCCAATGCTTTCGCCCAAGACATTCATCACCACCCTATCCTAGCTAAAAAGGTAAACAAACAACCTCAATTATACCAACAATCTTTCCAACTTCAAACAATCATTCGCTAATTACCCCTTTTTCTTCAGCGCGCACCGCGGACACACAAACACACGCACACACAACCACACATAGCCTACTCTCTTGCGCACGCGCGATCTAGCAAACTAAAGCAAATTAAATTCTCTCTCTCTCTCTCTGACGAAACTAAAGCAAATAAACACTCTTTCTTTCTTTCTTGCGGTTTGACAAACTTGAGTAAATAAACACTCGCTCACTCACACACACACACACACACACACTCTCTCTCTCTCTCTCTCTCTCTCTCTAATGACAAAGCTAAAGCAAATAAAATGTCTCTATTTAACAATACTAAAACAACTCTCTCTCTCTCTCTCTCTCTCTCTCTCTCTCTCTCTCTCTCTCTCTCTCTCTCTCTCTGTGTGTGTGACAAACTAAAGCCAATACTGTAAACAATTTCTCTCTCTCTCTCTCTCTCTCTCTCTCTCTCTCTCTCTCTCTCTCTCTCTCTGACAAAACTTAAACACACTCACACTCTCTCTCTCTCTCTCTCTCTCTCTCTCTCTCTCTCTCTCTCTCTCTCTCTCTCTCTCTCTCTCTCTCTTGATTTGGCAAACAAAAAAAATAAATTAAAATAAAATTAATCCTCCACATTCCTCCCCCCTTACTTTGCCAAATCCTCACACAACACTTACCTATTTTCTCATTACCCAGTCGCAATCAGGAACAGGGCCTCGGCTTCGGGTAACTGGGCCTTCATATACCTGCACTCTCTCATTCACTTCTTCCATGTCGTTTTCATTCAACGTACTATTACTATTCCCGTCTATGCTCTGCTCGTCTAAGATATCATTCACTATTTCATCTACCTCAGTTTCATCTGGCCCGAAAATCCCACTAATTTCTGTCAACAATTCATCCATTACATCTAAACCATTTTCTACTTTAACAAAAGAATCATTCATACTGCTTATCATTCTCCTATCTTTCATTCTCGTGTCCGTCATACGTTCTCTTGCCTCATCTAACGAAAAACCACACACACTATAAGTATCATTCATACTCATCCAAGTTTCATCTGTATTAATACATTTATCTTCCATACTCACCTGTACATTTACACCCTTGTCTTGCTTATTCTGATTCCCGCCTACAACTACAAAATTTTCCCGTCTTTTATCCCCAGTAAAATTCTCAGACTTCTTTTTCCTTCCATACTCTACTAACACCAATTGCTTATCTTCTAAACCTAATGCCTCACACATACTCGGTTCATACTTGTTCGTTTTTAGCCATTTAGTCATACCATTCTCCTGAATATATCTTGGTACCTCCTTCCATTTCCGCAACTGATTGTGGTGTGCCCTAACCTTTTCCACACCACCATCCACACTTACTTTACCTAAAACATAACTCAACCCACTAGAACCAACATCTAACACCTCATATGGACCTTCAAACTTATCACGTACCTTACTGACATTCATTCTTCCCTTTTCAATTACTTCTTTTAACACTTTCTCTCCCACTTTGTAGCTTTCAAATCTCTCATTTGCTTTCTTCCAAACATCTCTATCATTCTCGGACACACTCAATCTCGGTCTTACTATCTTTTCAAAATTCAACACAAACTTACACGGAGACATACCAGTACTCTTGTGCACAGTCGCATTATACGCCCACAACGCACGCCCAACATATAAATCCCAATCATTATCACATGTACTCATCATCCGCAAAATTTCTGTCAAAGTTCTTACCGTCCTTTCAGCCAAACCATTCGCACTTGGCATATACGGAGTCGAATACACATGTTCAATGCCCCATTCTCTCAACATCTGCTCAAACTCCCATCCAACAAACTCCGGACCATTGTCACTTAACATTTTTGCAGGCTTACACACACTCATCGGCAACATCACTTGACTTACCATTCTCGCTACAGTCTCACTTCTTTTATTCTTGATGGGTACTGCATATGCAAACTTGCTCATATGATCGACCATGACAATCATTCCCACATGTCTTCTCGCAGTCACAGGCAACGAAACACAATCAATCACAAACATCTCAAATGGCTCTTTCATACGTAACCTCAAAATAGGCGGACTTGCATGCATGCTCTGATACTTTCCCTTCTGACAATCCTCACAAGTAGTCGCTACATCCCTACAAATTTGACTCAACCCAGGCGTAAACAACCTTTCTCGCATGCATTCCCACAATTTATTCTTCCCCATATGCCCATACCTGTCATGCACTACCATACACATACTTACAGCTGCATGCATTGGAAATACAGGAACATATATATCTTCATCCATTCCCCTATGCAAAAAATACACAATATTCTTACAAACAATAAATCTTTTAACAACTTTCTTATACGCTTCCAAATCACACGGCCATTCTTCCACCCTAATACCTTTTAAAATACATTCACGTAACCTATTTATCTCTAAACATTCACCTTGCATTTCTTCCACCTCTTCTTTGCTCAACAAATCATCTTCACTCTTTGCAATATCAATCATGCCAACAAAATTCGCCATGAATACACTATTATCCTCGATTACTATTACCTTACAGCCATTCTTTGAAAGCAAACCCTTACCAACATCAACTGACACATGGTGCAACCTCAAAAAATCTATTCCCATCAAAAAACAACTAGGCATTTCATTCTCTCCCATTACAATAAAATTATGTTCAACTTCCATACTCCCTAGTTTCACCTTCAACCTCACTTCTTCCCAAACAAGTAAACTTCCCTGACCTATTCCATGAATTCTCACACTCGTACACTGTCTTTTCACTTCCCAATTGTACCTCTCAATTTCCCTGATAACCGACTCATTTACTAATGACACTTGAGCACCCGTATCAATTAAACTACAATATTCATTCTCATTTATATTCACATACGTCATCATCCTTCCTTTTACACCATGCACACATACATTTACTCTCCTTTCAATTCTGTCACTCACTTCACCAATATGTTCATCATCATGTTCACTGTCCTCTATACCCCCATATCTTAGATTAAGGTCACTTGCACCATCATCCTTCTCACTCAACAATTTGCAACATTCCTCCTTACATTGAATCCTCAAAATATATTCCCTATCATTCTCCTTACATGCCCTATATTCCATCGGTCGATTCCATCCAAAATACAAATACACAGTTACACCATACAACATACTTACCACCATTAATATCTTTGATAATACTTCCCCTTCTAGTACACTACTCTCCTCCTCATATACCATTTCTTTTGACACTTCATTCATCACCCTTCTTTTAAGCTCGCTTACGCTACCTGGTATTTCCGTATCTAACCCCTCTTGTATTAACTTACTTAAACCCATTAGGATACACTTATATACCATATCTTCCCCTTCACAACTCTGCTCCACAACTAAACCTTCAGGCAACCTTTCAGAATTCAGATTACTCTCTTTATCTTCCATCCTCCCATGCATCCTCGACATCGCATCCGCTATCACATTCTTATTTCCCGGTACATATTCTAACCTAAAATCAAATTCATTCAAATCCTCTATGGTCCTAGCAACCCTTGCATTCACACACTCTTTCCTTATCATGTACACTAGGGGCTGATGGTCAGTACGCACAATGAATTTTACACCATACAAAAATACTTTCAATGCTTTCACACAAAATCGTATTGCAGCCAATTCCCTGTCAATCGTCGAATACTTCCGCTCAGCTTTATTAAACGCTTTACTAACATACGCTATTACTCTCAATTGCTCTTCTCCATTTACTCTCTGCATTTGAACCAAACAACCACCCATACTAACCCCACTCGCATCCGTATACAACTCTAGCATATTCGCATTTTCACTGTAGTCTGGAAATGCCAAAGTGACGTCTTTTGCGGCCTCTTCCTTCAACCTTTCAAACGCTTCTATCATCCGATCATCCCATTTTAATTTTGTACTATTCCTTTTACCCGTCCATTCATTCAAAGGCTTCCCTATACCTGAACAATCTCTAACAAACTTGCGCCCAAACTCAACCAAACCAAGAAAACCTCGCAACTCACGCACAGTCCGGGGACATGGAAATTCTCGCACCTTATTCACAAACTTGTCACTCTTCCTTATACCAGATTCACCCACTACATGCCCAAGAAATTCCAC
Organism: Palaemon carinicauda; assembly: GCF_036898095.1. Classification (NCBI taxonomy): domain Eukaryota; kingdom Metazoa; phylum Arthropoda; class Malacostraca; order Decapoda; family Palaemonidae; genus Palaemon; species Palaemon carinicauda. The sequence goes on along the minus strand of NC_090768.1, from coordinate 31,949,411 downwards.
CTCCCTGGACAACCATGTACACTTCTCAAGCTTAATTTTCACACCAACTTCAATTAATCGCATCAACACGGCCTCAAGCAACCGCATATGTTCCTCAACAGTCTCGCTCGCAATCAGAATACGTATCATCTATAAAAACAGTCACCTTCTGTCGATCGAAACCAGCCAAAACTACATTCATTGCCCTCTGGAAGGCAGCAGGCGCATTAGCAAGACCAAAACTCAACCTTTTAAATTGGTAGTGACAATTTGTACTTGAAAATGCGGTAATGGGCCTGCTCCCCTCTGCCAGAGGCATCTGATAATAGCCCCGCACCAAATCTAATTTAGTAAAAACTTTCATTCCATGCATCTTATAAACACAATCAGACACCACATTCATTGGAAAACGTTCTTTAACAGTCACCTCATTCACCTTCCTATAATCAATACACATACGTAAACTTCCATCAGGCTTTCGTACAGGGACAATAGGGCTATTCCAGGCACTCTCACTCCTTTCTATTACACCCATACGCTCTAATTCCTGACACTGCTCCTCTATCTCCTTGGCAATAGGCGGAGAAAAATGCCTGGGACGCTGATATATGGGGGTATCTTCACTGAGAACTATTTTAAATTCTGGCAGGTCTGACCCCCCACAATCATCGTCACCGAGACTCATAACTCTCCGCTTATCCCATAACATCTTAAGCAATCGTTCCCTTTCGACCTCACTTATACTCTCATCTAACTTAATTCTTCCTTTCAATGTATCGTAATCCCAATCGTCATCGTTCTTTACCTTACCAGACATCACCTGTCTCGCCTTAACATATCTTCCATCCTCTACATTAATCAGTGTATACATACATCCCATGCAATCGCCCTCACGTATTCCACGTACTCTCTTCCTCCTAACACTCGGCAACAACCTTACATACACCTTGGGTTCCTGCATATTCATAACACCATCATATATATACGCACTCGTTTTCACCAAATTTCCTGCTTCCATACCTTCCACTACATATTCATCCTTGTCACTATTTGAAATTCCCAGACTGCTCGGCCATGCAACTTTTACACTAATAACCTCACCTTTCTTACCCGATAACTTTACACTTTCCTTTGCTACCAACGGCACTCCCTTCCACACCTTCGTACTCACTCTACCGTCTTCCTTTAAATAAAATTCCCCACAAATATTACCTTTAACCTTTATTTCAATCATATTCACACTTGGATGTACAATCATACCACATTTTTTCAGAAATTTATACCCAAGCAGTACGTCATATTTCTCATTCGCTCCCTCAACCACGTAAAAATCATTATCCTCCATCATCAGCCCCCCAATCATAACATTTTCCCGCAACTTCCCTTGCACAGGCATACGCAAATTACCAATACCTTTTACTTCACCCTTACATCCCTTAAATTCACAAACCTCTTTTACTTTATCATATGCATTCCTAAACATTAAATTGACACCACAACCAGTATCAATCAAACCAACCAACTCTACACCATTAAAAATCATTTTCACACTCATGCAATCATGTGCTCTTTCTCCCATCACATCTTCATGCAACAAACCCTCACGAACATGCATCACATTCACTCCCCACACACACGAGGACTCACCCAGCTGAACCCTCTGATTAATTAGTTTCCCGAACATCCTGGCTGACTTGATCCCTTATTCCTACAAACCCTAGCTACATGCCCATCTGCACCACATTCAGTACACTTTCCCCGCGGCTCCTTGCACATTCTAGCATAATGACCATCCTTACCACAATTACCACAAATTACATTCATACGATTATTACGGCATCTACTCGCTATGTGTCCAGTCATACCACACCGATAACACTTAACCACTTTCTCTTTCTTACAGTCGCTAATACGATGCCCTGTCTCTCCACACCCGAAACATGCTCCTAATGCCCATCTACACTCGTTCTTTTTATGTCCTACCTTCCCACACCTATAACACCTCTCTTCACGGATACCACTACCTAACCTAACTTGCTGCGTACTAGCACTTCTATCTCTCCAAACTTGATTTCCCTGTCTAAACCCGTCATTTCTCGGCATAGGTATTCCTACATTACTCACCCTAACACTTCTATCTACTACACTATCAGCTGCCCTCATTGGCCCTCTCATAACAGCATCTCTAAAACTACCAAATTCTGGCACACATTCCTCCATTTCAGTTCTTACACTCACAGATTTACTTTCTTTCATACACCTATCCAACTCGTAATCCTCAACTATCTCTAAAATATCATCCCAAGTCAATCTCTCTCTAGTCCACCTCATTTTCTCCTTCCGTTTCAAATTAATAAACTCACACACACTCTCTGGTACTGTACCCAAAAACTTCTTCATTAGTTCCTTATTTTCATTTATTCCTTTGTCCCCATACTTCTTTCTAGCCAATGTTTCTAACCGACATACATACATCGAGATTGCTTCACCCACCTTCATTCGTGCTTCATCAAAATCATTTTTTCGCTTATACCTAACACTACCTTTCATACGTTTTACCTGTTCAATTATCCTATTCTTTACACTTTCATACTCGACCTCTCCTACACTCATTATCACCCCATACATCGTCAACAAATACCCTGACAAAAATTCTCCCAACTCCCTAGCCCAAACTCTCTTACTATCCCCATACTTAGCCTGACAAAACTTTTCATATTCCCTAAAGAAGTCATATACATCCCTACTGCTATGTTCATTAAAACTTGCACACCTAGGAACCTCTCTCATAAACACTGTCTTACAAACTTCCTCTACTTCATTCTCACTACTATCTTCACTGTCTACTCCCTTCTTGTTGCCTTCTTCATTTGAATACAATGAATCTAGTTCTACACTCAAAGTCCTATCTTTAACTATTCCCTTCTTACCCTTTTTCTTATTTACCACCTTCACCCAATCATGATCATCCTCACTCACACCCTGACCTTTCTTCTTTTCTTTCTTCACATTATCTTTACCTTTCTTCTCCTTCTTCCTATCACCCTTCGTTCCAATCTTACTATGTCTAGGCCCTTTACTTTCAATATCACTATCACTACCTTCCCCATTATCACTTACCCTATCCTCTTCCACCATCAACCCGTTACCAGAAGCAGAAGCCACTCCTCCGACTGCACCTTCACCTATGACAGTTTTCATCATCCCCATTACTTGCCCCATCATAGCTTCCATTCGTTT
>NC_090768.1:31853692-31941192 GCF_036898095.1 Palaemon carinicauda | reverse complement strand
TTTCTTTTTGTAGATCCTTGCACTCATTCCTGAGAGCAACAAAATGTGTGTACTACCATGGTGCCAGCTTCAGGTAACCCCTTTGTCATTGATGAATGCTGGGGCAACCCTCAAGGGTTGAGACCTTTTCAGAGAGTTTCTGTGGTTGCTAGTTAACCATTGATCAAGTTGACGATCAGACATGTGGATCTGAGAAACCTCTCACTTCCAGTCAGTCAAACAATCTATTCCTCCTCCCGCAGCAATGTTTTAGTAATCAGAGTCGTCTGTGTCAGCACTTCTTCAAGTTAATCCCTTATTGTATGTGCTGATGGGGAGTATTCCATTAGAGAGAGACTGATGAGGAAGCATGCCCCTTCTGGCTTCTGAAATGATCACCACTGAAACTTCTGCCTTATAAACTTCTATTATGGCCCCCATCCAAGCAATCTCATGGCTTGACTAGTAGTCAGGCATCAGGACATACTCCGCAAAGATGATGGGTTTATCAACTCCTGACTCTTGGGGAAAGTACTGGAGACTTGTGCTGTCTGATAAAGAGGGAGAGCAGTGATCTTTCAAATTGCACCAGCCACAAACCAGTTAGACAACTAGCTTTTAAAGGAAAGGGGCGCTCAAAATTGATTTGTCCAGAGGTAGCACTAGTGCTTCAGTGTGGGGATCCATGTCACTTTTGCCGAAGTCACTTACAGATGGTCAGAGTAGCAGTGGAGATCGGCTTTGTAGAACACCCTGATCCTTCGAGGGCCTTGTCTCTTAGAGAATGTCTGCAGACAGTATCTGGTGTAACTATGTCTGCCGGAATGGTGGGGACGAATGTCCCTCGACACTGTAGACCCTCATTATGACCATCTGGATCTTGCACTCAGAAGGATCCTGTGGAAGTAAAGCCCTCCCAAGGTCCCTAACATGATCAGCTCAGTAAGGGAGGCAGAGAAGGGGTATAGGGGATACTTGTGTTAGTCTCCCCTCTGTTACTGCTGTGAGTAGTGGATGCCTAACTTGCCATTGGCCAACTTGGCAGACTAGGAGCCCTAGTCTTAGGTGGTGAGTGTCATTCATGGTGGGTACTTACTAACTTTTCTGCAATGTCAGCCTTTCCCTATCTTAAAGGCTAAGGAATGGGTAGTTACACCCTGACAAAAAGCTTATAGGCTGGTTTCAGCTTTGCCAAAATAAGTACTCAGCTCCAGGTTTGTATTTCTAGGAAAAATACAAATTATTTCCAAATTCTAACATTAAAATTTAATTTGTTCTCAGATTATTAAGAATTTTTAATTGTATTTTCCAACTTTGGAGATGTACTTCTGGTAATAAGGTCAACTTTCCTGTATATAATTTTTGAGTACCAAGAATGTTTTTCTTTGCCGTTTGATCAAAATTTAGAATCCAAGTACGAATGGTTGAAAATATTAGGTTATATATATAATAAATGTACTTTATAAGTAAAAGAAGTTGATTATAAGAAAGGAAACTTAGTTTTGTTTGGAACATTTTTATCCATAATTTGAATGAGAAAAAAAATTTCTTTTATTGACAGGCATCAAATATAGAGGCCAAATTTTTTCATTTTCTTATGATTATGAATATATAAGGGTAAGGGAGATGTGCATGAGTGTTGTAATTCAAGAGGTATTAGTTTGTTAAGCGTAGTTGGAAAAGTGTATGGTAGAGTAATGATTAATAGGATCAAGGATAAAACAGAGAATGCAATCTTAGAAATACAGGGTGGTTTTAGAAGAGGTAGGGGTTGTATGAATCAGATTTTTACAGTTAGGCAGATATGCGAGAAATATTTAGCAAAAGGTAAGGAGGTGTATGTTGCATTTATGGATCTGGAGAAAGCGTATGATAGAGTTGATAGGGAAGCAATGTGGAATGTGATGAGGTTATATGGAGTTGGTGGAAGGTTGTTGCAAGCAGTGAAAAGTTTCTACAAAGGTAGTAAAGCATGTGTTAGGATAGGAAATGAAGTGAGTGATTGGTTTCCGGTGAGAGTGGGGCTGAGACAGGGATGTGTGATGTCGCCGTGGTTGTTTAACTTGTATGTTGGAATGGTGAGAGAGGTGAATGCTCGAGTGCTTGGACGAGGATTAAAACTGGTAGACGAGAATGACCATGAATGGGAGGTAAATCAGTTTTTGTTTGCGGATGATACTGTACTGGTTGCAGACACAGAAGAGAAGCTTGGCCGATTAGTGACAGAATTTGGAAGAGTGTGTGAGAGAAGGAAGTTGAGAGTTGATGTGGGTAAAAGTAAGGTTATGAGAAGTACGAGAAGGGAAGGTGGTGCAAGGTTGAATGTCATGTTGAATGGAGAGTTACTTGAGGAGGTGGATCAGTTTAAGTACTTGGGGTCTGTTGTTGCAGCAAATGGTGGAGTGGAAGCAGATGTACGTCAGAGAGTGAATGAAGGTTGCAAAGTGTTGGGGGCAGTTAAGGGAGTAGTAAAAAATAGAGGGTTGGGCATGAATGTAAAGAGAGTTCTATATGAGAAAGAGATTGTACCAACTATGATGTATGGATCGGAGCTGTGGGGAATGAAAGTGATGGAGAGACAGAAATTGAATGTGTTTGAGATGAAGTGTCTAAGGAGTATGGCTGGTGTATCTCGAGTAGATAGGGTTAGGAACGAAGTGGTGAGGGTGAGAACGGGTGTAAGAAATGAGTTAGCAGCTAGAGTGGATATGAATGTGTTGAGGTGGTTTGGCCATGTTGAGAGAATGGAAAATGGCTGTCTGCTAAAGAAGGTGATGAATGCAAGAGTTGATGGGAGAAGTACGAGAGGAAGGCCAAGGTTTGGGTGGATGGATGGAGTGAAGGAAGCTCTGGGTGATAGGAGGATAGATGTGAGAGAGGCAAGAGAGCGTGCTAGAAATAGGAATGAATGGCGAGCGATTGTGACGCAGTTCCAGTAGGCCCTGCTGCTGCCTCCGATGCCTTGGATGACCGCGGAGGTAGCAGCAGTAGGGGATTCAGCATTATGAAGCTTTATCTGTGGTGGATAATGTGGGAGGGTGGGCTGTGACACCCTAGCAGTACCAGCTGAACTCGGTTGAGTCCCTTGTTAGGCTGGGAGGAATGTAGAGAGTAGAGGTCCCCTTTTTGTTTTTGTTTCTTTGTTGATGTCGGCTATCCCGCAAAATTGGGGGAAGTGCCTTGGTATATGTATGTATGTATGATTATGAATTACAAATTATTTATAAAACATCATGTCAAAAATATACGTAAATACTTTTAATTATAAGCTTAATAATCTTACCTCTTACCTTAATTTATAAGGGGCCATCTGACCAAATCTCATCATTGCACCCTCTAAGTGAAATTAGAAAATGTGTGTGTGGTGTTAAAAGCAATCAGACGGCTAAGTCAATAGAAACTAAAGTAAAACCTAAACATCAGCCCAACTGACAGTGTTCCCTGCAAAGAATATTGTGTCTCTTACAAGGCAGACTGCATACAAGTCTCCTTAGTGTGGTATTACCCTACAGTATTAGAGGTAGAATAATATCTAGTCTCAGGCCTTTATTCATAATTTTAACCTTTTTCTAACATAGGAATACTATCGAACAACTCAAGGAGCAAATTAAGACTGGTTATGATTCAAGTCTCACCAAAGAAAACCCAGCCCTTATAGCTGCAGAAGCAAAATTAGGAGATCTGAAGTATGCTGTAGAGAACATAAAGGCCATTTTATCAGAATCGGAACGTGATGGGAAAGTTGTCAGTAAGTATTGATTTGGCATTTTTTGCATTAATATTTTAGGTCTATGTTACTAGTGGTTGTGCTTTCATATAAGAATTTATCAAATGCTGTATATTTTTATAGGTAAGGTGTTATATTAAATCTATTTAAAATGAATTTTATCGTAGCAGTACAATCTTTATGATGCACTCATGAAAGTTCTCATATATATTTGTGTTATCCAGTTATGGAAATGTCATCTTATGGATATGTTTTATATATTAATTTTTTAGAGTTTCTTCTTGTTAAGTTGAAGTTTTTACAAAAGTTAGTAAACTAGAAAGATCAGTCAAATACAAATGTTTTGGTTATAATGAAAAGATTCCTGATTTTTTACTTGCGATTAAACAAAAATACCTAATAGGTAAATATACAAATGAAATGTTAATGTTTATTAAGGAGAAATACTTCTCTTCTATGTTGAAGCTCTAAGCCCCCATATTAAAGAGGTTTAAGATATAAGAATTACTTTTAACATAGGTATGCACTATTATGAATGGTTTCAAGATGAAAATGTAGAGCAGTGATAGGTGAAATTGGTTTACTTGTCAATAACTGTTACTTATTTGTGTAAAAGGATTGCTAAAAGATAAAAAATTGAAGGTCCCTAAAAATTTAAGAAAGAAAAAGATCAGACATTGGTAATTAAGAAATACAGAAATATCTGCTTCATACCAGAATAATGTGGAAACATGCATATACTGTTCTTGATTATGACAACCAGTGTCAGTTTTTAAGAGTTTCTCAATTAAGGGCAAAATAATTAGGGTTTCTGAGGGTCATGAAATTTGTTAAAGCTTGTTAACCAGGCTGCTTAATTACAACTTTAGACTCATTAAGGACTGACCAAAAATTGTTTATAAATGATAGAGAAAAGTGAGAGGAGACCAAAGCGAACGAGCGGAAAGTAAAAGGTCGTGGCCAAAGTGATGCTGTGATCAACACATTGTGCTACCTATATCTAGGCATTTGAAGTAAAGATTTCCTTAATAACTTTGTTAAAAGCCATGTATCTTAATCTCTACCGTTCCTCTCTTTTAACTTACGCCATAAAGGGTTATACAGGTATTCTAATATAGTCTAGGACACCACCTTTTGCAGGTTGTATTTATTTTATGTATACTCTAAGATGGGCATTTTTAAGAATGATTGCAGTACTGTATATCAGCGGGATGAGAGTAGAGAATAAATGAAGAGCAAAGGGCAGAAGTAGTCTAATGGTAATCTACATGAAAGCTTGTTTCTGCTGACAATCCTCTTATGGGAGATAGCTTAGGATTGGAGCGAGTCGGAAAAGGATATTTTAATACTGCTTATACAGTCAGTCCTCGTTATTCACGATAGTTAGGTTACAGATACAGGCACGAAAAGTGAATTTTCGCGAATAAATACTGCACTAGGGTGGGGTAACTCCTAACCTTTAAAGTCGCTGCCCCTTGCCATGAGCGAATGCCGGAGCTGATGATTAACACAGTAAATACTGCCTAATATTGTTTTGATATGGTTTCTACAACAGTTTATAATCGTATATACAGTGTAAAGGACATTTGCACACGTGTACACTACATACTGGACACAGTAAGGTTACAGTACAGTATTGAGCTAAGGCAAAGTTTACCGAGTCGTCTTCATCCCCTACAAAAACTAATAGGTTACATAAAGAGAATTGAAATACAGAAACAGAGATATTGCACTACAGCTGTACACATCACTAGTATAAGTCTCCATCTAGAATACGGAGTCCAATTCTGGACTCCAAGTATTCAGGAGGATCGTCGTCGTCGTCGGCGCCCACTCGTGTCCGAGTATTGGGTTCTGTTGTTAGCCATCAGCCTCCTATCTGTGGGGTGGGTGCTTATGCCTGATGTGGCTGTTAAGTCCTAGTCTGTGTGGAAGAGTCGCGGACAGTGTTCACATGGGAGGGTAGGTGGTGGGCGGGGCTGTTCTAATCGCTCTCTCCTTCTTCTCCTCCTAGCCTCCTCATTTTGTCTCCTCCTCTCCTCGAAGTCCACGGTGCCATGGTGTACTGTACTCCTCCAGGTTTTCCTGTCCCTGGCTGTTTCTTCCCATGAGGAAGGATCGATGTCAGTTAGAGCCAGGGTGCGCTTTAGTTGATCTTTATAGCGCATTTTCGGGGCTCCTCGTGGTCTGGTGCCCTGGGTCAGTTCTCCGTAGAATATTTTCTTTGGGAGCCTAGATGGATCCATCCTATGCACGTGTCCTATCCAGCGGAGGCGGTGGTGGATGATGGTGGCCTCCACGCTGGTCAGCGAGGCACGTTCTAAGACTTCAATGTTGGTGGTGTGGCTCTCCCAGGGGATTTTCAAGATCTGCCTCAGTTTCATTTGTTGGAAGCGTTCTAGGTTTTTAAGATCGTTTTTATAAAGCGTCCATGTTTCACATGCATACAGGAGCGTGGAGAGGACTACTGCCCTAAACACCATTATTTTGGTGGTCATTGTCAGTGCGTGGTTGTTAAATACGCGGCAGTTGAGTCGGCCAAAGGCGGAGTGGGCTGCCCTGATCCTGTTCTCCACGTCTTTTTTGCTTGTGGGAGCTGATGTTAGGATGCTCCCTAGGTAGGAGAACTGGTCCACCTGTTCTAACAGTTGGTCATTCACTGTGGTATTGAAGTTGGGGAGCATCAGTCCTGGTGGATGTTGGACGAGGGTCTTGGTTTTGTCTGAGTTGACTTGCATCCCAAAACGTTCGTAGGCAGAGTTGTATGCATCAGCTAACGACTGCAGGTCCTCTGCCGTCTGACCTGGGGTGGCATTGTCGTCAGCATACTGCAGTTCTCGCACTGCACACAAGGTGGTCTTGGTTCTGGCGCGGAGTCTAGCGAGGTTGAAAGCGCCTCCATCCATGCGGAAACGTAGGTCGACTGAGGGTGTGTCTGGGGGAATCTTGTTGAGCATTGCTGCGGTATATAGCGAGAAACACGTCGGGGCCAGAACACAGCCTTGCTTCAGGCCGCCGTTGATGGGGAATGGGTCTGAAAGAGAGTTCTGGTGGCAGACTCTCCCAACCATTCAGGAGGATAATGATAGACTAAAAGCAGTATAAGCTAGGGTCACCAAACTAGTTGTAACACTAAGGCAATTTGGGTTTAGATGGAGGATGGAACGTTTGAACTTATTTGATGTACAAACTTGAGGACCAAGGCGTCAGTTAATTGAGGTATTCATGATTCTTGAAGGAATAACAAATGTACAACAATCTATTCATGCTCAGCACTAATCAGTACAGAGGTAATGGATTCAAACTAGAATTGAAAAGATACAACACTACACAATGTGGCAATTTCTTTATATACAAAGTAGCAAATACTTGGAATAAACTTCCAGCGGATGTAGCAAACCGTAACACGGTAAACAAGTTCAAGAATAAGTTAAGACAAGATCATAAGAAGTCTAAATGCTTAAACTAAATTTCTCTACCAAAGAGCAAATGGAGTCTCAGCAGGATGGACTAGAAAGTTTTTGAGACATCCAAAATCCTTGTAACACACACACACACACACACACTCACTCTCTCTCTCTCTCTCTCTCTCTCTCTCTCTCTCTCTCTCTCTCTCTCTCTCACTCTCTCTCTCTCTCTCTCTCTCTCACACACAGAGCATATTACTGATTGGAATATGCATGGGAATTGTTTCTAGGAGATCCCAATCCACATTCCCTTTGTGTGACATTAGTGGGATTTATCATTATAAAAAGTGTCTTTCCCTTATGTTACCTCTCTGAAAAGTAGGTTTTAAATATTAAACTTAGCCGGTGAATATATAATAGCTGATGTCTCCGACGGCTCGACAGAATTCAAAAACTCGCGAGCGATCGCCATGAAGGTAGCGGGTGTGCCCACCAGCGCCGACTATCGGCCAGATACCGCATATACATGTAAACAGCTCCAGTTCTTCTCTGTCGGTTTCATCGACAAGTCGATTCCACTCGCTATTATGACCTCGAGTTTTCTACCGAATTGGTGAAGTACTTGGTTTTGGTTTTATTGCTTTCGCCGTGTTGGATTATTCAATACTATCCTCAAAAGAAATGCTTTTGAAAGGAGAGTAAAAGTGTTTTGCCCTTGCTCTTTTATCTCTGGTTTTTTCCATAGAGTAAAGATGGCCGACCCTTCCCTTAGTGTACGGAAGTGTGTTTTAGGCTTTTAGCAATTATCTTATCACGTTATAAATTGTTGTTGTTAATTATAGATTTTCCTCTATATATTTTATATCTCACCCGCCTTTATTAGGCCTCTTCGATTAGCTTTCCATTTAGACTAAACATCAAGATAAATTTTATGTTTTTGTTTATATGCGGCCTTACCTATTCCTCCCCTAGTCCGAGAGTAGGCGGTCCTAACTTGGAAACCGAAGTTAAACAACGTTGAGCCCATTCAACTTTTATTTTCGTTAAGTTTAAATCATTTGCTCTGTAAGAGTTATGAAATGAATATTTTTTAGTAGATATTTTATGAAAGATTTTCTTTGAATAGTTTTCGTGCTGTTTCAAAGATGAACTAACGTTTGGTTTATTTATGCTACGCAGTTTGCGCTCTATCGTTACGATAGAGAAAGAGAGAATCACGGTTTCACTTTGCAGAAAGAGTAAATCGATTTTGACGTTTTGTTCATTTTTCTTTCAAACTGAAGTGTTTTAAATACTAATTTAAAGGAACTTGTTGATTTTCAATTTCTTAGTCTTTTCAGTTTTTTCCTTTGGTCAAATAACCTGTTTATTGACGAAGGGTGAGTGGGCTTTTCTCTTCTGTGTGAAAAGTGAAGAAGAGCGGAATGAGTTCTGGAGTGAATTAACTAGGTGGGTAGAAGGAATTATGTAGTTGTTATGGGTGACTTAAATGCTAGAGTGGGCGCTGGAGAGGTAGAAGGTGTCATTGGAAAGTATGGCGTACCAGGTTAAAATGAGAGTGGTGAGAGACTGGTAGATATGTGTGTTGAACAAGAGATGGTAATAAGTGCTAGCTTTTTTTAAAAGAAAGATAAAAATAAGTATACATGGGTGAGAGTGGCAAATGGAAGAGTAGTAGAAAGGGCATTAATGGATTATGTGTTGATAACTAAAAGAATGTTTGGAAGATTGAAAGACGTGCACGCGTTTAGGGGTATTGCTAACGGCATGTCTGATCATTTTTTGGTGGAAGACAAATTAGTTGTAGCAAAAGAGTGGGGGAATAGAGTAGGTGGATGTAAAAGGGAGCTAGTGAGGGTTGAAGAGCTAATAAAACCGGGGGTAAAAAGTAAATATCAGGAAAGGTTGAAAATGGCATATGACGAGGTGAGAGTAAGAGAAACTGGTAATTTAGAGGAGGAGTGGAAGTTAGCAAAAGAAAATTTTGTTGGGATTGCAAGTGATGTATGTGGCAAGAAGGTTGTTGGAGGCAGCATGAGGAAGGGCAGTGAATGGTGGAATGAAGGAGTGAAGGTAAAAGTGGAAGAGAAAAAGAGGGCTTTTGAAGAATGGCTGCAGAGTAATAGCATAGAGAAGTATGAAAAATATAGAGAGCAAAAGGTGGAAGTAAAGCGCAAGGTACGTGAGGCAAAGAGGGCAGCTGACCTGAGGTGGGGTCAGGGACTGGGTCAGTCATATGAAGAGAATAAGAAGAAGTTTTGGAAAGAAGTGAAGAGAGTAAGGAAGGCCGGGGCAAGAATTGAAGAGACAGTGAAAGATGGAAATGGAAGGTTGTTAAAAGGAGAGGAGGCAAGGAAAAGGTGGGCGGAATATTTTGAAAGTTTGCTGAATGTTGAGGATGATAGGGAGGCAGATATAATTGCTGTTCCAGGTGTTGAGGTGCCAGTGATGGGAGATGAGAATGAGAGAGAGATTACAATAGAGGAAGTGAGGAGAGCACTAGATGAAACGAGAGTAGGAAAAGCATCTGGTATGGATGGTGTGAAAGCTGAGATGTTGAAGGAAGGGGGTGTGACTGTCCTTGAATGGTTGGTGAGATTGTTTAATGTGTGTTTTGTGTTGTCAATGGTACCAGTAGATTGGGTCTGTGCATGTATTGTACCACTATATAAGGGTAAGGGAGATGTGCTTGAGTGTTGTAATTCAAGAGGTATTAGTTTGTTGAGTGTAGTTGGAAAAGTGTATGGTAGAGTACTGATTAATAGGATTAAGGATAAAACAGAGAATGCAATCTTGGAAGTACAAGGTGGTTTTAGAAGAGGTAGGGGTTGTATGAATCAGATTTTTACAGTTAGGCAGATATGCGAGAAATATTTAGCAAAAGGTAAGGAGGTGTATGTTGCGTTTATGGATCTGGAGAAAGCATATGATAGAGTTGATAGGGAAGCAATGTGGAATGTGATGAGGTTATATGGAGTTGGTGGAAGGTTGTTGCAAGCAGTGAAAAGTTTCTACAAAGGTAGTAAAGCATGTGTTAGAATAGGAAATGAAGTGAGCGATTGGTTTCCGGTGAGAGTGGGGCTGAGACAGGGATGTGTGATGTCGCCGTGGTTGTTTAACTTGTATGTTGATGGAGTGGTGAGAGAGGTGAATGCTCGAGTGCTTGGACGAGGATTAAAACTGGTAGGCGAGAATGATCATGAATGGGAGGTAAATCAGTTGTTGTTTGCGGATGATACTGTACTGGTAGCAGACACAGAAGAGAAGCTTGACCGACTAGTGACAGAATTTGGAAGGGTGTGTGAGAGAAGGAAGTTGAGAGTTAATGTGGGTAAGAGTAAGGTTATGAGATGTATGAGAAGGGAAGGTGGTGCAAGGTTGAATGTCATGTTGAATGGAGAGTTACTTGAGGAGGTGGATCAGTTTAAGTACTTGGGGTCTGTTGTTGCAGCAAATGGTGGAGTGGAAGCAGATGTACGTCAGAGAGTGAATGAAGGTTGCAAAGTGTTGGGGGCAGTTAAGGGAGTAGTAAAAAATAGAGGGTTGGGCATGAATGTAAAGAGAGTTCTATATGAGAAAGTGATTGTACCAACTGTGATGTATGGATCGGAGTTGTGGGGAATGAAAGTGATGGAGAGACAGAAATTGAATGTGTTTGAGATGAAGTGTCTAAGGAGTATGGCTGGTGTATCTCGAGTAGATAGGGTTAGGAACGAAGTGGTGAGGGTGAGAACGGGTGTAAGAAATGAGTTAGCGGCTAGAGTGGATATGAATGTGTTGAGGTGGTTTGGCCATGTTGAGAGAATGGAAAGTGGCTGTCTGCTAAAGAAGGTGATGAATGCAAGAGTTGATGGGAGAAGTACAAGAGGAAGGCCAAGGTTTGGGTGGATGGATGGTGTGAAGAAAGCTCTGGGTGATAGGAGGATAGATGTGAGAGAGGGAAGAGAGCGTGCTAGAAATAGGAATGAATGGCGAGCGATTGTGACGCAGTTCCGGTAGGCCCTGCTGCTTCCTCCGGTGCCTTAGATGACCGCGGAGGTAGCAGCAGTAGGGGACTCAGCAGTATGAAGCTTCATCTGTGGTGGAAATGTGGGAGGTTGGGCTGTGGCACCCTAGCAGTACCAGCTGAACTCGGCTGAGTTCCTTGTTAGGCTGGAGGAACGTAGAGAGTAGAGGTCCCCTTTTTTGTTTTGTTTCTTGTTGTTGTCGGCTACCCCCCAAAATTGGGGGAAGTGCCTTTGGTATATGTATGTATGTATGTATGTGAAATCAAGAGAGAGAGAGAGAGAGAGAGAGAGAGAGAGAGAGAGAGAGAGAGAGAGAGAGAGAGAGAGACGGAGAGAGAGAGAGGAAGAGAGAACGTTCCGATCTTTATTCTCGTCCCAAGCGAGTAACGTTGTTCTCGATTCAGTTTTTTACTCTCGTCCAAGTCTGTACGGGGAGAAAGGATAAAACGTTTTTAGTTTTTATTCTCTTCCCAAGCCAATGTACGGTGGGAGATTGAAAACGTAGTTTTTAATGAACTAGTGTTTAGTCTCCTCCCCAGTCACTGATCCTTTTAACTTTATATATTTCCGTTTTAGTCGATATATATGTTTACTGATTTTTGCTTGTACTAATGTGCTTACATTATACGACTCATTTCGCAATTATAACCTTTTGATGTAGGGGAGAATTGCGTGCTTCAGGTAGAAATCAGTTTTATTCATGCCTAATGTGAAATTATTGAAAAATACGATTTCAGTGAAGTAAGTGCAAAAACAGAAAATCGTAGTGATAAAGTGATAATTGCGCAAAGTGTTTTTTAGTGTTGCGACCGAGGGTTCGTCTGTTCGTGCTTGTCGTTCACCTAGTCCGAGACCTCTTTCAGGCTCCCATGCTACCAGGGAGAAGTAATGTCGTAGGACTTATGGGGACGAGAGGCTTTAACCAACGAACAAACGTTCCCTCTATGGTATCGGGCGTGTCTAGCAAGATCGCCCCTACCATAAGACGAGCGAGGCTGTTTTTCTCCTCGTCATCCGAAGGCTTCTCGCAAAAGAAACCTTGGAGCAAAGTTTCTAGACCCTTAAAGCGGAAGTCAGTCCCTTCAGGACAGGTCCAGCGTCCTGGCTGTAGCCATGGGGACCGCTCTGACCCTTTGCAGTCGTCGGAAGATGGTTCGCTTATTAAACGCAAGCGTAACACGGGGTCCGAGGGTCGCGGTAAAGGCAATGTTTTGCCAACACAGACGTTACCGTCGTCTCGGCCCGTTCTGACTCTTGTTGATCCTAAATGGGTTGTCCTGCAGGACATGCAGACTAAGCTTGCCTCCCTTATGGAGAAGTATGACGTTGACCAGGTTCACGATGAACCTTCGCTTTCGAGTCGCCGTTACACTAAACGAGACTCTGGCCGTCAGCCTCCCAAATGAGCATTTACTCGTCCTTTTGACGTTATGAAACGTGATGTCGGTAGTTTGTCACGTCAGTCACGTGTCTTGGATCCTCACTCGCTGCAGTCCCGTGTTGACTTTCAGCTGCTGCCGCAGCCTCGTGTTGACGTTCAGCCGCTGCCGCAGTCTCGTGTTGACGTTCAGGACGTTCGCCAACCAGCTCAGTTGCCTTGTTTTGACGTTGAACGTCAAGCACCGCAGTCAAGAGTTGTTTTAACTGCTCTATCTAGGCAGTCAAGGCAGTCTCGACTTGACGTCGAGCGTCCTCCCGCACCTGTTGTTGTTGCTGGTCAGTCCTTTAAGCAGTTACATGACGTAGCGTCCTTGACTGCTACTGATGCTCCTTTGCGTGTGGACTCTGTTTGTCAAGTATTGCCACCACGGCAGGTCTCTCCCTTGCTTGAGACTCGGCAATTGTCGGACGAGGTTCCTTCAGATGAGGAAGTTGCTGATCCCCCTCCTACTGATATTCCCTTGGGGACTCTGTCAGACGGAGAGGAGCCTAAAGCTGCTCAGCCCTCTATGGACTTTAAAAAAAATCATGCTGATTTTTAAGGATCTTTGTCCGGACCATTTTGTAACTGCTGCTCCTCGTTCGCCTAAATGTCAGAGTTTACACTAGGCCTAGCTACTTCGAAGCCGTTGTTTTCTAAGCTAGTGCTCTCTCGCTCTTCTAAGAGAGCTTTACGTTTGCTAGGCGACTGGTTGATCACCAGGAGGAGTTTGGGGGAGACAGCCTTTGCTTTCCCTCCTTTTAAACTGGCTTATAGAGCGAGCGTCTGGTATGACACGGGAGAAGTTCTCGGCTTGGGAGTTCCTGCCTCTGCCCAGAGAGACTTCTCAAGCCTCATAGACTCTCCCCGGCGCCTGGCCATGAGACGCTCCAAGATTTTATGGTCGGCTTCAGAGCTAGACCATCTCCTGTTAGGAGTTTTTTGAGCGTTTGAAGTTTTGCTGTACAATTATGTCATGCATAAACAAGGCTATCAGGGATGGCTCCAATGATCTGACAGCCACGTTCTCTGCAGGAACAAGACTATCAGGGATGGCTCCAATGATCTGGCAGCCACGTTCACTGCAGGAGTACTTAAGATGTAAGTGTGCTCAATGTGTTCATTGTCAAGACAAACTTCACGATGAAGACTACCAAGCTGTCTTGACAGCATTAAGGGAAGGCGACTGGATGGTCTCTCTCGACCTTCAGGATGCATACTTCCACATCCCGATTCATCCAAACTTTCAACTACATCTGAAGTTTGTGGACGGGAAAGTAATGTACCACTGTCGAGCACTGTACTCCGACCTCATTCCTGCTCCTCTTGTTTTTACAAGGCCCTTGCAAAATGTAGCAAGCTTTCTACATTTTTTGAGGATTCAGAACCTCCCTTTATTTTGACGACTGGCTAATCAGGGCGTTCGTCATTATATCGCTGTCTGGAGAGCCTCTAATGGACATTAGACCTAACCAAGGAGCTAGGTCTCATAGTGAACGTAGAGAAGTCGTAACTTACAGTATCCCATCCCAGACTATTCTTTTTTTGGGAATGGAGATACAGTGTCTGATTTTTCGGCCCTTTTCGTCTCCCGCAAGAATGGAACAAGCTCTGTTAAAAGTCCTTCACTTGCAAGAGAAAAACAGTTGCTCTGTAAGAGTTTGAACTAGCCTCGTGGGAACTCTTTCATCGCTGGAGTAGTTTATCTCTCTGGGGAGACTCAACCTATGCCCTTTCCTATTTCACCTAAAACATTGGAACAAGGAGAAGGGCTTAGTGAGTATCTCTTTCCCAATCTCCAACTCAGTCTAGACATGTCTTACTTGGTGGGACAGCAACATCAGACTTCGAGAAGGTCTTTCTCTTGCGATCAGGAAACCCAAACCATGTGTTGTTTTCAGATGCAGCGGATTTGGGTTAGGGAGCTCCACTGGACAGTCTGGAAGGCTCGGTTCTTTGATCCACGGATCAGAAGGAACTCCTTTTAAGGCAGTAACATCTCTCCTTTGGCGAGATTTGTGCAGAAATGAATGTCTTGGCGGACAGCCTCAGCAGAAGAGGACAAGTCATCTCCATGGAGTGGACGTTGCATAAGACTGTGTGCGAGAAGCTATGGATGACATGGGGTCTACCCACCATAGATCTTTTTGCTACTCTCTCTGACAAAGAGGCTCTCGACTTACTGCTTTCCAGTTCCAGATCCAGAGGCAGCTCACATAGACGCTTTCCTGCTGGACTGGTCTCACCTGGACGTTTATGACTTTCCACCTTTCAAGATCCTAGACAAGGTGCTGCAGAAGTTCACCTCTCACGAAGGGACCAGGTTGACATTGGTTGCTCCACTCTGGCCCGCGAGAGAGTGAGTAACAGAGGTACTTCAATGGCTGGTAGACGTTCCAAGGAGTCTACCTTTAAGGATGGATCTCTTACGGCAGCCCCACGTAAGGAGTTTTCATCAAAGCCTCCCCGTGCTTCGTCTGACTGCCTTCAGACTATCGAAAGACTCTCAAGAGCTCAAGGATTTTCGAAGGGGGCAGCCAGAACGATTGCGAGAGCTAGGAGAGCATCTACCATCAAGGTCTATCAGTCGAAGTGGGAAGTCTTTAGAGACTGGTGCAAGTCATCATCCATTTCCTCTTCCAGTACCTCTGTAGCCCAAATTGCAGACTTTCTCCTACATCTGAGAAATGTTCGCTCCCTCTCAGCGCCCACTATTAAGGGCTACAGGAGCATGTTGGCGTCTGTGTTCAGACATAGAGGCTTAGATCTGTCCAATAATCAAGATCTCCAAGATCTCCTTAAGTCCTTCGAGACCTCTAAGGAGCGTCG
This sequence comes from Palaemon carinicauda, assembly GCF_036898095.1. NCBI lineage: Eukaryota > Metazoa > Arthropoda > Malacostraca > Decapoda > Palaemonidae > Palaemon > Palaemon carinicauda. The sequence continues at coordinate 31,925,823 of NC_090768.1, read as the reverse complement.
TATGGCAACTCCTGGATGGAACTTAGACGTGGTCCTAAGGTTCCTAATGTCCGACAGGTTTGAGCCATTACATTCAGCCTCCCTGAAGGATCTCACCCTCAAGACGCTTTTCTTAGTGTGCTTGGCTTCGGCTAAAAGGGTCAGTGAGATCCATGCCTTCAGTAGGAACATCGGCTTTTCTACAGATAAAGCCACATGTTCACTTCAGCTTGGTTTTCTTGGCCAAAAATGAACTGCCTTCTCGTCCTTGGCCTAAGTCATTTGATATACCTTGCCTGTCAGAGATCGTAGGCAACGAGCTTGAAAGAGTGCTGTGTCCAGTTAGAGCTCTGAAGTTTTATTTAGCTCGGACTAAATCCTTACGAGGTGGATCTGAGGCTTTGTGGTGCTCAGTTAAGAAGCCTTCATTGCCTATGTCAAAGAATGCTTTGTCATATTTTATTAGATTTTTAATCCGAGAGGCTCATTCTCACTTGAGTGAAAAAGATCGTTGCTTGCTTAAGGTTAAGACGCACGAAGTAAGAGCTATAGCAACTTCTGTGGCCTTTAAGCAAAACAGATCTCTGCGAAGTATTATGGACGCGACCGTTTGGAGAAGCAAGTCGGTATTCGCGTCATTTTACTTAAAAGATGTCCAGACTCTTTATGAGGACTGCTACACACTGGGTCCATTCGTTGCAGCGAGTGCAGTAGTGGGTAAGGGTTCTACCACTACATTCCCTTAATTCCAATATCCTTTTAATCTTCTCTTGAAATGTTTTTAATTGGGTTGTACGGAAGGCTAAGAAGCCTTTCGCATCCTTTTTGATTTGGCGGGTGGTCAAATGTCTTTTCTTGAGAGCGCCCAGATGAAGGGTTTTGATGAGGTCTTGTTGTATGGGTTGTCGCCCTAGATACTTCAGCTCCTGGGAGTCTTTCAGCATCCTAAGAGGATGGCTGGGCTTCGTGAGGAAAGCGGACTAACAAGGCAGAGTAATCGTTAGAGTCAGCTTCCTTACCAGGTACCTATATTTATTTGGGTTTCATAACTGTCAAAAACTGTAAGCATATACGCCGTAAACTGTATTAATACTGGTCTCTACCCACCACCATGGGTGTGAATCAGCTATTATATATTCACCGGCTAAGTTTAATATTTAAAAATGATATTTTGATTATAAAATAAATTTTTGAATATACTTACCCGGTGAATATATAAATTAAAGGCCCCCCTTCCTCCCCGATAGAGACCCAGCGGGATGAGAAGAACTGGAGCTGTTTACATGTATATGCGGTATCTGGCCGATAGTCGGCGCTGGTGGGCACACCCGCTACCTTCATGGCGATCGCTCGCGAGTTTTTGAATTCTGTCGAGCGTCGGAGACGTCAGCTATTATATATTCACCGGGTAAGTATATTCAAAAATTTATTTTATAATCAAAATATAATTTTCAGTGATTTCCTATCAAGTTGATAGTTCAAAGAGCAAAAGAAACTTGATGTTAGTTCAGGATAAAAGCCAGGGAAGACTATGCTAGTTGATTATAGCAGGGGTGATGACGAAGATTACACACCAAGTTTAGACAAATCACAGAATCAGCCAACTTTTGATTGTGATAAGCTTTGTAATCTCTTGACAACAAAAACTTCCTTTGCCCATTGCTAAACCTAACTTAAATCTCAAAGGTCAAAATTTAAAACAAAGGCCTGGCCAGTTTTCCATTAATTCGGTATTATCCTCTTATCTAATATCTGACTTATCTGGATTTATCTGGACCAGAATTTCGTGGCAAAATGTGCTGAATTTTGCCAAAAATAAAAATGTTCAATGATTTATTATTTTAATAATTTTAACAATAAAATAATTTTTTACTGCAAATCAAAAAACAATAAAAATATGATAAATACTAGAAAGTGTAGTTGATCAAGAGCGGAGACTGTGTATACCGTACACCACACGCTACCCATATTGGCCGACAGATGAGAGTTGACCAATCAGGGCTTGATGATCTGTATCCTGGCTGATTGTCCCTCGGAGTGCAGTATCACTTACGAGAATAATGCTCGGCCAATTACGATCTCTCATTGTTGCTTTCCAAATTGCATTTTACGAGCTGTGCGTCTTCAAGTGTTACGTTGTATTTGTGCTTTTTTTGATACTTTCAATAAAGTTTTTACTTTTAATTTCTCTTAATTAAGCCCTATGATGGAACCTACAGTTGGCTGTGCAATATCACCAGGTTCAACATCATATACCGCACACCTATTCTTCTCCATCGTTCAAGTTTCATTTGCATTCATACCTTGGATGAGTACTCCATACAGAATTATTTAGGAATATGTATGTAGCAAAGCATTTTTTTTAAGGTAAATAGTTTCAGAGAAATTATTTCATGTCTTTCATCCTTAAATCACGCCGTAACATTTTAGAGGAATTCTCCATGTTCTGTAGCCCTAAAATATTTTACTTAGTGCCGTAGATGAAAACAATGAAAGAAGGGATATGATTAAAATTGAATGTGAAGAGGGTAATTTACATACATGTAATGTAAGGATTCTCACCGAGAGAGAAAGATGCACTCATACATGCAGCCTGCTCGAAACTTTTCTCCAGAGAGTTATTTACAATAAAACTTTGTAAACATTTAATGGTGTTTTAGAAATTTTTTAGGTTATTTTTTCTCTTGTGGTAGGATGAATATTCATAAATTCATTAAAAAAAACTACTAATAGTGTATTTACAGTGTTTTACTATAAATAAAACATAAAAGCACAGTATTCAATTTTGTCAGCTCAGACTGACAAGTTTAAGCAGACATTATCCATTCTAAAAATCATCAATTGTGCTTCATTAGAGCATTTTTTACATTTGTTTTGAATTTGGGTGCATGTCGACCATCAACTATTAGTGACTTTTTAACTCTACAGTATCATTGAGTGTTGTTAGATACAAACTAGTGTTTTTTTTTTTTTTTTAACTTATACAAAGCATGGTGTGGCAGTGATTAGTTTTATGAGTTGTGGTGATGATTCTTTTTACGTCTTACCTTGTACTGAAGTTGTGTTAATAATGTACAATTACCACTGAAAAGTATTATGAACTGAAATACCATGATAGAAAGCACAGAAAAAAAATGCAGTGCAGTACAGTGGGTTACCTATTGTGTTAGTCAATTGCCTGTAAGCAATGGTCAGTGAGTTGATAGGTTATGAGTTGACCCACTCTAGGGTAGCAAGCACTCGAGGCTTCTTGTGAATAAGGAGTGCTGAATGTACAGTCAGCCCTCCTTTAGGCTATTGTTATACTTCACCAACTAAGCGGTAACTACCTTCTCAAAAACTGGGATGGCGCGGTGGCAGGGGAGAAAAGTTTTCTCTATTGTTTTTATTATTAGATCAAGTTGGCTTTTCCACTTGATAACTTATTCTATTCAGAAGTAAGTATGGAAATAGAAGGGTTTAGTTTGAAAATCATATATTAGTACCTAATAAATAAATATTTCAACTTTGGATGCCAGGTGATTACAAGGAACTCATAGAGTCAGGACGCGAACAGTTTGAGTCTGAATTGAAGTCATTATTGCCCGAGGTGAAACTGGGAGAAACAAGTGACAAGTTGACAACAGATGAATTAAATCTTCTCATAGCACATGCACATAGAAAGGTCTTACAGCTTCAGAAACAGGTTGCCAGACAACAGGTCAGTGTTAATAAATGCTTGTTGAATTCTAAAGGGATTGTGCACACATTTTTGAGTATTGTTTCTTTTGCATGATAGATACATAAATAGAATTATAGATATTAATTTTTACTTTCTCCTTCTAATTCATAGTTCAAGTTAAATTGTTTGTAGGACTTCTATAGATGCTTTTATTTATTTGCTTATTTATGAAGGTAAACAAAAAAGTTTACGTGGCTTCATATCTATCCCCGAAGGCCTAGAGAATGCATATAAGATGTTTTGAAACTTCATAAAGCCCAGGGCACTTGAGAGGCAGAAGCTTGCAGGTGGGCTGAAATACTAAAACACAGAGTATGGGATATTCATTGACTTTCATTGAAAAATATTATGAAAAATAACAGTTTGGGGGGACATTACATCTTTGCACATGTTGAATAAGCCCCTTTGACAAAATCTTGAAAGAGAAAAATAACGATAAGTTTTCGAATCTCGAGTTTATTTCTTATGTGTAGGTTATATTGTAGTTTAACTGCTGCCAGACAGTTTTATATGCCTTTTGATATTGATAGTTCTTGATGATATCGAATAATTTAACTAGACTAATATAACTAATGTTGAATACAGTACAAGAATTAGAGAAGATGGGAAAAGTGTTAAAGGAAGAATATTGACAGTTTGGGATAGTTTTTGTAAATAAAAGATTTGTCAAATGTATGAACCTTTTCTATAGTTTTGAATACTTGCTGTAGCTAGCTATTGTAACAGGTCCTCTGAATATTTCAGGACTGTAAACCTAAAAGAATTTAACTCTACAAAAAAATTATTCTGATTCATGATGATAGAATTTTTACCCAAGATCATTGTCCTCTGCAACTGTCTCCCTGTTCTAGTCTCTGCTTACCATTGGCTTACTTCATATTTCATTCTTGTGGGTTTGCAGTCCCTTTAATTTTGCACATTAGCAGTTGTTTGTTTGAACTGGTTTTGGGCTGTTACTTTCAATCTTGTGAGATCTGAAATGGCAGTATACTGAACTATATAATCACTGTAGTATTGCTTATAACCATTTTTATTTTTTTGGCCAGTATTGGCTCAAGCAAAACTATGCATAAGTTTCTAGCATTTGAACATTAATTTTAAAGTTTTTCTGTCGGTAATTGTTTGCTTTTAGGAAACATGCATCTTTTGTTTGTGTCGAGTGATACTTCAGATGGCAATATCTTGTTTCATAATTGATATACTGTTTACTAATACATTGTATCCTAATTTCTCTTTTGCTTTTGCTTTCATGCCAGGCTGACGTTCAGGTGGGTCAGGTTTGAACTTCTAACTTTTATGGTACTGTTTATGTTATTTATTGTATCTCTTCCTAGTGGAATATAATATTCTTGGAAGGAATCGTTTCCCTTTCTTCTAAAATCATTTCAATATTTCATAAAATCCAAATGCAAATAAGCAATGTAGGGGTAATGATTTAAAGTAATGACCTTTTGAATTCCATAATTGAAAACCTTTGCATTTTCTTTGTAGCTTTAGCCAGTACCTCAAGTTTTCTATTTCTGTTTTCACTTACATTATTAATAACTGATGGTGAATGATGTGATGCTTTTTATTCTATAAATGTTTCAATTTGACCTAACACTATTGCATATCTTTATTTAATGCCTTCCTTTAAAAGTTTGGAAGATTTCATTGTTCTTTTAGTAATTGATCACTGGTTAACAGAAAGATTTGTATTGATTTGTTTTAGAGAATATTTGATCGCAAAGGAAATTTTAAATTTCTGTATTTTAGAAATGAAATAGATAAAAATCCGTGAAACTAATTGTTGTGAAATATTTTCTTTTAAGAAAGAGCTATTTCATTTTTATAAGTGGAAGTTTTGACATTATATTCAAAATTGCATATTAAATCTTTAATCTCATTCTTAATTTTAATTTGGTCTTCCTTTTTCATAGTCCATTGAGCATGACCGGTTCAAAGATGCATTAGCAAAGCAACGTGATGAGGACACCAAAATTCTAGAGGCTAAGATTGCTGCTGAGTTGGAGAAACAAGGTCAAGATCTAGAAGTAGAGTACAGGTATGAATAAAGTTTACTAGGGTTTGGTAAGAATGTGGACTCCTCACTGGAAGATTTCTATTATTTTTTTAAGGTAGTTTGTATTGTGTATTTCTGATATTAATATATTTTGTAGAAATTGATCAGCATTTATATCTGTGTGTATACGAACCTTTTGTCCTTTAAAATAGGGACATGTCTTAGCAGCTGTGGAGTAACCAGTTAATTGTTAACAAAATAGTTAGTCAATGACAGGTGGTGGATGGGAAGCCCTGTTCATCCACCTGTCCTAGAAGTCACTTTTGTCTTTGGCTGCAATGAACATATTGTTGAGCTGCTTTTTTACTGCTGACCTGAGGTGGGGTAAGGGATTAGGTCATTCATATGAAGAGAATAAGAAGAAGTTTTGGAAAGAAGTGAAGAGAGTAAGGAAGACTGGTTCAAGAATTGAAGACACAGTGAAAGATGGAAATGGAAGGTTGTTAAAAGGAGAGGAGGCAAGGAAAGGTGGGCGGAATATTTTGAAAGTTTACTGAATGTTGAGGATAATAGGGAGGCAGATATAATTGCTGTTGCAGGTTTTGAGGTGCCGGTGATGGGAGATGAGAATGAGAGAGAGATTACAAGAGAGGAAGTGAGGAGAGCACTAGATGAAACAAGAGTAGGAAAAGCATCTGGTATGGATGGTGTGAGAGCTGAGATGTTGAAGGAAGGGGGTGTGACTGTACTTGAATGGTTGGTGAGATTGTTTAATATGTGTTTTGGGTTGTCATTGGAGTCACTCTCCCCCCAGCTCCATCTCTTTTGTTGATGTCTCGCAGGATTTTATACAGGAGAGGGGGTTCCCAGCCCCCTCGTCCCGTCCCTTTTAGTCGCCTCTTACGACACGCAGGGATAACGTTGGTGCTATTCTAATTGTTTTTATGCCCCCGTGGCCACAGGGCCGCATTTGCATTTTTAGATATTAGTTATCATGAAAGTTGTTGATTAAGGTACTAAGTCCTAAGGTATTTTTCAGACGAAAGGTTGCTCAGCTCCGTGAAGATCTAGAGAGCGAGTTAAGGGCTCAGTTGAAACGACAGGCTGCAGCACATAGTGATCATTTAGCAGATGTTTTGTCAGTACAAGAAAAAGAATTGGAGACAAAGTAAGTAGCCATTGAAAGTCTAAATACTTTTAGTTTTCCCACTAAATTCCTTGTTTACTTGACTTTTCTTTATGCAATATATCCTTTTTCATTTGTTTGCAATTATGTTTCTTGTTTTGATGAATGTAAAAGTAATGTGTTTCATTTTCAGGTGGATAGGTCTTTTGGATGATGAGGTTCATAGTGTAAAAACTAAGTACTTAACATCACTTTCCGAGGTTAAAGGACAGCTTGAAGGTCTTAAGGTATGTTATTCATTGCAAATTTTGTTTAGAAAAATTTACTGCATTAAATTTAATAGAAATTTATTACCCAATCTTTTAATAAGCAGAATGAGTTTTTAGCATTACCTTATAGTGTAGTGTTATTTACCAATTTCTAATGCTTAATTTCATGTTTTGACATATGCTTTTTAATATTAAGCTGTATTTTGGGTTTTTCAACATTAAATATTACATTTTGACTATCATTTGTTGCCGATTTCTAACTAAATCTCATATTTTGACATGTTCTTTGGGGATAGTAAATATGATACTATACAGTATTATTTAGTAAGTTTTAATGATAAATTTCACACAACTTGTGCTTTTTAACATTTTGTTGCAATTTTTAAGAAAATTTCATGTTTTGAATTGCGTTGTGTGGTGATTTTCTGCGGTTACAAAATTTATTGTCAGATTTAGGGTTTAGGAGTTGTACGAAATTCGCGAATACTAAACATATGTACAGTACAATGAGAGTTGAGTGTACTTATTTAATGATGTAGCTTAAAGAGTTTGAAGGATTCACTAAACTTGAAGGTTTTCATGAAGTTCTTCTCCCTAAGAAATGTGATGCTTTAGTAAGAACTAATCAATTGACTGATGGTTTTCCTTTAGTTCTAGACCATTTTAGGATAGAAGAATTTAGTGCCCGTTAGACTTTATAGAGCATAGTGTCTGCCATGTACTCTTCAGAATTGGGAGCTGTAGGGGAATCCCAGTCAACCACTTGGGCAATAACAATGTTAGTCTGTAAACCTACTTACAAGGCTTTACAGAATTTGTCAATGCTAAGTTTTAGGTGAGGCAACATGTGGTTGCTGTCTGCAATTTGGAAAAGGTCAAGGTACAGGAATTTCTATGTAGCAATCCTGAGTAAATCCCTTTTCCACCAAGCTTTAGTGGATAAAGTCAAAGCTAATGCAGAGGCAGTGGCTACTTTATTTCCAGAAAAAATTGAGGATAGGTTTTTGGTCTTGCTTAGGAAAGAGGAGGTCCTTTTTCACAAGGCTTCAGCCTATAATAAGAATTAGAAGTAGACTCAAAAGCAATCATCAAAGAGACCAATCCCCCAGACTCATTTCAAGCCTCGTCTTACGCCTAATGAGCTGCTAGTGGTCTTCATCCACTAGACAACTCCAGTCAATGGGGAAGGCATTGATGACCTTTCCTAGAAATAGGTCACCGTATCAGGTAACTCCATATTTCTTGTTATCCTTTCTGATCCACATTTTTGAAGATAAAATGCAAAAATCATCAAACATCTTGTCATACAAATGAGAATTACAAAACCGCTCAAGTGGTTGCAGAAGGTGACCCTTGAAAATTCCTTAAAACCTTATTCAAACCTCCTATTATATCACCCAAGTGACCACAAACAACTTACAGACACGCTAGAGTTAGAAAGAAAATGATATAAATTGCTTAAAACAGATAAAGAATGGAAAAATTATTAACGTTTATAGGCCTGTGATCTCGCATATTGTGGGAGCCCCAAATTTTCACTACTCAAAAATGTTATATTATTATGTATTGTATCTTTTTTTCTCATTTTTTGAATCCGTTATTTTTCCATCATTTTCTATTTTTTACTTTTATACATGCATTTTAAGTATAATTACACCACAGTGTGCACATTATTTGTTCATCGAATTAATGGAAAGGAAGGGGATGCAATCCTATATGTTGGATGATCAGCTGTTGTTTTGCTTGTGGGTTCAAACAGTATTCGTAAATCGGTTTATTTGAAGGAGCTTGCTTTCTTCAAAAGAAAATTATGCATGATGTGAATTGACTTAAATTCAGAAAATTTACATTTACTATTTTAAATCCGACAAACACACAATAATGAAATGTAAAAAATAACGGTAACGCTGATAGAGTACACACCTACAAATTTTAAACCGGCAATTGTCTACAAATTCTAGGTAATGTTTAATGAATAAATAAAGCTTTGCTGTTGGGTGCTTATTGATTAAGCCTGCTGATGTATTAGGTGTTAGTTTAAGGAACTTACTGTATAAGATTTCAATGCAATGTATTATATTGTTATTACAATATAGTGTACTTTACATTTAAAGTACAATTATAGTTTTCAAGTGAATATTTACAATTAAAAGTAAATATTTTTATTTAGAATTTGGGCTTTGGTATGTAGTGGCAGATGATAAGTAGGTTTTACTGATTTTCAATCAAGGCTTTTAATTATATTGTTTTATAGATTTATTTTGATTGTTTTTTCATTAATTAAAAGGATATTATCATGCAAGATTGTAGGAACAGATTTAGAACTAATGAGGTAATTGTCTATTATTTTTTTTTCTAGAGTGCAATGACTGCACGGGCAGATGTTGACAAAGCTGCTTATGCTGCGAGGGAATTGTGGCTGGCATGCGAGTCTTTAAGAAGTGCACTCAGGTGAGATGGGAATATAGATATTATATATTGGCTCTGGATATCGTGTTTATTATATCCATCCAAACATTATATCAGATTTGCCCTTAAAAGGATTAAGTTTTACATGATCCTCCTCCACACTTCTATCTGAGCAATATCTGCTTGAATTCTTATGTGGTTTACTCTGTGTGGATGTTCTAAAGCTCTGGAAACAATATTGTGGTACAAGATGTTTTAAACAGTTTCTAGTTACTGGTTATACTGATTAGTATTTTTTAAGATCTTTCCTAATAGTCACATAGCTATATCTATCAAAATAACTCCCTAAGCAAGAAGACAGCCTCCTGCATACCCACCCGGAAAGGTAAATAGCAGCGTGCCATAAGTAACTTGCATTTTATCTAACAATGGAGTTGAGTAGCCCTGTTCTATGTGTGGACCTTTTGTTAAAAGTAAAGGTACTCAAGCTAATTAATTATCTATTTGATACACCTAATTGTTTTTGTTATTTTCCTTACTGTTGGATTAGAATTTATGGTTGTTTTGACTTATATCAGGAAATTTATTTAATAGTGCTTCAGCCTTAATAATACTCTGGAAGACCAAAGGATGTAGGCAGAAAATAGAAAATTAGATATGCATTCAAATTGTTGGAAGTGCATAAGCAAGATTTACAAAAGAAAGAATGGACAAGAAGGGTGTTTATAATGGCTTCGACTCAAATTGGTAAGTTTTTAAATATGAACATAGGCTATATATGTACAAAGGTGAGCCTTATATAGAGATAAAATCCAAATCCAGAGACAAGTAGTCTACTAAACAGTGGCAAAGAGAGAGATTGAGCTTATTCAGTCATTGCTTCTTTGAGAAACGCTTTTACTACGTTACTTTCCTTTTTCTTTATAGTAGAAAAGGAACATAACGTATATTTTGAGCAAAGATTATAACTGTAGGAACTCTTCAAATTTGATTTGATAAAAAAGTAAATGGCAATATGCTGTTGAATAAATTTGGAATAATTGGTCAGTTCCTGTTTGTTTTCACTAACATGAGAGTCTTGATGGTAACCCTTTTTTGTAGCAAACTTCCTTGGTTGTATGTAAATTTAAAGAGTATTGCATTTAAACAAAGATGTGAGGTTCAAAATATAGATTATGGGTAGTGGATCGGTAATTGGTAAGAATGATTAAAAAGTATAACAGATTTCAAAATTTTTAATAGTTTAAGCAACACAGACTGGTACTGTAGTTTCAATTGGAAAGATGGTGAATCTGGCTATACTGAATTAATTGCATTGTTTCACAGGCTTGGAGCAGAGCAGGCAAAATCTTGGGAAGAGCAGCTGAAACCCCTTAGTGACCATGTCCAAGCTATAAAAACTGCTGGAGGTAAGATTGATATGTTCGTATATGATATTTAATAAGGGAAGTAGAAAGAAATTATATTCATAAACCAATTGAATTTTACACAGTAGAATAGTACAGTATAGCATAGATATGTTACTGTGTCGGTTACACTAAATTAAAATATATGTAGTTTAAAACTAATGCAGACAGATGTAGGAAGGATGAAATATAAAAATAATTTACAATGAGGTTGAGCAAAAAGCTATTCCACTTGTTTGAGAATTTACCATACATCACAAGTAACTGCGCTGAGAAAGACTAAAAAAAAGAAAAGTACCATGAAGAATTATAAACCTTGTCTTAGAAACAGATGAAAGGTGATAAGTTTTCAGAGTATTCAGCTTAATCATATCAGGCAGTTACCCTCCCCCCTCCTCAAGGGTGTATTGTCTGTTAATGGCTCTGTAGGCAATTTGTAAAGGATCTTTCCAACATCCTTTTATCCCGATCTTTGAACACACTTCAAACTTACGCTTTACTTTTGTGGGGTTTCCCTTCTTCCATCCTATTGTCCTCCCACCCTCTTTTAACATTTACTTAATAGTGCAACAGCAGGGTTTTCTTCCAGGTGTCCTCACAAGCCCCAGTGTTTAGCTAAATAGCACAAATCCAATAGATGGAATCACAACATTCAGTCAAGTCTTACTATCATTTTAAACTGTTTACAGAGAAGGAAATGAGAAGTAAAATTTGGGACAATTATAAACTCTAATTTGACCAAAGGATAATGTATATGCAAGTTAGATAATTTTTCATATTTACCATCACAATGCCAACCTAGAGTAATAAAGGGTTATATATGCAGGCAAAATTAATTAAGAAATATATAATAGGAAGCAACTCCAGAATTTGTGCAAAATGAATACGTATTTTGAGATTTAGATTACATTTTTTTATTGTTGCTAGTTAGGGCATAGAGAGATATTGTCTTGTTTTATCACAACACATTTTGTTTATTATTTGCAGGTGAATCAAATCCCTACATTACTGCTGTCTTAAATGCAATTCCTGATGAGGCTTTGGAACGGGGTGTGTTTACTGAAGAGGCAATAAAAGAACGGTTTATAAAGGTGGAACGAATATGTAAGAGAGTGTCCATGATTGGCGACAATGGTGGATCATTACTAAGGTAAGAATCATCTTAGATGATGTTAATGGTTATTTTCTTATGGTTCTGCAAATGTTCAGTATTTCTATGGTTTTTATCTGTATGTTGTTTCTTGCTGGATACTTGTAGCATATTTCCATGAATGTTACCTTCGAATAGTAAAAGAATATTAATTCAGATAGGTCAACTTCATGACCTCGGAGTCGAAAATAAAAAAAGAATTAAATTTTTCTCTTCGTACCATATGTACCTTTCCATGGTGCTGCAATACAGCCCTCACCTGCCATTTACTGAAAAGTTAGTGGAAGATAAGTCCCGAGTGTAGACATAAACAAAGAGTATTATTTATATTAATTCTGTTGGGTTTTACATTCAGTGTTTTGAATATTTTTTATTTCTTATTAAACTGTGATAAGAAAGTTTAGTGTATATTTGTTTCAGAGTTGCACAGGTATCTCTCTGTTGTAGTTTATCCAAATATTTTCTTAATTGCAAGACAAATAGGTTATTTTTGGACACAATTGATCCTCACTTGATGTGTGTTCATTGGCGGGGCAACGATTGTTCCCGGTTCTTCAGTCTTTCTTTGTCATTGTTGTGTTGTCCTTATTGTTGAAAAATTATTGATTACCTTAAATTCATAATGGCTACACTAACAGAAAGAGATGCAAATGCAAGAAGAGATGTTTAGATATGACTACTGAATCTAATTGACCCTTCTGTTTTGCTGATATTATCTACAATTGTTTTTAATGAAATATCTGTCGAGGGAATCATTAATGACAGCAGCCAATAATCCAATTTAGATCTTTTAAATAGATTAGTCAATTTTTTTGGTGAAAGGGACTCAATTATAGGTTGAATAAGTAATTTTATGCTTTTTTTTTTATTGTTACTTACTGATATCGGTACTGTACTGCCGAGTTCGGCTGGTACTGCTAGGGTGCCACAGCCCACCCTCCCCTGTTATCCACCACAGATGAAGCTTCATAACGTTGAATCCCCTATGGCGGTAGCAGCTGTAGGGGATTCAGCATTATGAAGCTTCATCTGTGGTGGATAACGGGGGAGGGTGGGCTGTGGCACCCCAGCAGTACCAGCCGAACTCGGTTGAGTCCCTCGTCACGCTGGGAGGAGCGTAGAGAGGAAAGGTCCTTTTTTTTTTTTTATTTGTTTGGTGTTGGCGACCCCCTAAAATTGGGGGAAGTGCCGTAGTATATAGATAGACTACCTTAACTTTTTTACACACTACTTTAAATACAAGTTTTTTTACGCTAATAGATTAAAGTCAAACCTAATCTTCTGTCATTTTGTTCCGACCACCCCCACTGTCACGGAATTTCGTGGGTATTAGGGAATATAAATTCAACTATGTTCATTATCCCGTGTAAATATCCACTTAAGAAATTTTATTGTATTTTGAAGGCCAAATATGTTGTAGAAGGTAATGTTCTTTACTGTAATATTAATTTCATATAGTGCATTAAAATCTTACACACACACACACACTGAAGTCTTGTAGTTCCTGAAGAAGTCTTTGTATGAGCCATTGGAGACTGTAGATCTATATAGACTAAACAAGTCAAGACCTTATTTCTGTTACTCTGGAATTTTATAAAACAGTGAGTGAGTTACAGGTGTTGTTTAAGTGGGAGGCTTTTTTCCAATGGAGTTATTCTTTCACTCCTGCCAGAGCTTAGAGCCAAGAATGAATCCAAAACAAAGGCCCTTCAGAGATGTGTTGAGATACAATCTTTGAGATATGTACCTGGTAATGAGCCTAAGGGAAATGTGGTTCTGAGCGTTAAGAGTCTTGAAAATTAACCTAAATAGGACCTCAGGTATCCAGGGCTTGATGAGGGACCTGTTTTATGGGATTTGAAATCCTACTAGAACTTGATGGAAAAATTTCGTCATTTAAAAAAAAAAAATAGTGACTTTTAAGGAGCTAGATAATACCCAAGAGGAAGGCTTTCAGCATTGGGGGTTTAGCAACATCCCATATCTTCGTCAAGAATTTATCTTTGAAGGTAGTGTTATGAGGCCACACAGTAACGGCATGCATCAAGAATTTGTCTTTGAAGAGTGTTTTGCATTTGTACTAGAATAAGATGGGGATAGCTTAGGTAGACTGCTGGAGACAAATGGGGGCAAATCAAGTTAAATACAAATAGTCTAATTTCTCATTGCTTCAGCAAGGTTTTATTTATAGTTGAAAGGTAGGCTTATTAGGTTTTGTCGGGACCTGAGTTTTATTAGCTTAGTAATTTTGTAGGTTTACAGTATTATTATTATTATTATTATTATTACTACCTGCTAAGCTATAACCCTAGTTGGAAAAGCAGAATGCTATAACCCCAGGGGCTCCAACAAGGAAAATAGCCCAGTGAGGAAAGGAAACTAGGAAAAAAAATTAACATTAGTAACATTAAAATAAATTATATAGACTATATAAACTAACAAAACAAGAAAAAGAGAAATAAGGTAGAATAGTGTGCCCGAGTATACCCTCAAGCAAGAGAACTCTAACCTAAGACATAGGAAGATCTTGGTACAGAGGCTATGGCACTACCAAAGACTAGAGAACAATGGTTTGATTTTTGGAGTGTTCTTCTCTTAGAAGAGTTGCTTACTATAGCTAAAAAGTCTCTTCTACCCTTACCTAGAGGATAGCGGCCACTGAACAATGATAGTGTAGTAACCCATTGGGTGAAGAAGAATTGTATATGGTACCTAGTACCTCGGGTTATGAGCAAGTTTGATTACAAACAGATTGGAATATGAGTATAAAAATTAGAATTGGATTACGAGCTTTACGTCAGTCTGTGAGCATAAAATTTCACTCTGTATGAGTATTTTTTGTGGATATGTAGTACTAACGTGACCAGCACGTCATGTGCAGAAATCAGTCATGCAATGTCCATACTTTACCCATGCATTGTTCATGCTGTGCACTGACAATAATGACTCATTTTTATGCAATTTTAAAGAAAAGGCAAAATTAGTTGTCATTAGATATGTTCCTTGTGAAAGATGAACATAATAGTAAAAAATATGACCAAGTCTCCAGAAAGTATAAATTAAGTTTTTCAGTTACTGATAGTGAACATAGTTCGATAGAGCAAACTCCTTATATTTTACTAGAAGTTCTCCTTGAGGGAGATTGTGCCTCCAAGCAGTAATCCCCTCCTCCTTTCTCATCTTCTTCACCAGCCACGACTCCTCAAAGATCAAGTGTGTGTTAATTTACAATTTTTTTTTTTATTTGTGAATTATTTATTTATTTTGTATTAGAGTTTATAATTTTAACAACCATTACCATTACAAATCTTTGAGTAAGTTTCCTTTATTTCTTAAGGGAAAACATTTTAGATTGCAAAACTCCCAGAACAAATTAATCTTGTAGATCGAGGTGCTATTGTAATGGTTGCAGGTTGAAAGTGCAGGGTATGAGAAAAACCTTGTTAATGGTGTGATGGTGCTTACTGTGGCTTAGTTTGGTCTGGAAAAGAAGCACAATTGAATGAGCAAAAATTATCAAAGTACCATCTTGCCCCTCACTTGAGGTTTGAGGACATTTTTAGTGCTACCACCATACCAGTCTCCTAATACGTGAGTGAATCAACAATTTGCTTTGGGAGTATTAACTAAGAATTTTTTTTCTATTTTTTTTATTATTTCAATACTTCCCAAATTCATTAGTATTTTCCCCTCCTCCCCACATATAGTGGTAAGAGTTGTAGTATCGGTTTTTGTCCCACCCAGAGGAGAATGACAAGCTGGACTAAAGCAGCTATGCATTCACCAAATTTACCACCATAAGGATACAATATTTGCACTTATGACTTTGGGGGCAATTGGAAGAATGGGAAATCTTTTGGAATTTCTTTCAGCGCAGGTGGTTGTTTCTGTTCCTTCTGGAGGAGGATCAACGCTGAACTTCCGTTAGTATAGAATCAATTTTATTGTAAAAACTAAATTAGATTTGTCTTAACCAGCTATCTTCTCTTTCAGGTACTTGCTTTCCTATATGCAAAGCTTTTTAATCCTTAATGCATTTGAATACTTGCCTGGGGCTGAAGTAAGAGATGAAGAAATTGCAGTTGACTCCCTTTCGACTTTTGAAATTCTTGCAAGAGCAAGGTAAAACTACAAGGCTCATTTTCTTATGTAGCATAATGATGGATGATGATTTGAATTAAAAGATTGTGCCATTTTTAGGATTAATTTTGTTAGTAAGAATTCATGAAAACCATTATAGACTATGATCATTTTCATAAAATTTGGACAAGTTTATGTAGAAACAGAATAAAAAGTATGTATATTTGTAGGACACACAGTAAGATATGCATTCTTAATAAACATCCTTCTGTTATTGAGTTTCTGTTATATGAAATGATAAGATATATCGCTAAATTGGTCACGCAAGTTGAAGCATAAAAGTGACTCATAAAGCCAGAACATTCAACGAATACACATAGATGATGAACTTTTGATTCCAGAATTGTATTGATTTTTTAACTTGTGGGGATAAATATAGATTTATACTTTTTTTTTTTCTACAATAGATACTGTTTGGATAAGGATGACCTCCCAATGAGTGTTCGTTACATGAATCTTCTCCGTGGTGAACCACGCAACGTAGCATCAGGTTGGTTGAAAGAAGCCAGATTGACCTTGGAGGCCCGTCAAGCAGCGGATGCTTTGCTGGCACATGCTGCAGCCACTGCTGTGAAGGCCCGATAAAACAGGTAGATAAAGTGATTTTTGTGGAGTTGATATCTTGCTTTGGTATCTTTTTTTAGATACAGTACATTAGATATAATATCTGAAACTTGTCTCCACATCTGCCTTTACTGTTGGACTATAAACATTTGTTTTTCTGTTGAAGAGCCATGAAGGGTTCAGAAAAAGATTGTGCATTTTGATACAGGTGCCTTTTGTATTAAAAGCTGCAAGATGCTGAGGATTTGAAGTCATTTCAGATTTCTTCTGCCAATTTATCATATTACATTGGTTGTTAAGCAAGTAAACTTTTGGACCCAAATATTTCAGTATACGGATGGGGATAGCTTTTATTAAATGGTTTTAACATTTAAAGATTTAATCCAATTTTTGGGTATTGTATATTGTAATGTTTATATTCCATCTGGTTCTATCAATTTTACTTAGCATAGTTAACCGAGATTATTTAAGAGACAATTGTGAATAAAATTATGATATACTGTACTTGTAAACAAGTATTTTACTGAATTGCCCAGTTTTCTACAAGTGATTGTCAATGTTGCTTTAATACTATAGATACATAAGAGTTAAGGATTTTTTTTTCTGAAAAGTAGTATACAAATTTATTAGTAAAAACTAAGGTATTTTTTTCTGATATGATTATAGATTGATAGTATTTATAATGAAATGTTTCTTTTGTAAATATGTCGCTTAATCTCTCATAAGATGTAATTGTACGATGTGGTGGTGACAACATCTGAATATTACATGATTACTTTTAAGCTTAACTTTATCTTTTGAATATCAAATTATATCTTCTTCTTTGTAATACAATGATTAATATATATATATATATATATATATATATATATATATATATATATATATATATGTAAATATAAATATAAATCAATATATATATATATATATATATATATATATATATATATAGATAGATATATATATATATATATATATATATATATATATATATATATGTGTGTGTGTGTGTGTGTGTGTGTGTGTATATATATATATATATATATATACATATACATATACATATACATACACACACACACAGTATATTAAAATACTGTCAATTTATTATTACAATATCAGCAAGTAGATTAAGGACACCCAAAACATTTATCTGAATAACTGAAAGAAAAATTTTAAAAGTACCAATTTCATTAAGAAAATTGTCATAAAACATTTTGCAATTTACTTGAAGCATTTTGTCATCATTCGTACCTGGAATTATAGGCTGTGTTTAATTAAAGTATAGTGAGTTGAGTTCAAAAGTGATATCTTGGTTTTTAATGTTTAATTCTTCATTTTAACTAAAAATTAAATCTATTAGTATAATTTGGTTCTATTAACTAGAGGAGTATGTAGATTGGCCTCTTTTTGAGCTGCCTTGTGCAGTAATAGTACAGTATACCTTCCTGCTGAAAAACCTTGGCTTGATTATACCTGTGTTATCATGCATTTATGTAACTTGAAGGACTTTTAGTAATTATACAGTACATGTTTTTCTTTCATCATGTACGTAATTGAATATAATTACAACAGTTCAAGGTTTCCCTTTTGATTTTTACAAACGGCAGTTTGAGAATTTCTTATCTGGAATTCTTTGGACCGAAGGTCTTTAGAATTTTTTGGGATTTTGCAATATCCTTGTAATTGGTTCACAAATCTTGATTTCATTCTGATGAAAATTACATAAGGTATAATTGGTAAGCAAAATAGATATAGAATATAAGCAACAAAATGACAAAAATATTATTTCTTATAAATTCATCTTCAAGTTACTTTCTATCTTATTTCATTCAGTGATCTGTAGCATTTCTTTTCTTTTATACTTAGTCATAACTTCTATTTCTCTTCAATATGTTTTAAGTAACTGGCTAGAAATAACATACTCATTGACAGTAACGACAAAAGAAAACACATCACGTGGCAGTAACTATGCAATGTAGAGACTTAGGCAGTTGTCTAGATTTTGTTATAAGACTCGTTCCAATTGTAAACCATTAAGTTCTAAGTAGTAAAATAAAACTTAAAATAAAGTATGAGAAATGGTATTTGTTAAAGAAGGTAATTCAGGTAGAAGAAAAGATATTTGATTTAACTGAGGTCTGTGAAAAAAATATTTAAGTAAACTCAGGTCTCTGAGGATTAGAAATTTGGTCACAAGGAACTGAAAATTTATTGATAAACAAAAGTGTTACAACTTAGATAGTTTTACAGAAATTCAGTTAGATTGATTTAACTAAACCAAGAAAGTTGTTGAAAAGGTAATATACAATCTGGTATTAAAAGGGAATGTTTAAAACTAATAGGAGCTAATATTATTTGAAGATGTAATCAATTACTTTTTAAATACGCTGAGAATGTTTTAAAAATAACAATTGACATTATAGAAGGTGAAAATCTTATCAAATTTATTCTGACCGAGTAGCATCTCTAGCATGTGGCAACGCGAGAAAGGCCCTCATTGCTAAGACAGAAATGTTTACATGAAACACTGCTAAATAAAGGAAATTAATTGTAAACTAGTGATAAAGAAATATGCTCAGACTAAATATATGGCATTATGACTAGAATAGCTTTCAACATATGCAGTCAAAACTGAGAAAAGTAATATAAACATATTTGCATTAGTGTATATGCCATCCTCCAAGACTTTGTTATGCAAGCTAGTGTTTTGTGTGTATATAGATTTACTTGCAGCTATAATTGGGTTAGCCTCTGGGATTTTTTAATTAAGCCTACTTTAAGTAGTTTCTTGTTTATTTTATTTCATGTCTTCGCATGTTGACATTTTTATTGTAGTATTAAGCAAAACAGCATTGCATCAAGCACTAAAATGAATCCAACAATCTTCATCCTCAATGATGCCATATGTAAAGGATCTTATTGTGATTAGCTAATTTCAGTCAGTTCCCACAATTATTCCCTGATTAAAGGTGCCAGATTATCCATTGCCGAATTATCTATGGTTGACCGAATATCCATCAAGATTTAAATTAAAGATTATTTTCACCATCATATTCTTGTGTTATCGTTATTATTATTATTACAACCTAAACTACAACCCTAGTTGAAAAAGCAGGATGCTACAAGCACAAAGGCACCAACAGTGAAAATAGCCCTGGGAGGAAAGGGAAATAGGAAATAGATAAATTGTAAATGACAAGTAATAAATGAAAAATAGATCTGTCATATATAGACTATGAAGAGACCTGTTCAACATGAAAACATCACTTCAATTTGCCAACATCATACAATCACTGTTTAAAAGAATATAAATACAGCACCAAACACAAACTCCAGAATACCTTTGGATCATTTCTTCTATATGCAATGTTTTTCAAATTTTCTCTAACTTTTGCTCTTCACTTTCAGCTTATAACATCAACAGTTGTCGTTCTGTTTCTCTAGGTCATAAATAGTTGTTGTTCAAACACAAAACTCCTTTGTCACATTTATTACGCTTGCGCCACTTTCAAGTTTTTTCAGCAATACAACTTTTAATTACAAGTAAAAATAAATGCCTTCTCTCTTTATTTTCACTATTAGCTATAAGTGTATCTCCAAGCTTTATTGAAATTTTTCATATATTTCACATCATGGAAAACACAAAAAGGTCATAATCTAAATAAATAAGGAGCAAAGGTGTTACTGTGGAAACTGCTAACAGCTAAGTAATACTATGCGGTTAAAGGGTAAGTCACGTGTGGGAACACAACATCTGTATGTATTGGAACCCTCCCATCAATGTACAATTTTTTGTTTTGTCATCATACCAAAAACTTTTGGGTAAGAGATTCTGAAGCTTAGGCATCAGAAAAGTGAGAAATTTTAACTTTTTCCATGTCTGTTATAGAAACTTTTTCTTTTACATCTCATTATCCCAAATTTTTTGAATTGTAGTGTTACAAGCCAAGCTGGTCCCTTCATTAAAAAAACAAAGAAGAAGAAACATTTGGTCCCCAATGGGGAAACAGCTCATGATGGAAAATGAAATAAGAATTTAGATTTAAAAGAGATGAAATAACAATATGAACATAATCATATGCAGAGAGAAGGGCAGTACTGTATTGATAGATGGGAAATGAAGATCAAAGATAAAGAAAAAGATAATGAAAATACAACTTCATCGTTTTTATTATAGTAAAGTAGTTGAATAAGATCGTGAGTAACATTTATAGATGCATTTGGTTCCTTATTACACTTCTAACTCATAATGCTCACCCATATAATATCTGTGGGTGGTGTATTAATCCATAAACAAATTGGAATAGGGTTTGTTGTGAATGTGGCTTTGGTGGGGTGTGAGTGATAATACTTTAACATTGACTTTTCCCTAGGTGTTCATTTGGTGTGGTAAAATTGTGTTCTTCTACAGTAAAGGTGATGGAAATGATTGAGGATACACATATGTAGGATGTATAATAAAAACATTTCTGTTATAGACTACTGGTAATGTGATATATTTATTTCTTTTCAGAGGACAAAACTTGACTTACGGAAATTTCAGTATCAAGAAAGTAATTTTAGTCCAATAGAAAGTTAATAAGTTTTATGAAATGTACATTTATTCCATTATACAGAACTTGGTTCAGTACTCCCAACACCTGATATGATACATTTTACAATTTAGTTGTTATAGAGTCCTCTACGAATGCTGATTATCATTTAACTTTTATAAAACACACTCACTATTATTGATTTAGTAACAGCATTGATTTTCGTTTTGTCTTTTATGTCTAATTCATTATATATCAAATGCTGTAGAGATATATTGCAGTGTTCATAATTTAGATTGCAGACACTTTATTTTTTATATTTGAAATTATTCATTTTTGTTCTTATACAATTTGGATGTGTAATAATGTATAAAAAAAAAAAAACTTTTATTAGATGACAAAAAATAAGAGAGGCCAGAAAATTTTATGAAAACCATCCAGCTCGTTAAAAGGAAAATACTTATTTGTAAAAACATTGACATTGATGGTGTTGATGATTATGATGTTGTGAAGAAAAATTTAAGATGGTAACATCTGTGAAAGTAATACTTTCAATTTTAATGTACTTACAAGTTGACATTTTTTAAAACTAGAGTATTCCTATATAATGAAATATTAAGGGAGTCCAGTTTTATGGGAGACAGTTTTTATATGAGGAAAATATGAGTTTATATTAACAAATTTTATTTTTGCGGAAGATATGAATTAAAATTTTATTGGATATATAGTAAATTTAGTAATTACGAAACTGCAAGTTCAAGTTTGTTGAAGCTAGGAATGATAAGTTTAGAATATTATGTAATGCAATGCTTGTTTTCTTGATGAGAGAAGTTTGTGGAGTAATAAGAGTAGGAGAAAGGGTAGAGTTCTTTTGTGAACCTAGTCTTATGTCAAAGATTGTAAGGAGTGGAGTATTCATGATTGATAGTCTAACAGTGTGGGTTTTATTCCACAATTCTTTTCCATGCAACTAACTTGCTGGGACATAAGGGATATTTGTTTTATATATTTCTTGTTAAGAACATGTGAAATATGTACATATTGTTCATATTCTGTAAAAGATTAAAATACTAAAAACTGGTAAGGTTTTATTGTTCCTTTGTTGTTTCAAAATGTCATGCACAAAAACTGTTGAACTATATAAACATGAGAAACTAATGTTTTAATATATTATAAGTAATTCCTTTATTGTTTCAGTGAATCATAGCTGTGTCATATTGAAGCTATAGTTTCTCAATCTTAATAACAAAAGATAAAAGTATATTCTTTCTGTTATATCTCATAACTCCTGGCTGCTAGCTGGCAACCGAGTTTCTGTAGCAAGGTCGTGTGAAGATCCTATTCCTTCTAGCCCTCAGAAAGCAAAAAAAACTTGGTGCTTCATATCGTTTTCATTGATTTGAGGACACTCAACCTACTTGTAGTTCAGTAATATTCTCTAGTTCCTACAAAACATATGAACCATTGTCCGTTAATTAGGGAGATTACTTCGGCGTGAACTGGAATCGGTTGTTGAAATGGATAACTAGCAGTTATTAAACAGGTGAGGGGAGTGGGAGATAGCCCTGCCTCCCCTTCACAGTCTGGTTCTTTATTCACTTTTGCTTCGATTGTTGTGCTGTTTGCACATGTGTGGTAGCACTCTTCAAACTGTTGATTCCTTAATCAACGCTGCTTCTTCTTGATTTGTTGTTGACAATGAAATGGAAATAGGAAATTTTTGAAGGGTGGGCGCTGCAACTGCTTCACGGCGAAGTCGGAGGTAGACAATTATCCCTTCTGTGCTTCTTGTCGGGGGCATGTTTGTTCGCAGGCATTCCCTTATGTCGAGTGTCAATTGTGGCCTTCAGTGTAGTCACAGGCCTATGCTCTGAAGGGAAAGAAGCATGCTAGGCATTCATCAGGATCCGACTGGATAACGCCCAAGAAGATGCTGGCAAAGGGTGGTGTAGCTGTTGTTTCCTCAAAACTGTCTGCAGCTGCCGCCTCTACGCTCATGTCCCTGGACCAGTCTCGGGGGAGTACGCTGTGTGTGTAAGGAGAGCGTGGGTTGATATCAGTGTCTTATTCAGATTTCGCCAGTGTTTATTCCGACTTCGCTGCTCGTCTGCGGAGGCTGAAGGGACTCCTACTGCTGCTGTGACCGTGCAGGTTGACCTACGGAAGGCCTGGACTTCCTTGGACTTTTTTAGGTAGGCCCTCTAATACTGTTTTGAGGGAAATGGCAGCCTTTGCCTCTTCCATGGTAGCCCCTGTGCAGCTTTGCGATTCTGTGGCACCAGGGAACCTGGGGTCTGGTAAGTTTGGATACCTCTGGCCTGGTGGGATTGAAGGAGGTACATACACATACATATACCAAAGGCACTTCCCCCAATTTTGGGGGGTAGCCGACAACAACAAGAAACAAAACAAAAAAGGGGACTTCTACTCTCTACGTTCCTCCAGCCTAACCAGGAACTCAGCCGAGTTCAGCTGGTACTGCTAGGGTGCCACAGCCCAACCTCCCACATTTCCACCACAGATGAAGCTTCATACTGCTGAGTCCCCTACTGCTGCTACCTCCGCGGTCATCTAAGGCACCGGAGGAAGCAGCAGGGCCTACCGGAACTGCGTCACAATCGCTCGCCATTCATTCCTATTTCTAGCACGCTCTCTTGCCTCTCTCACATCTATCCTCCTATCACCCAGAGCTTTCTTCACACCATCCATCCACCCAAACCTTGGCCTTCCTCTTGTACTTCTCCCATCAACTCTTGCATTCATCACCTTCTTTAGCAGACAGCCATTTTCCATTCTCTCAACATGGCCAAACCACCTCAACACATTCATATCCACTCTAGCCGCTAACTCATTTCTTACACCCGTTCTCACCCTCACCACTTCGTTCCTAACCCTATCTACTCGAGATACACCAGCCATACTCCTCAGACACTTCATCTCAAACACATTCAATTTCTGTCTCTCCATCACTTTCATTCCCCACAACTCCGATCAATACATCACAGTTGGTACAATCACTTTCTCATATAGAACTCTCTTTACATTCATGCCCAACCCTCTATTTTTTACTACTCCCTTAACTGCCCCCAACACTTTGCAACCTTCATTCACTCTCTGACGTACATCTGCTTCCACTCCACCATTTGCTGCAACAACAGACCCCAAGTACTTAAACTGATCCACCTCCTCAAGTAACTCTCCATTCAACATGACATTCAACCTTGCACCACCTTCCCTTCTCGTACATCTCATAACCTTACTCTTACCCACATTAACTCTCAACTTCCTTCTCTCACACACCCTTCCAAATTCTGTCACTAGTCGGTCAAGCTTCTCTTCTGTGTCTGCTACCAGTACAGTATCATCCGCAAACAACAACTGATTTACCTCCCATTCATGATCATTCTCACCTACCAGTTTTAATCCTCGTCCAAGCACTCGAGCATTCACCTCTCTCACCACTCCATCAACATACAAGTTAAACAACCACGGCGACATCACACATCCCTGTCTCAGCCCCACTTTCACCGGAAACCAATCGCTCACTTCATTTCCTATTCTAACACATGCTTTACTACCTTTGTAGAAACTTTTCACTGCTTGCAACAACCTTCCACCAACTCCATATAACCTCATCACATTCCACATTGCTTCCCTATCAACTCTATCATATGCTTTCTCCAGATCCATAAACGCAACATACACCTCCTTACCTTTTGCTAAATATTTCTCGCATATCTGCCTAACTGTAAAAATCTGATTCATACAACCCCTACCTCTTCTAAAACCACCCTGTACTTCCAAGATTGCATTCTCTGTTTTATCCTTAATCCTATTAATCAGTACTCTACCATACACTTTTCCAACTACACTCAACAAACTAATACCTCTTGAATTACAACACTCATGCACATCTCCCTTACCCTTATATAGTGGTACAATACATGCACAGACCCAATCTACTGGTACCATTGACAACACAAAACACACATTAAACAATCTCACCAACCATTCAAGTACAGTCACACCCCCTTCCTTCAACATCTCAGCTTTCACACCATCCATACCAGATGCTTTTCCTACTCTCGTTTCATCTAGTGCTCTCCTCACTTCCTCTATTGTAATCTCTCTCTCATTCTCATCTCCCATCACTGGCACCTCAACACCTGGAACAGCAATTATATCTGCCTCCCTATCATCCTCAACATTCAGCAAACTTTCAAAATATTCCGCCCACCTTTTCCTTGCCTCCTCTCCTTTTAACAACCTTCCATTTCCATCTTTCACTGTCTCTTCAATTCTTGCGCCGGCCTTCCTTACTCTCTTCACTTCTTTCCAAAACTTCTTCTTATTCTCTTCATATGACTGACCCAGTCCCTGACCCCACCTCAGGTCAGCTGCCCTCTTTGCCTCACGTACCTTGCGCTTTACTTCCACCTTTTGCTCTCTATATTTTTCATACTTCTCTATACTATTACTCTGCAGCCATTCTTCAAAAGCCCTCTTTTTCTCTTCCACTTTTACCTTCACTCCTTCATTCCACCATTCACTGCCCTTCCTCATGCTGCCTCCAACAACCTTCTTGCCACATACATCACTTGCAATCCCAACAAAATTTTCTTTTGCTAACTTCCACTCCTCCTCTAAATTACCAGTTTCTCTTACTCTCACCTCGTCATATGCCATTTTCAACCTTTCCTGATATTTACTTTTTACCCCCGGTTTTATTAGCTCTTCAACCCTCACTAGCTCCCTTTTACATCCACCTACTCTATTCCCCCACTCTTTTGCTACAACTAATTTTCCTTCCACCAAAAAATGATCAGACATGCCGTTAGCCATACTCCTAAACACGTGCACGTCTTTCAATCTTCCAAACATTCTTTTAGTTATCAACACATAATCCATTAATGCCCTTTCTACTACTCTTCCATTTGCCACTCTCACCCATGTATACTTATTTTTATCTTTCTTTTTAAAAAAGCTAGCACTTATTACCATCTCTTGTTCAACACACATATCTACCAGTCTCTCACCACTCTCATTTTCACCTGGTACGCCATACTTTCCAATGACACCTTCTACCTCTCCAGCGCCCACTCTAGCATTTAAGTCACCCATAACAACTACACAATTCCTTCTACCCAGTCCTTCTACACACATAGTTAATTCACTCCAAAACTCATTCCGTTCTTCTTCACTTTTCTCACTACCTGGCCCATACGCACTGACAAACGCCCAACATTCCCTACCCAACCTAACCCTTACCCACATTAACCTAGATGATATCTCCTTCCATTCCACTACTTTACCTGTCATCCATTCACTCAGCAATAAAGCCACACCCTCTCTCGCTCTTCCCCTTTCAATCCCAGACACTCTACCAGACATTTCACCAAACATCACTTCACCCTTTCCTTTCATCTTTGTCTCACAAGGCCAATACGTCCATCCTTCTACTTCTAAACATACTTCCAATCTCACATCTTTTACTCTCTATCGTACTACATCCACGCACATTCAAACACCCCAAAACTAGAGTGCGGGGAGCAGTCACTCTCCCCCCAGCTCCATCTCATTGAAGGAGGTAAAGACTGGAAAATGTATGGGTTTAGTTAAAAGTAAAATCTAAGTGTGTGAATCACCCTGTTGTTGAAATGAGGACTGTACAACATTAAGATGGATGGAGTCAGTGAGAACAGCCAAAAAGATAGTACACTACATAGGAAGGGGGTTTCAGAGATGATCATAAAGTGTTGACTAGAAATCCCTAGAGAATTAGATGGTAATTTCAGTTGAAGCTATGCATCTCATTTGTACCCTTGGAAAAGAACAAAGATGCTCTAAATATGATAAAGAAGGCCTGGCTGAAGAGCCAGAGGACCCTGAGACCAAGTAGATAGGATGTGTTATGCTGCAGTACCAGGCTATTGGAGATGCAGTGTACACACCACATGTTGACAGATAGACCCTCTTCCTGACTGAAAACAACAACCCTGACATTACAAGAGAAGCTGTATGGCCAGTAGTGAGAGGTCACGACAGATGTCTTTCAATGTGCAAATTTGTTTTTCATCATAGTGGACTTTAGTGGCCTATATGTGGAATTTTGTCCATATGGCCCAACACTGGGTCCAGGAAGGCCATTCAACACCAAGGTGTGAAGGGGAACCACATAAATATGTTGAAGTAAAAGTTGAATAGAAATTGCACAGGAATTTGAAAAAAATTAAATGGGAACAGTAAAGGAAATGACTAAAGGCTGGATGTAGCTACAGGTAAAAGGTACAGTATGTTGCAAATGCCCTACTATGCACTACGTGAAGTAGGCCTACTGTTCACTAATAGCACTAACCCCCCTTTACTTTTTTATTTGCTCTTTTATGTAATGAATGCAGTTTTGGATGTGACAAACTTATTTTAAGTATGTATGCAAACAGCCTCCAAGTAGCTCTAAGATATGGATAATGGTTGATTAATGAAATTAGGTTTTTAATCAAACTTTTGTAACTATCTGCTTATAATTATGCCATCAAGCCCCAAGAGAGGGATATTTTAACAGGGCTATTTTTTTTTAGCTAGGTTAATGAGGACTTGTCACACGGGTAATCAGTCGTCTGTTATAAATAGCTTAGAATGTATTATTCTTTATTTTTTTACCAGGTTAGGAATACTGTAGCAAGTTTTTTGTTATTTTGTTTCACGATTGTTTCCAGAATTTCTCCTATGTAAGGCGAGGTCTGTTATTTAGTAGCAATGTTTGTCTGATTTTTTTAAAGTAATTAGCCTATATTAAAAATAAAATCCAATTTATAATTGAGTATTTTTTTTATAGATAACTAACCATTTTAGCCTTTCTCTGTCATAAAGAGTTTCTCCAAGTCATGTTAAATAAAATGAAAAATACAAGTGAACATAATTGAATAGTAGTTGATAACTGCATAATATCGGAACATGTCAACATTAGCTTTGGATAGCAGTCCGAGAAAAATAAATGAAATGGAATGCAAGCGGAGGAATTTAACAATTGCTCCAGTATTTTCCTTTTATCTTTGTAAAGTTTTGATAAAAAAAAAAATTATTAATAAAGATGATTGCAACTTGCCCGGCTGGTTATCTGCTCTGCTTTTTTTTTTTTTTAAGAAGAATCTGCATTATATTTTCCCTACCCAAAGACAGTGGAAGACCATGGTACAGAGGCTATGGGACTACCCAAGACTAGAGAACAATGGTTTAATTTTGGAGTGTCCTTCTAGTTGCTTACCGTAGCTAAAGAGTCTCTTCTACGCTCACCAAGATTAAAGTGACCACCGAACAATTACAGTGCAGTAGTTAACCCCTTGGGTAAAGGTGAGTTGTTTGGTAATCTCAGTATTGTCAGGTGTATGAGGAGAGGAGAATATGTAAAGAGTGGGCCAGACTATTCGGTGTATGCGTAAACAACAGGAAAATAAACCATAACCATAGAGAAGGATCCAATGTAGTACTGTCTTGCCAGTCAAAGGAGCCAATATCTCTAGCGGTAGTATCTCAACGGGTGGCTGGTGCCCTGGCCAAGGCAGTGGAAGACCATGGTACAGAGGCTATGGCACTATCCAAGACTAGAGAACAATGGTTTGATTTTGGAGTGTCTTTCTCCTAGAAGAGCTGCTTAAAAAAGTTTCTTCTACCCTTACTAAGAGGAAAGTAAACAATGAAGAAAGAATCATGCCAATCTGTTCAACGTCAAAACATTCGCTGCAAGTTTGAACTTCTGAAGCTCCACAATTTCAACTGCCTGATTTCGTAATCTTTATGATTTGTCAGCAATTCTCCAGGATGAGGCTAAAGGAGATATCTATCTATCTATCTATCTATTGTTCTTGTGGTTCAAGATGAAGGTATTAAAATGGTAAGCCAAATTTATTTAAATGCTGTACAAGTTAAATACATAGCAGTATTGGCAGGATACATAATTTTATTTATTGTACTAGGTAGTAAATTTTTAAAATCCAGTGGCAGGTTGGTTTAATTTAAACCTTTAAAGAGTACTTTATATTAGTTAGAAATTAAGACTCGTAGGTGTGATTTACTGTTTTTTTTTTTCCAGTATAAGTTGTAATACCTTAAATGAAAAATGGAAATGTCTTCTACATAGGAAGTTAAATATAGATATACACCATCAGGGGCATACTGGCCATCTGGAAAATAATGGCCGCTTTGGCTAAACTCTAACTCTATGATAGGGGTAAATGAGAGAATGCAATAAAGGAAAATAAATATGTGATTATAAAAATGAGATAAAGACTATAGTAGCCTATATAATAGTTCCTAAACTTTTTATAGGCCATTGGGGGTGAATGTAGTTGGCTGGCATACCCATAAACTATTTCATTCAATTTATGGGAGAATGCCAGTTTTACAATTTAAGAAATATGAATTAGTGTTACCTTGCCAGAAGAAACACAGGGTATGGCAGTTTAAGGGGTGGGGGTTGTTGTCCCATGGTGGCGCTGCCCCTTCCCCCAGTAATTAGGATGGTTAGGATATGGCTCCTACGTTAGGTTAAGCAGGGAACCTTAGGTGGTGGTCGGTACAATCTTTCTATCCGAAGATAGTACCTGAACATAAGAAATGTTTATCGACTAGTAAGGCCAGGTAGTTGCAGACGATGCTTTCGGATTTGTTTATCTGGAGGTATTTGTACACGAAAATACATAAAGAAGGTTTGTATAGTGTTTCAATGTTCACTTATCTATTGAATATATCACTATTACAGTAGTAGACGTGTGGGTGGATGTATGATAGAGGCCACCTGTATGTATAGTGACGGTTGACGAAGAATAGGGCTGTTTAAGGGGCATGGCTTGTAGGTTTGGTAAGAAGGAGTGAAATTAGTTAGTATCCCTTTTTTATGCACGTTTGGGGGAGCTGACCACTCATATATAATGGTCCCGACCTGTATCGATAGGCCCTTATTACTGATAATCATAATAGACCTATCACTGTATCAGTCCGTGACTGGACCCGTGGGTTTGAATGACTGCACAGACATTGAAAAAAAAAAATTCTCATTCCTACATATTATTATTATTATTATTATTATTATTATTATTATTATTATTACTTGCAAAGCTACACCCCTACTTGGAAATGCAGGATGCTAAGAGCCTAGGTGCTCCAATATTGAAAATACCCCAGTGAGGATAGGGAGCAAGGAAAAATAGAATATTTTGAGAACAGAAACATTAAGATAAATATCGCCTATATAAACAAAACAGGAGTAAGAGATTAAGTTAGTGTGCCCGAGTGTACCTTCAATCAAGAGAACTCTACTCCAAGGTAGTGGAGGACCATGGTACAGAGGCTATGGCACTACCCAAGAATAGAGAATATTGAAGTAAAATATTGTATAATATTGTATCTAACCCATTTCAGAATTTTGCGATAGAGGGGTAAAAATGGGTAATTTTCACTTTTTTTACTTTTCTCGACTTCAATACATATCTGGTTGCCAGACATGGAAACAATTTTTGCGCCACATTGAGTTGGTATAGAATTTGAGCCCCATACATAGTATAATCAGAATCATGAATAATATTGTATCTAACCCATTTCAGAATTTTGCATTAGAGGAGTAAAAATTGGTAAATTTCACTTTTTTGACATTTCTCGACTGATATACATATCTGGTTGCCAGACATAGAAACAATTTTTGCGCCACATTGAGTTGGTATAGAATTTGAGCCCCATACATAGTATAATCAGAATCATGAATAATATTGTATCTAACCCATTCCAGAATTTTGCGATAGAGGGGTAAAAATGGGTAATTTTCACTTTTTTTACTTTTCTCGACTTCAATACATATCTGGTTGCCAGACATAGAAACAATTTTTGCGCCACATTGAGTTGGTATAGAATTTGAGCCCCATACATAGTATAATCAGAATCATGAATAATATTGTATCTAACCCATTCCAGAATTTTGCGATAGAGGGGTAAAAATGGTTAATTTTCACTTTTTTGACTTTTCTCGACTTCAATACATATCTGGTTGCCAGACATAGAAACAATTTTTGCGTCACATTGAGTTGGTATAGAATTTGAGCCCCATACATAGTATAATCAGAATCATGAATAAAATTGTATCTAACCCATTTCAGAATTTTGCATTAGAGGAGTAAAAATTGGTAAATTTCACTTTTTTGACATTTCTCGACTGATATACATATCTGGTTGCCAGACATAGAAACAATTTTTGCGCCACATTGAGTTGGTATAGAATTTGAGCCCCATACATAGTATAATCAGAATCATGAATAATATTGTATCTAACCCATTCCAGAATTTTGCATTAGAGGAGTAAAAATTGGTAAATTTCACTTTTTTGACATTTCTCGACTGATATACATATCTGGTTGCCAGACATAGAAACAATTTTTGCGCCACATTGAGTTGGTATAGAATTTGAGCCCCATACATAGTATAATCAGAATCATGAATAATATTGTATCTAACCCATTTCAGAATTTTGCATTAGAGTAAAAATTGGTAAATTTCACTTTTTTGACATTTCTCGACTGATATACATATCTGGTTGCCAGACATAGAAACAATTTTTGCGCCACATTGAGTTGGTATAGAATTTGAGCCCCATACATAGTATAATCAGAATCATGAATAATATTGTATCTAACCCATTTCAGAATTTTGCATTAGAGGAGTAAAAATTGGTAAATTTCACTTTTTTGACATTTCTCGACTGTTATACATATCTGGTTGCCAGACATAGAAACAATTTTTGCGCCACATTGAGTTGGTATAGAATTTGAGCCCCATACATAGTATAATCAGAATCATGAATAATATTGTATCTAACCCATTCCAGAATTTTGCATTAGAGGAGTAAAAATTGGTAAATTTCACTTTTTTGACATTTCTCGACTGATATACATATCTGGTTGCCAGACATAGAAACAATTTTTGCGCCACATTGAGTTGGTATAGAATTTGAGCCCCATACATAGTATAATCAGAATCATGAATAATATTGTATCTAACCCATTCCAGAATTTTGCATTAGAGGAGTAAAAATGGGTAAATTTCACTTTTTTGACATTTCTCGACTGATATACATATCTGGTTGCCAGACATAGAAACAATTTTTGCGCCACATTGAGTTGGTATAGAATTTGAGCCCCATACATAGTATAATCAGAATCATGAATAATATTGTATCTAACCCATTCCAGAATTTTGCATTAGAGGAGTAAAAATTGGTAAATTTCACTTTTTTGACATTTCTCGACTGATATACATATCTGGTTGCCAGACATAGAAACAATTTTTGCGCCACATTGAGTTGGTATAGAATTTGAGCCCCATACATAGTATAATCAGAATCATGAATAATATTGTATCTAACCCATTTCAGAATTTTGCATTAGAGGAGTAAAAATTGGTAAATTTCACTTTTTTGACATTTCTCGACTGATATACATATCTGGTTGCCAGACATAGAAACAATTTTTGCGCCACATTGAGTTGGTATAGAATTTGAGCCCCATACATAGTATAATCAGAATCATGAATAATATTGTATCTAACCCATTCCAGAATTTTGCATTAGAGGAGTAAAAATTGGTAAATTTCACTTTTTTGACATTTCTCGACTGATATACATATCTGGTTGCCAGACATAGAAACAATTTTTGCGCCACATTGAGTTGGTATAGAATTTGAGCCCCATACATAGTATAATCAGAATCATGAATAATATTGTATCTAACCCATTCCAGAATTTTGCATTAGAGGAGTAAAAATTGGTAAATTTCACTTTTTTGACATTTCTCGACTGATATACATATCTGGTTGCCAGACATAGAAACAATTTTTGCGCCACATTGAGTTGGTATAGAATTTGAGCCCCATACATAGTATAATCAGAATCATGAATAATATTGTATCTAACCCATTCCAGAATTTTGCATTAGAGGAGTAAAAATTGGTAAATTTCACTTTTTTGACATTTCTCGACTGATATACATATCTGGTTGCCAGACATAGAAACAATTTTTGCGCCACATTGAGTTGGTATAGAATTTGAGCCCCATACATAGTATAATCAGAATCATGAATAATATTGTATCTAACCCATTTCAGAATTTTGCATTAGAGGAGTAAAAATTGGTAAATTTCACTTTTTTGACATTTCTCGACTGATATACATATCTGGTTGCCAGACATAGAAACAATTTTTGCGCCACATTGAGTTGGTATAGAATTTGAGCCCCATACATAGTATAATCAGAATCATGAATAATATTGTATCTAACCCATTTCAGAATTTTGCATTAGAGGAGTAAAAATTGGTAAATTTCACTTTTTTGACATTTCTCGACTGTTATACATATCTGGTTGCCAGACATAGAAACAATTTTTGCGCCACATTGAGTTGGTATAGAATTTGAGCCCCATACATAGTATAATCAGAATCATGAATAATATTGTATCTAACCCATTCCAGAATTTTGCATTAGAGGAGTAAAAATTGGTAAATTTCACTTTTTTTGACATTTCTCGACTGATATACATATCTGGTTGCCAGACATAGAAACAATTTTTGCGCCACATTGAGTTGGTATAGAATTTGAGCCCCATACATAGTATAATCAGAATCATGAATAATATTGTATCTAACCCATTTCAGAATTTTGCATTAGAGGAGTAAAAATTGGTAAATTTCACTTTTTTGACATTTCTCGACTGATATACATATCTGGTTGCCAGACATAGAAACAATTTTTGCGCCACATTGAGTTGGTATAGAATTTGAGCCCCATACATAGTATAATCAGAATCATGAATAATATTGTATCTAACCCATTCCAGAATTTTGCATTAGAGGAGTAAAAATTGGTAAATTTCACTTTTTTGACATTTCTCGACTGATATACATATCTGGTTGCCAGACATAGAAACAATTTTTGCGCCACATTGAGTTGGTATAGAATTTGAGCCCCATACATAGTATAATCAGAATCATGAATAATATTGTATCTAACCCATTTCAGAATTTTGCATTAGAGGAGTAAAAATTGGTAAATTTCACTTTTTTGACATTTCTCGACTGATATACATATCTGGTTGCCAGACATAGAAACAATTTTTGCGCCACATTGAGTTGGTATAGAATTTGAGCCCCATACATAGTATAATCAGAATCATGAATAATATTGTATCTAACCCATTTCAGAATTTTGCATTAGAGGAGTAAAAATTGGTAAATTTCACTTTTTTGACATTTCTCGACTGATATACATATCTGGTTGCCAGACATAGAAACAATTTTTGCGCCACATTGAGTTGGTATAGAATTTGAGCCCCATACATAGTATAATCAGAATCATGAATAATATTGTATCTAACCCATTTCAGAATTTTGCATTAGAGGAGTAAAAATTGGTAAATTTCACTTTTTTGACATTTCTCGACTGATATACATATCTGGTTGCCAGACATAGAAACAATTTTTGCGCCACATTGAGTTGGTATAGAATTTGAGCCCCATACATAGTATAATCAGAATCATGAATAATATTGTATCTAACCCATTCCAGAATTTTGCGATAGAGGGGTAAAAATGGGTAATTTTCACTTTTTTGACATTTCTCGACTGATATACATATCTGGTTGCCAGACATAGAAACAATTTTTGCGCCACATTGAGTTGGTATAGAATTTGAGCCCCATACATAGTATAATCAGAATCATGAATAATATTGTATCTAACCCATTCCAGAATTTTGCATTAGAGGAGTAAAAATTGGTAAATTTCACTTTTTTGACATTTCTCGACTGATATACATATCTGGTTGCCAGACATAGAAACAATTTTTGCGCCACATTGAGTTGGTATAGAATTTGAGCCCCATACATAGTATAATCAGAATCATGAATAATATTGTATCTAACCCATTCCAGAATTTTGCATTAGAGGAGTAAAAATTGGTAAATTTCACTTTTTTGACATTTCTCGACTGATATACAGTACATATCTGGTTGCCAGACATAGAAACAATTTTTGCGCCACATTGAGTTGGTATAGAATTTGAGCCCCATACATAGTATAATCAGAATCATGAATAATATTGTATCTAACCCATTTCAGAATTTTGCGATAGAGGAGTAAAAATGAGTAATTTTCACTTTTTTTACTTTTCTCGACTTCAATACATATCTGGTTGCTAGACATAGAAACAATTTTTGCGTCACATTGAGTTGGTATAGAATTTGAGCCCCATACATAGTATAATCAGAATCATGAATAATATTGTATCTAACCCATTTCAGAATTCTGCAGATTGATGGATAAAAACGGGTAACTTCAAAGTTGGGTTACTTAGGTTTCATACTGGTGCTAGTATTACGTTATGGGTTGGAGGTTAGCTGTGGAAAAAGACCGAGAATTTATCAACATAGGCTATAACACTTCAACGTCCAAATATCCTGAGCGGGATCTTTAAAACACCTACTTTGTGGTATTCAAGGTGAACAAGTTCATGCTTGAATGAAATTTACTCTTTGGCAACTCATAGCTACACTCCTCTGCTCTTTGAATCAGCCAATCAAAAGCTGCCTGCCCCTCTCATCAAAACTGTTGGGCGTTCGAAAGACACCTCAGGCATCCTCTGGTTGGAAAAGCGTCAAGACATATCGCAGCTACCTCCAAAGATTTGCCCACTCCCCCAACCTTCGTAATCATGGTAAGTACACAGTGACTGTGAGATAGTGAAGCCTACCTTTTGATGTGGATTTGCAGTGCTTTAGTGTTACTGAAGTGTCGTAGTGACTAATGAAAAAAGTATTGATCACATGCGGGATACTTAGGTCGAGTTTAGAGAGACCACGCTCATCCCACGTGGAACCTTTTGGACCGTAACGGTTAAACCAGCCAATAGAATACGACACCTAACAAATTTATTTTAGTGCTTGGTTTAGAAATTTTTGAATATTTTTACTAAAAATGATAGTGATGATTTAGAGATGTTAGGTTCATGTGCATGTAAATTATTAACTTACAAGGGATTGAATGATAGGTTTTTGTTAGGCAAAGTTACATTTTTTCCATTACATGAATTTAGAATTGTTTTTTTTATGTTTTTGCAGTTTCACAGCCATATGTTTTATGGGCATCGCAATGCTGCATTGGAGATTCAGGATTGTACACCATGGGTAGCCCCTGACGATGCTGAAGGAAGTGATGTGGACGAGGGCCCTTTGGACGTTAACAGTGATGACGACGACCCTACCGATGTTCCTGACGCAGGCCTTACTCAGGAGGATGCCTTTGACCCTTCTATCTCTGGAGGTTAGTATGAGAGAGAGAGGGAGAGAGAGAGAGAGAGAGAGAGAGAGAGAGAGAGAGAGAGAGAGAGATATATCTGTTTTAAAAATTGTTTTTAAAAGTCTTGTTGTTATAAGGGTTCTTTAAATTTTGTTGCTCTTTAAATGGTGTGTAAACAATGGGTATTTTTAAAACTTATTTGTTTACTTGCATTCTCACTGACATACACATGCACACACATGCTCTCACACAAGCACACATTAATGCACTCACACATGCACACGCAAGCACACACAATGCACACACACAATGCACACACACAATGCACACACACATGCAGACCCACATGCACACACACAAGCACACATGCATGCACACACAAGCACACATGCATGCACACACAAGCACACATGCATGCACACACAAGCACACATGCATGCACAAACACAAGCACACATGATTCATTTACTGTTTCACTAATGTTACTTTATTCTTGTTTCAGCTCGCAAGGTCAATGTTGTCCCTCAGGAGATGCCTGTGGAAGAGGAAGCTGAGGTTGAGCATAAGAGGTCTCGTGCTGATGAATGGAAAAAGGACGACATTGATATCTAGTCCCTGCCAAACTTCATTCATCCACAGCCGGACTTTTTGAGGGAACCTTATGAATATTTCTCCCAGTTCTTCACAGCTGAATTGTGGGAACACATTGTGTTCCAATCCAACCTGTATTCAAGACAGAAGGATGTAAGTAGCAACTTCCACATATCAGAAGAGGATCTTATGGTTTTCCTTTGCCTCATCATGTACATGGGCCTGGTTTCCCTCCCTAGCATAGTCGACTTCTGGGCCGTGAAGACCAGGAGTCCTCAAGTTGCAGACTTCATGTCCAGGAACCGCTTCAAGTCAATTTGATCTTCCCTTCACTTCAACGACAATGACCAGGCAGCAACCACAGCCTCCCAAGATTGATTCTTCAAGGTGAGAGTCCCCTTCACCGAGGTCAAAAGAGTTCCTGAATTTCCCGAGACCCCTATCCACTCCATTGAAGTGATCGTCACCTACAAGGGCACAAGGGCCGGTAACCTTCACCAGCATGTAGCCAAGAAGCCTGACAAGTGGGGGTACAAGTTGTTCTGCCGCTCCAGCGTGGCTAGATTTGTGCTGGATGTACGAGGAATGCAAGGTGGCCCTATGCCTCACTAAAAGTAGGAATTGCTTTGCTTCCTTTCATAAGGTTTGTAAGTAAGTGTGTACTGTATGTTTCAATTTTTATAATTATGAGTAAGTTTTATTATATTTTGTGTATTTTTTTACTCTTTTTGTTTTGTATTGTATATTGTATTTCTTATATTAATTAAATTGTAAAGCCATCTCTGTGTTTCTGTTATACATTGGAACAAAAAAAAGTGATTCATCAATAATAATCATATGATTTGTGGGCAAATCAACTTTAGTATAAACATGAAAAAGTTTACCGTTATGGCCCAAACGATCCCATATGAGATGAGCATGGTCCGCCTAAACTTGCCCAAGTTACCTATATGGGATATTTTATTGCATGCAATTATTTCACTAATTTTGAAACTTTTTTGAAAATACATAGGAGTAAAAAGGTCTTGATATTTACCAATATAATAACCTACTAAAAGGATTTTTTAAAGTTTCCCATAAAACCTAGGGTGGACTTTAAAGGGATAATGTGTTTTACGATTGCTGTCGCAGTTACAGGAATATTAGAGTTGAAGTTCTGTCTTAGTAGGCTTGTTTCTGGACAATGCAATAGGTAGTGTTGCAGAGGTTCATCTGTCAGTTGCCGACAGTTGTTGTCTTTCCGGTCTGTTGTGCTGCTGTGGCCTTGTCGATATCGATGATGATTTGCCAGTTGCATAGATATCCTAGTTGCAGTCTGCAAATAATGACTGCAACTTAGCGGGGAATATTTCTTGTAATAGGATACGGGATTAGGTTAGTTGCTTTGATGTACCATTTGGCCAATCTGGAGCCATCAAGAAAGGCTAGCCTTACTTCACTTGTCTTTTGCATGTTGTAAAAGGCTATCCTTTGATTCTTGATGGTTTTCAGTGATGTTGAAGTGATATTGATTGTCTAGCACATTATTGCAGACTTGGCTAGGTAATCGGCCTCGTCATTTCCAATGATTCCAGTGTGTTGAAATTCAATTCAGGATGATCAGCCTATTGTTGCTTTGGTGACCTAATGCTAGATACAGTACTGAATTGCTGTGATTAGGTAGACATTTTCAGTGGGTTCTTTTTTGCTGAGAGCCCGAATGGCTCCTCTTGAATCCGTGTGGATTGTTGTATTTCATCCAGGTAGACTGGCCGAGTGTTCTAGGGCTTTTGGCAATCGCCACTAGCTCAGTTTGCAGGGTGGAGGCGTGGTTGGAAAGCCTCCAGTTTTCTCTGTAGCCTGATGGAGAAATGATTGTTGCTGCTGCTGCTGTTGCAAGGATATCATAATCCAGTGATCCATCAGTATAGCAGATGTTCAAGGCGTAGGTGTTGCCGATTGCATTTTCGGCTGCTGCTGTAAGTTGTTCTGGCGTGCAGAGAGCTTTGCTTGCTGCTGGGAGGATGGTAAAGTTGTACTGGAAGGGATTTGGTGACCACGGGGCCGAAGTGATGTAGCCATTGTGCTTTTATTTCTTATAGGCTTCATTTTGCATTTGCATTCCTCTAAGTGTATCCAGCAGTCTCTTTGCGTGTGTCCTTGGAGGATCAATCTCCTCTGCCAAGGATAAGGTGTCAATTGAGGTTGTTGTTCAGAAGTCTCTGTCTGCTTTGAATGACTTGAATATAATGCTGCAATTTCTGATATCTATCCTAGCCGAAATGAAAATTTGTTTAGTTTCATCTCTTTAGAAGCAGTCTTCGCCATATTTGAGAGCTTCTGATGAGTCTCATGACATTGTTTCTTACCACTTCTAAGGAAGCTTTTTGAGTTTCACTCACTGAGGTGACTGTAGGTGCTGCATAGTCGATGTGGGATTGAATTGTTAAATGTAGAACAGCCTTAGGAGGCTGTTTGATACTCCTTATTTAAGGGAGTCCGTTCATTTTATTGCTGAGAGGCGAATTTTTGTTTTCTCTCTGAAATAGGTTAATTCGCTGGTAGGTAATAGAGTTTTATTGATGATTACTCCTAGATACATAAAATGGGGGATAAAAATAAGTAATTTTCATGTTTTTTACTTTTATTGAAAAAATAATAATCTCTGTCAGACGTAGAAATAATATTTTCGACATATTGGGATGGTATAAAAATTAAACCACATACGTAGTATAATAAAAATTATGTATAATATTGTATCTAACCCATTTCAGAATTCTGCAGATTGAGGGGTAAATATGGGTAGTTTTCAAGTTATTTTTTACTTTTCTTGAAAAAAATACATATCTGGTTGCCAGACATAGAAATGATTTTTGCGCAGCATTGACTTGGTATATAATTTGATCCACATACATAGTTTAAACCAAATCTTGTATAATATTGTAGATAACCCATTTCAAAATTCTGCAGACTAAGGGGTAGAAATGAGTAATTTTCACATTTTTTACTTTTCCCAACTAAACTACATCTGGTGGCCAGACATAAAAATAATTTTGAAGACTCATTGAGCTTGTATAGAACTTGAACCACATACATAGTATAATGAGAATCTTGTATAATATTGTATCTAACCCATTTCAGAATTCTGCAGATTGGGGGATAAAAATGGGTAATTTTCACTTTTTTTACTTTTCTCGAAAAAAATACATCTCTGGTTGCCAGACAGAAATGTTATTGGCAATTTGAGTTTACATTTAACCTATTAATATACAGTATGACTCATATGTTTGCTTGGAAATCATTTTAACTCAAGATAATTTTTTATTATAGTACTTTAATTATAGCAAAAATTACATTGACTATAAATTTCAATCAAAAGGCCATCTTTATACTTAAAGGTGTTTTTTTTTTTTTTAACCACAAAAATATTATTGGACATTTGAATTTATATTTAACCTAACAATACATGACTTGACTGTTCACATGTAAATACCATTGAGTCAAGATGATTTTTTTTTTCAGTATAATACTTCAATAAATATTATGGGGTGATCTGGTAGCAGCAGCATCTGAGGTGATCTGGTGTCAGCGGCATGTGGCGTGCCCTCTTGGCAGTGGCATCTTGCATGACCTGGTGGCAGCGGCATCTGGCAAAAATCACCTTGACTATAAATTTCAATCAAAAGGCCATCTTTATACTTAAAGGTGCTTTTTTGAACCACAAAATATTATTGGACATTTGAATTTTTATTTAACTTTACAATACATGACTTGACTGTTCACATGTAAATACCTTTGAGTCAGGATGATTTTTTTTTTTCAGTATAATACTTCAATAAATATTATGGGGTGATCTGGTAGCAGCAGTATCTGGGGTGACCTGGTGACAGCGGCATCAGTCATGACCTGGTGGCAGCGGCATCTGGCAAAAATCAACTTGACTATAAATTTCAATCAAAAGGCCATCTTTATACTTAAAGGTGCTTTTTTGAACCACAAAATATTATTGGACATTTGAATTTATATTTAACTTCACAATACATGACTTGACTGTTCACATGTAAATACCTCCGAGTCAAGATTATTTTTTTTTCAGTATAATAATACAACATAAATATACCAAGGCACCTCCCCCAATTTTGGGGGGTTGCCGACATCAACAAATGAAACAAAACAAAAAGGGGACCTCTACTCTCTACGTTCCTCCCAGCCTGACAAGGAACCCAACCGAGTTCAGCTGGTACTGCTAGGGTGCCACAGCCCACCCTCCCACCCTCCCCCGTTGTCCACCACAGATGAAGCTTCATAATGCTGAATCCCCTACTGCTGCTACCTCCGCGGTCATCTAAGGCACCGGAGGAAGCAGCAGGGCCTACTGGAACTGCGTCACAATTGCTCGCCATTCATTCCTATTTCTAGCATGCTCTCTTGCCTCTCTCACATCTATCCTCCTATCACCAAGAGCTTCCTTCACTCCATCCATCCACCCAAACCTTGGTCTTCCCCTTGTACTTCTCCCATCAACTCTTGCATTCATCACCTTCTTTAGCAGACAGCCATTTTCCATTCTCTCAACATCGCCAAACCACCTCAACAGATTCATATCCACTCTAGCTGCTAACTCATTTCTTACACCCGTTCTCACTCTCACCACTTTGTTTCTAACCCTATCTACTCGAGATACACCAGCCATACTCCTTAGACACTTCATCTCAAACACATTCAATTTCTGTCTCCATCACTTTCATTCCCCACAACTCCGATCCATACATCACAGTTGGTACAATCACTTTCTCATATAGAACTCTCTTTACATTCATGCCCAACCCTCTATTTTCTACTACTCCCTTAACTGCCCCCAACACTTTGCATCCTTCATTCACTCCCTGACGTACATCTGCTTCCACTCCACCATTGGCTGCAACAACAGACCCCAAGTACTTGAACTGATCCACCTCCTGAAGTAACTCTCCATTCAACATGACATTCAACCTTGCACCACCCTCCCTTCTCGTACATCTCATAACCTTACTCTTACCCACATTAACTCTCAACTTCCTTCTCTCACACACCCTTCCAAATTCTGTCACTAATCGCCCAAGCTTCTCTTCCGCATCTGCAACCAGTACAGTATCATCCGCAAACAACAACGATTTACCTCCCATTCATGATCATTCTCGCCTACCAGTTTTAATCCTCGTCCAAGCACTCGAGCATTCACCTCTCTCACCACTCCATCAACATACAAGTTAAACAACCACGGCGACATCACACATCCCTGTCTCAGCCCCACTCTCACCGGAAACCAATCACTCACTTCATTTCCTATTCTAACACATGCTTTACTACCTTTGTAGAAACTTTTCACTGCTTGCAACAACCTTCCACCAACTCCATATAACCTCATCATATTCAACATTGCTTCCCTATCAACTCTATCATATGCTTTCTCCGGATCCATAAATGCAACATACACCTCCTTACCTTTTGCTAAATATTTCTCGCATATCTGCCTAACTGATAAAATCTGATTCATACAACCCCTACCTCTTCTAAAACCACCCTGTACTTTTAAGATTGCATTCTCTGTTTTATCTTTAATCCTATTAATCATTACTCTACCATACACTTTTCCAACTACACTCAACAAACTAATACCTCTTGAATTACAACACTCATGCACATCTCCCTTACCCTTATATAGTGGTACAATACATGCACAAACCCAATCTACTGGTACCATTGACAACACAAAACACATATTAAACAATCTCACCAACCATTCAAGTACAGTCACACCCCCTTCCTTCAACATCTCAGCTCTCACACCATCCATACCAGATGCTTTTCCTACTCTCGTTTCATCTAGTGCTCTCCTCACTTCCTCTATTGTAATCTCTCTCTCTCATTCTCATCTCCCATCACCGGGACCTCAACACCTGCAACAGCAATTATATATGCCTCCCTATTATCCTCAACATTCAGTAAACTTTCAAAATATTCCGGCCACCTTTTCCTTGCCTCCTCTCAT
This sequence comes from Palaemon carinicauda, assembly GCF_036898095.1. NCBI lineage: Eukaryota > Metazoa > Arthropoda > Malacostraca > Decapoda > Palaemonidae > Palaemon > Palaemon carinicauda. The sequence continues at coordinate 31,882,593 of NC_090768.1, read as the reverse complement.
TTTAACAACCTTCCATTTCCATCTTTCACTGTCTCTTCAATTCTTGAGCCAGCCTTCCTTACTTTCTTCACTTCTTTCCAAAACAACTTTTTCTTATTCTCTTCATATGACTGACCCAATCCCTGACCCCACCTCAGGTCAGCTGCCCTCTTTGCCTCGCGTACCTTGAGCTTTACTTCCACATTTTTTCTCTATATTTTTCATACTTCTCTATACTATTACTTTGCAGCCATTCTTCAAAAGCCCTCTTTTTCTCTTCCACTTTTACCTTCACTCCTTCATTCCACCATTCATTGCCCTTCCTCATGCTGCCTCCAACAACCTTCTTGCCACATACATCACTTGCAATCCCAACAAAATTTTCTTTTATTAACTTCCACTCCTCTAAATTACCAGTTTCTCTTACTCTCACTTCGTCATATGCCATTTTCAACCTTTCCTGATATTTACTTTTTACCCCCGGTTTTATTAGCTCTTCAACCCTCACTAGCTCCCTTTTACATCCACCTACTCTATTCCCCCATTCTTTTGCTACAACTAATTTTCCTTTCACCAAAAAATGATCAGACATACCGTTAGCCATACCCCTAAACACGTGCACGTCTTTCAATCTTCCAGACATTCTTTTAGTTAGCAACACAATCCATTAATGCCCTTTCTACTACTCTTCCATTTGCCACTCTTACCCATGTATACTTGTTTTTATCTTTCTTTTTGAAAAAGCTAGCATTTATTACCATCTCTTGTTCAACACACATATCTACCAGTCTCTCACCACTCTCATTTTCACCTGGTACGCCATACTTCCCAATGACACCTTATACCTCTCCAGCGCCCACTCAAGCATTTAAGTCACCCATGACAACTACATAATTCCTTCTACCCAGTCCTTCTACACACCTAGTTAATTCATTCCCGAACTCATTCTGCTCTTCTTCACTTTTCTCACTACCTGGCCTATACGCACTGACAAACGGCCAACATTCCCTACCCAACCTAACCCTTACCCACATTAAACTAAATGATATCTCCTTCCATTCCACTACTTTACCTGTCATCCATTCACTCAGCAATAAAGCCACAACCTCTCTCGCTCTTCCCCTTTCAATCCCAGACACTCTACCAGACATTTCACCAAACATCACTTCACCCTTTCCTTTTATCTTCGTCTCACTCAAGACCAATACATCCATCCTTCTATTCCTAAACATACTTCCAATCTCACATCTTTTATTCTCTATCGTACTACATCCACGCACATTCAAACACCCCAAAACTAGAGTGCGGGGAGCAGTCACTCTCCCCCAGCTCCATCTCTTTGTTGACATCTCGCAGGATTATTTATTATGGGGTGATCTGGTAGCAGCAGCACGTGGGGTGATCTGGTGTCAGCGGCATGTGGCGTGCCCTCTTGGCAGTGGCATCTTGCATGACCTGGTGGCAGCGGCATCTGGCAAAAATTACATTGACTATAAATTTCAATCAAAAGGCCATCTGTATACTTAAAGGTGCTTTTTTGAACCACAAAAATATTATTGGACATTTGAATTTATATTTAACTTAACAATATATGACTTGACTGTTCACATGTAAATACCTTTTGAGTCAAGATTATTTTTTTTTTCAGTATAATACTTCAATAAATATTATGGGGTGATCTGGTAGCAGCAGCATCTGAGGTGATCTGGTGTCAGCGGCATGTGGCGTGCCCTCTTGGCAGTGGCATCTTGCATGACCTGGTGGCAGCGGCATCTGGCAAAAATTACATTGACTATAAATTTCAATCAAAAGGCCATCTGTATACTTAAAGGTGCTTTTTTGAACCACAAAAATATTATTGGACATTTGAATTTATATTTAACTTAACAATATATGACTTGACTGTTCACATGTAAATACCTTTGAGTCAAGATGATTTTTTTTCATTATAATAATACTTCAATCGGTATTATGGGGTGATCTGGTAGCAGCAGTATCTGGGGTGACCTGGTGACAGCGGCATCAGTCATGACCTGGTGACAGCGGCATCAGTCATGACCTGGTAACAGCGGCATCAGTCATGACCTGGTAACAGCGGCATCAGTCATGACCTGGTGGCAGCAGCATCTGGGGTGATCTAGTGGCAGCAGCATCTGGGGTAATCTGGTGGCAGTGGCTTCTGGCATGACCTGATGGCAGCAGCATCTGGGATGATCTGGTGGCAGCAGCATCTGGAGTGATCTAGTGGCAGCAGCATCTGGAGTGATCTAGTGGCAGCAGCATCTGGAGTGATATGGTTGCAGTGGGTTCCAGCCTGACCTGGTGGCAGTGGCTTCCAGCCTGACCTGGTGGCAGTGGCATCTTGCATGACCTAGTGGCAGCGACATCTTGCATGACCTGGTGGCAGTGGCATCTGACGTTAGCTGTTAGCCGTGGTGTCCAGCATGGTCTACTCCTGGATGGTAGGCAACAGATCAAAACTCTTCTACTCCTCCTCAATGCACCCTTTCATTAATTCAACAGCCATTTTATACCTGTACAATGTTGCAAATTCAGGGTGGACTGGTAGTTTCTTCCTCAAAACAATGGCTTTGGCAGTAGCGCAGACAAATACACCACAGCTACTACCATCATTCTGCTTTTGGAAAGCCTTGTTGGAACTGAAAAAACAGCATCTCCAGTCACTGAACTTTATTATCTCACCTTCGTGTACGAGGACCTCATATGCTAGATACCTGAATAACTGGAATACAAGATCCCTGTTTTCTGTTGTTAAAGAATTGGAATAATATACAATTTTGTTCTTCATGTCAACCACACACATTGTCCAGTGTCTATTCTCATCCTCGTTGATAGGTATCAAAACAAAATCAAAACGGGCCCATGATAAATGCCTACTTTCACTTCCATAAACAACAATTTTGGTGAAATTTCCTGACAGAAGCTTTTGACTGAACCATCCAGAGTCCACAGAATGGATCTTCCCAATGGAAAGATTGCACAAGAGATGCATATATGCATTTATCTCCTTTGATGTGAGCCAGTTCTGTGGTTTAGTGAGTGAATTTATCATCCGCTGGTCAATAACCATGTTTTGAATGACAGTTTGTTTAAACTTCCTTCTTTGCAAGGTGACCTCATCTAAAGAACCCAGTGACAAGGATTCCAACTGTGAAAAGTCCAGACTGCAATAACTTGGCAAGACATACACGACTGTAGAAGGCTGCTTGTCATAAAACAATAACACCTCCGAGCAACTCTGTAGAGATACAGCATTCCCAGTACTTGAGTCACTTTGTTTCTCTAACCTTCCACCAACTTTTTTTAACAAACTGCAAGCTCCTCCACTGTCAAACGCAAGGGCAGACACTGCGGTATATGTTCCTCCAAGAAGAGGTAGAGCACATATGACAGATGACTGGATGTTCAAGGTTGAGATTTCTGGAACATAGAAATCGCCAGTCATGAGAGAGGTGCAGTCTTTGACATGCACCAATAATGTTTTTGGCAGAGCTGAAACAAAAACTTGGAAATTATCGCTCTGACAATTGCATCGTTGTGGGAAATCAGAGGGACCAACTTTTTGCAAAGCATCCACACAGGTGGAAACAGTCAGCCTATCCACTTCTAAAATCAGCAACTGCGACGACTTATGCTTTCTGCGTTGACAATTTCTACACTTCCATATCTTCTCGCAAACACTCTCAAAGCATTCTATTCCAACTGAGACACTATTCTCATCTTGTTTAAATAAAAAAGTATCAACTGCTTCTATTAGTTCAATACAGGATCTATATGAACAAGAAATAGTCCCAAGTCCTGATTCCAGTGCTTCCAAAGTATGGTTGTCAATATGGCCAGATGCTATCGATTTCAACATTTGTTTCTTCAAAGACATCGAACGAGCTTGACCAAAATTTTCAGTTGAAGCTTGTTGCAGGCCACCAGTATAAGACAGGCACTTCAACATTGGCCTAATAATAGCTGGAATCTTGGCAGGCACTCTGTCATACATGAAGACATAAGAACCACTTGCAAGTCTACTGTCATTCAAAGGTCTGGTACTGACATTTAAATCATCATATTCAATGAAATGCTGTTTGGTTTTGTCCAACACAAAGGTTGTGTAATGTCCTGTTGCTAAGGAAGCCCCATGATGACAAACAACACTTTTGAGGTGGTAGGACATGTTACTTGAAATATTTGTATCACAGAATTGGCTCAAATTCAGAACTTGGTCAATTTCAATTTTGTCCATAACCTTTGATGATCTTCCATTTTCAAAGCGAAATCGTTTCAAAAGAATGATGACTGTGTTTGGAAGTTGCACTATTTTATATGACTGGCTAGCATCTTCTTCACACTGATTGCACTCGACTGTCTTTCCACTACCGAAGTTTTGACTTTGGCTCATTAGCTGAAATAAGGTGATTCTTCCTCTGACTTTGCTGGACTTATCAGGAAATGCAAGTAGTAAGTCATGTTCTAATCCTTCTAAATTACATCCATTTTTCTTGCAAACTCTAGTTTCTCTTATCAAAACTTCTCGATCTTTTTTTTCGCCCATGAACTGTACAATGGAGGTATAAAACTCGTGAACGTCTTGCTGTTGTTCAATTGTGAAAGCATCTGGATTTGCATCAACTACACACTTCAATGCCTGTTCAACTAGTTGAGATGGTACCTGGTCTTTACACTCTCTCTCACATTTGAGAAACATTAATATGTCCAGTATGCTGTTCTTTTCTTTGTCTATTGCTTGCCTCCGTTTACCACATGACTCGACTTCAACAGGACTCTGTTTTGTAGTGCTTTCAAGCATCCTGGTTGAGATGTTACTGGCATGTAATGCTTGTATGGTAGCATTAAACCAGCAGGTGTTACCCTTATTTAGCATTCCACAAGACTGGATGCTGTTTGTGTCCGAGTGGTCACCCACAGGTGTACAAATCTTTCCACGATGAGAGTCTTGTTTCTTCTCAGTTGCAGGCAGAGAAAATTTGTCATTTGGTGGCGACTGAAAAATGCCTTTTGTCCTCTTTAAATTTGCTGGCTGAGGTTTTCTCTTTGCCCATCTTTCCTGCAGTAGCTGGGTTTTCTTTTTATATGTATTCTTCTGATGCTTCCCAATCAAAGATGGGGCTTTGAGGCAGTCACGGGCTGCAATAATCTGGGCCGAAGTAGTTGCCTCATACAGCATATGTGAGAATACATCTATTCTTGATTGAGTTCTGTCATCCAAATGAAGGTTTTTGATAATTCTAAATCTGTTTTCTGAGAGAGCAGTTGTCTTTGCCAAAATGAGCGAGTTTTTGTGCATCTTGTATAATGGATTGAAGGTTGTCAAGTCTCCAAGCAGCAAAGCAGACCAAAGGGGAAACAGTGGTAAATAAAACTTCAGGATATGCTCCATATACTTCAAACTGAAGAAAGGATTTGCTTCTTTATCAGAGGAATCAGTATCAGTGTTTGCTGCAATTTGATTTGCCCATGTTTTGAAAGGTGATTTGTCTCCAAGCAGTAAATAATCTTCTTCAGTATAAGACCCGGACTTCACAATCTTCTCATCGCCTGGTGTTCCTTCTGTCTGTACACTTGTCTCTGCATCTGCTACTGAGGTATCGAAATTGTTAATTTTCACCATCAGTCTCTCAACACTTTGTTTTGTCACAGCATTCAGCGTAGGATTTTTCAAAGAGACACATATATCGTGCAGGATCTGTTCAGCTTCGGACATAGTTCTAGCGTTCATCAGTAAACTTATCATGTACATTCCAAACTTTATATTTCTTTTGTAGTTGAGAAGACAGAATTTCTTAACCTTGTTCATAAAATGGCTGGCACACAAATGGACAATGGTTTTCTTTGTAGCATCAGTCACACTAGCTGTACCTTTAAAAATATTCCAACATCTTTGTAGATATCCATTCAGAGTCTCCCAATTAAAGCCTGGAATGGGTTAGATACAATATTATTCATGATTCTGATTATTCTATGTATGGGGCTCAAATTCTATACCAACTCAATGTGGCGCAAAAATTGTTTCTATGTCTGGCAACCAGATATGTATATCAGTCGAGAAATGTCAAAAAAGTGAAATTTACCAATTTTTACTCCTCTAATGCAAAATTCTGGAATGGGTTAGATACAATATTATTCATGATTCTGATTATACTATGTATGGGGCTCAAATTCTATACCAACTCAATGTGGCGCAAAAATTGTTTCTATGTCTGGCAACCAGATATGTATATCAGTCGAGAAAAGTCAAAAAAGTGAAAATTACCCATTTTTACCCCTCTATCGCAAAATTCTGAAATGGGTTAGATACAATATTATTCATGATTCTGATTATACTATGTATGGGGCTCAAATTCTATACCAACTCAATGTGACGCAAAAATTGTTTCTATGTCCGGCAACCAGATATGTATATCAGTCGAGAAAAGTCAAAAAAGTGAAAATTACCCATTTTTACCCCTCTATCGCAAAATTCTGAAATGGGTTAGATACAATATTATTCATGATTCTGATTATACTATGTATGGGGCTCAAATTCTATACCAACTCAATGTGGCGCAAAAATTGTTTCTATGTCTGGCAACCAGATACGTATTTCAGTCGAGCAAAGTAAAAAAAGTGAAAATTACCCATTTTTACCCCTCTATCGCAAAATTCTGGAATGGGTTAGATACAATATTATTCATGATTCTGATTATACTATGTATGGGGCTCAAATTCTATACCAACTCAATGTGGCGCAAAAATTGTTTCTATGTCTGGCAACCAGATATGTATATCAGTCGAGAAAAGTCAAAAAAGTGAAAATTACCCATTTTTACCCCTCTATCGCAAAATTCTGAAATGGGTTAGATACAATATTATTCATGATTCTGATTATACTATGTATGGGGCTCAAATTCTATACCAACTCAATGTGACGCAAAAATTGTTTCTATGTCTGGCAACCAGATACGTATTTCAGTCGAGCAAAGTAAAAAAAGTGAAAATTACCCATTTTTACCCCTCTATCGCAAAATTCTGGAATGGGTTAGATACAATATTATTCATGATTCTGATTATACTATGTATGGGGCTCAAATTCTATACCAACTCAATGTGGCGCAAAAATTGTTTCTATGTCTGGCAACCAGATATGTATATCAGTCGAGAAAAGTCAAAAAAGTGAAAATTACCCATTTTTACCCCTCTATCGCAAAATTCTGAAATGGGTTAGATACAATATTATTCATGATTCTGATTATACTGTGTATGGGGCTCAAATTCTATACCAACTCAATGTGACGCAAAAATTGTTTCTATGTCCGGCAACCAGATATGTATATCAGTCGAGAAAAGTCAAAAAAGTGAAAATTACCCATTTTTACCCCTCTATCGCAAAATTCTGAAATGGGTTAGATACAATATTATTCATGATTCTGATTATACTATGTATGGGGCTCAAATTCTATACCAACTCAATGTGACGCAAAAATTGTTTCTATGTCCGGCAACCAGATATGTATATCAGTCGAGAAAAGTCAAAAAAGTGAAAATTACCCATTTTTACCCCTCTATCGCAAAATTCTGGAATGGGTTAGATACAATATTATTCATGATTCTGATTATACTATGTATGGGGCTCAAATTCTATACCAACTCAATGTGACGCAAAAATTTTTTTCTATTTCTGGCAACCAGATACGTATTTCAGTCGAGAAAAGTAAAAAACGTGAAAATTACCCATTTTTACCCCTCTATCGCAAAATTCTGGAATGGGTTAGATACAATATTATTCATGATTCTGATTATACTATGTATGGAGCTCAAATTCTATACCAACTCAATGTGACGCAAAAATTGTTTCTATGTCTGGCAACCAGATACGTATTTCAGTCGAGAAAAGTAAAAAAAGTGAAAATTACCCATTTTTACCCCTCTATCGCAAAATTCAGGAATGGGTTAGATACAATATTATTCATGATTCTGATTATACTATGTATGGGGCTCAAATTCTATACCAACTCAATGTGGCGCAAAAATTGTTTCTATGTCTGGCAACCAGATATGTATATCAGTCGAGAAAAGTCAAAAAAGTGAAAATTACCCATTTTTACCCCTCTATCGCAAAATTCTGAAATGGGTTAGATACAATATTATTCATGATTCTGATTATACTATGTATGGGGCTCAAATTCTATACCAACTCAATGTGACGCAAAAATTGTTTCTATGTCCGGCAACCAGATACAGTATGTATATCAGTCGAGAAAAGTCAAAAAAGTGAAAATTACCCATTTTTACCCCTCTATCGCAAAATTCTGAAATGGGTTAGATACAATATTATTCATGATTCTGATTATACTATGTATGGGGCTCAAATTCTATACCAACTTAATGTGACGCAAAAATTGTTTCTATGTCTGGCAACCAGATATGTATATCAGTCGAGAAAAGTCAAAAAAGTGAAATTTACCCATTTTTACTCCTCTATCGCAAAATTCTGGAATGGGTTAGATACAATATTATTCATGATTCTGATTATACTATGTATGGGGCTCAAATTCTATACCAACTCAATGTGGCGCAAAAATTGTTTCTGTCTGGCAACCAGATATGTATATCAGTCGAGAAAAGTCAAAAAAGTGAAAATTACCCATTTTTACCCCTCTATCGCAAAATTCTGGAATGGGTTAGATACAATATTATTCATGATTCTGATTATACTATGTATGGGGCTCAAATTCTATACCAACTCAATGTGACGCAAAAATTGTTTCTATGTCCGGCAACCAGATATGTATATCAGTCGAGAAAAGTCAAAAAAGTGAAAATTACCCATTTTTACCCCTCTATCGCAAAATTCTGGAATGGGTTAGATACAATATTATTCATGATTCTGATTATACTATGTATGGGGCTCAAATTCTATACCAACTCAATGTGGCGCAAAAATTGTTTCTATGTCTGGCAACCAGATATGTATCAGTCGAGAAAAGTCAAAAAAGTGAAAATTACCCATTTTTACCCCTCTATCGCAAAATTCTGGAATGGGTTAGATACAATATTATTCATGATTCTGATTATACTATGTATGGGGCTCAAATTCTATACCAACTCAATGTGGCGCAAAAATTGTTTCTATGTCTGGCAACCAGATATGTATCAGTCGAGAAAAGTAAAAAAAGTGAAAATTACCCATTTTTACCCCTCTATCGCAAAATTCTGGAATGGGTTAGATACAATATTATTCATGATTCTGATTATACTATGTATGGGGCTCAAATTCTATACCAACTCAATGTGGCGCAAAAATTGTTTCTATGTCTGGCAACCAGATATGTATATCAGTCGAGAAAAGTCAAAAAAGTGAAAATTACCCATTTTTACCCCTCTATCGCAAAATTCTGGAATGGGTTAGATACAATATTATTCATGATTCTGATTATACTATGTATGGGGCTCAAATTCTATACCAACTCAATGTGACGCAAAAATTGTTTCTATGTCCGGCAACCAGATATGTATATCAGTCGAGAAAAGTAAAAAAAGTGAAAATTACCCATTTTTACCCCTCTATCGCAAAATTCTGAAATGGGTTAGATACAATTTTAATCATGATTCTGATTATAATATGTATGGGGCTCAAATTCTATACCAACTCAATGTGACGCAAAAATTGTTTCTATGTCTGGCAACCAGATATGTATTGAAGTCGAGAAAAGTCAAAAAAGTGAAAATTACCCATTTTTACCCCTCTATCGCAAAATTCTGGAATGGGTTAGATACAATATTATTCATGATTCTGATTATACTCTGTATGGGGCTCAAATTCTATACCAACTCAATGTGACGCAAAAATTGTTTCTATGTCTGGCAACCAGATACGTATTTCAGTCGAGCAAAGTAAAAAAAGTGAAAATTACCCATTTTTACCCCTCTATCGCAAAATTCTGGAACGGGTTAGATACAATATTATTCATGATTCTGATTATACTATGTATGGGGCTCAAATTCTATACCAACTCAATGTGACGCAAAAATTGTTTCTATGTCTGGCAACCAGATACGTATTTCAGTCGAGCAAAGTAAAAAAAGTGAAAATTACCCATTTTTACCCCTCTATCGCAAAATTCTGGAACGGGTTAGATACAATATTATTCATGATTCTGATTATACTATGTATGGGGCTCAAATTCTATACCAACCCAACGTGTCGCAAAAATCATTTCTATTCGTGGCAACCACAGATGTATTTCAGTCGAGAAAATTTTTTGATAATTCTGACCATCCTCTACATTCAGATCTTCATGGACAGTGCCATCATGTTAGTAATACTGGGCATGCAGTTGCCTGCAGTTAATTCTAATAGTCAGGTCTTTTCCATCATGAGGCTCAATATTGCACAGTATTCTAGATGTTTTATTCCACCTGTGACCAAGTCGTTGAATGATCTTCCTAATCAGGTGGTTGAATCGGTAGAATTTTAACAGTTCAAACATGTAGAAAAACCATCATGGCCATCTCACCCAAAAATATTTTTTGCTTCGGTCAAAATCCGTTTTATGTTGAACTGGCTGACATGTCTTTTAATAGTTTTTTTGGGCTCAAGCCATGACGTCCTGACGGAAGGTTCCTTCAGTAGCTTCCTATCTGTAGTTAAATATACCCTAGGAAGCTACTGAAGGAACCTTCCATCAGGATGTCATGGCTAGATTTTTCGCTTCGCTCAAAATCCGTTATATATGAAATTTCTCTTATAATGTTTTTAAAACGGATTTTTACCTAGGAAAAATCTATTTTTAGGTGAGATAGCCATGTCCTCCAGATGGAAGGTCCCTCCGGCCGCTTCCTACTGTATAATATTTCTGCGAGTGATATTACAAGAGAATTACCCTCAGATATCATGGGTTCTAACCCCCGAACAACTATCCTAAGATATCAATATTTTACATGATTCTGATAATACCATGTATGTGGTTCAAGTTTTTTTACCAAATCCATGTTTTGCAAACATTTTTTTCTATTTCTAGCAGGCAGAGATGTATTTTTGTCAAGAAAATCAAACTATTGCTCTCTAGTCTTGGGTAGTGCCATAGCCTCTGTACCATGGTCTTCCACTGTCTTCTCTTCATCTTGTTTTGTTAAAGTTTATATTGGAAATATTTATTCTAATTTTGTTACTGTTCTTAAAATATTCTATTTTTCCTAGTTTCCTTTCCTTACTGGGTTACTTTCCCTGTTGGAGGCCCTGGGCTTACAGCATATCCTGCTTATCCAACTAGGGTTGTAGCTTAGCAGGTAATAATAATAATAATAATAATAATAATAATAATAATAATAGTAAAAAACTTGAAAATTACCAAATTTGATGCTTCAACCACGAGGCCTGCTTCTGGATGCAACTTGCTGCCTAAATGGAATTTCTTATTGTTTTAAATTTGCGTCCACTAATTCTTTATTCCATAATGTAAGCAAAATTAGGAATGAGAATTTTTTTCTTCAATATCTGTGCAGTTATTCAAACACCAAATTCGCATGTCAACATTTATGACTGATATAGTGATAGGTCTGTTATATCAGTGTTGCAAGATGGGCTAGACTAAATTTCCTTGTTTTGGTCTTAAAAAATTCCCTTTCTCAAGCAAAATATATCCTTGTTCTAATATATATATATATATATATATATATATATATATATATATATATATATATATATATATATATATATACACACACACACACACACACATATATATATATATATATATATATATATATATATATATATATATATATATATATATATATATATATATAAACACACACACACACACACACACACACACATATATATATATATATATATATATATATATATATATATATATAATATATATATATATATATATATATATATATATATATATATATATATATAATGATCAATTGAACATATGGCTTCTATCACCTCACGACATTAACTCATCAGGGGGTAAAAATGAAACTATTTTTTCATGGTTTTACTTTACATTTATTTTACTAACTACAGTTTTAGTCAGCCATTAGTTCATGGCTATCTTCTGAACTTGAGTTACATTCATCAATAGGAATACAGTAGGCCTATAGCATAATAGAAATCTAGATACAAAACAAATATTTGTGAAGAGAAAATTACGAGTTTACTAAAAGAAAAACTGTTTATATGTCTTTGAAAACAAAATATTTTTATACATTAGTGTGAAGCAAGAAAAATAATAGTAGATATTGAACAAGGATGGATAATTTAGAGAATACCATATATAAAGTTATGAAAAACAGAAGTACATAATGTATTGAATGCATACCGATAACATAAGTTTAATTCTTATTTGAGGAGAAAATTCCAAGTAAATAGTAATATTATCTTTAACATGAAGACTTATTCAGTTGTTTTCAACCTATTGTATAATAGGAATTCTTTGGGTCGGATTAAAAGTTTCGTCAATCCTCAGTTTGCCGGGAGGGATAGTTAAGCTGCAACAACGTAACAGTTAAACTCTCGATCTATTCCCACTGCCATCTGTTCAGAATTCGTGCCCTCAGAAACAGAAACAATCTTTTTTGCTACTTGTCATAGATTTTGTGTCTTCTCCCAATTTTATTTTACCATCTTGCTAGCTTGCTTGTGAGATTGCCCAGCCCTTCTTGCTGGACAGGGGCTCTTTCATATGGAACCTTCGAATAAAATTTCCCACTTGATTTTAGTATTTTATTTTCCTTTTTACCTTTTTGAACTCAAAATTTCCCAAAACAACGGAAATTTTCCTCCATCTGTCATTATGACTTTCAGTATACCAAGTATAAGTAAGTAGGCCTATAAGTATGACTTTCAGTGGTTAGGTCTATATATACACCAGAGTATTAGTACTGTCATTAATAGAACCAACTTTTCTACTATTTGTTAGAGATTTTATAGCTTCTCTCATTTTTCTTTTCTTATGTATTGTGCTTTTCATAAATGCGAAACAGAGTAAAATTGCCCTGTTGATTTCGAAGTTTTCTTCCTATTTTCGTAAAACAGGGAAATTTTCCTCTTTTCTGTTTTAATGTTAATGTTTTAAAGTATTTTATTTTAATTGTTCATTACTTCATGTGTTTTTTTTTATTATTTCCTCATTTCCTCACCAGGGTCCTCTACTATAGCATCGTCTGTTATTATACCTGGCCTTACTAATCGAGAGAGTTATTTACTGCTAGCCGAACATAACGCTATCCTCGGGTAGCTATCTCCGGGTAGAAAGATTTCAGTGTGGTGGTCTTGTGTTTGTTTCCTTTTTAATTTTTTTTTTTAATTCCTAACTATTAACATTTAACACCCGGTCTGTCCCAATCATCCACAAAGGCTCCAGAAAAGGGATTCTCCATATAGTATTTATTTTAAAACACTAGAACCTTTTCAGCTGTTATTGAAATACTACCGCTAGAGAGTTATGGGGTCTTTTGACTAGCCAGACAGTAGTACATTGGATCCTTCTCTCTGGTTACGGTTCATTTTCTCTTTGCCTAACATATACACCGAATAGTCTGGATTATTCCTTACACATCCTCTTCTGTCCTCATACACCTGACAACACAGATTACCAAACAATTCTTCTTACTGCACTGTAATTGTAGGAGAGACTCTTTAGCTATGGTAAACAGCTCTTCTAGGAGGACACTCCAAATTTAAACCATTGTTCTCTAATCTTGGATAGTGCCATAGCCTCTGTACCATGGTCTTTCACTATCTTGGGTAAGAGTTCTCTTGCTTGAGGGTACACTCGGGCACAATATTCTATCTTATTTCTCTTCCTCTGGTTTTGTGAAAGTTTGTATAGAGATATTTATTTTAATATCATTACTCTTCTTGGAATATTTTATTTTCCTTTGTTTCCTTCCCTCACTGAGCTATTTTCTCTGTCGGAGCCCCTGAGCTTATAGCATCCTGCTTTTCCAATTAGGGTTGTAGCTTAGCAAGTAATAATAATAATAATAATAATGGCAGTGACATACTAACCGGGAGTGGGTTGAAATTGCTAGTGCCCACCATTGGTACCAGCTGTTAACGAGATGGCAAAATTATATCATGACAGAACAATATTAAATTCCTGAAATGACGAAGGCTAAATAAAAAAAAAATAATTATTTATGGTATTCATTAAGATAAAATAGGTAAAAACGACTACTTGATAATTAAAATTATATAATCGTTTTAGCTTTTTTTACGAAATGAACTTTCCCTGGATTTGACGTTTTGTGTTTTAGTTTAGTAAACTTTAGTTGAGTGAAACTTATGGAGGTTAGTTTTGTAAAATTAATCGCAAATTCGAGTGTCAAATTCATCTTTTATTGATTTTTTAACAAATTTGTGGATGAAACTAATTTCTTATATTATGTTATTAATGTAACGTTGGATATTACCTGAAATTTAAAGAAAAATTTACCTAGGAAATCTAAATTCGAAACGGCATCGCGTTCTGTGATATGTCACCTTAGAGACTCAAGTCACACAACCTTTTAGCAAATTGATAATTGGTTCTGTGTAAAGGTAAGCTACTTTCTACTGTGTTTCATCCTACATTGAAAGATCTGCGCTTTAATAGAGGTGTTTCATTATTCAGTTTACTTAAAAGTAGTTTGCGAGATGAAGTATTGAAATCCCTAGGCCTACGGTAAAGTTCACAATCCGCTGCAATGACCTGTTTTTCCCAGTCCGAAATTTACCCTTAGTATATATATCCCCCTAGGGTCATTTTCCCCCCAGATATTATTCCTCCCTCTGAGCCGAGATTCCCAGATTGGTATTATAAGCGTATAGCCAGGCGACTTGTAGCAACTACAGTTTCATGGTGACTCATGGTAGGCCTAATGTAGTGAACACCATTTTAAAATCTCATTGTGTCATTACCCAAACTTTAGTGTCGTAAGTTTGATTCTGAGTTATCTTATATTGAGATCTGTGACCTGGAAAGGGGTTCTGGGGTCAAACCCCCGGCTAAATCCTCAGGTAAATACTGGAATCCCCTTGAAAATGACCGAAATCCCCTACAATATCACTGCAAACCCTTAGAAATCCGTAAATAATAAGTGTTATTAAAATACGTTATTTTTGTTTTTAGCATATTTGTTTTTTTATATATTTACAGGTAGAACCTTGCCTAGGGGTTGTGACCTGGGAAGGGGGTCTAGGGGCTTCCCCCTAGCTAGGGGTTGTGACCTGGGAACTACTAGGTTAGGTTAGGTGGATTTGTTAGGTTCTGTACCCTTTTATATATTGTGTAAAGGGTATATAGAAAAATGCTTTAAAATACACATTTTATTTAATTAATTTACTAAAAAATAATGTAAATTAATAAAAACACATTATTTATCGATTTCTAAGGGTTTGCAGTGATATTGTAGAGGATTTCGGTAATTTTCAAAGGGATTCCAGTATTGACCTGGGTATTCCAGTAATTCGTGGTTCCCCTAAGTCTGTTACCTGGGAAGGGGGTCCTTGGGCATGTGAGGTTTGTGACCTAGGAGCTGGTCTGAGGCTTGCCCCCTTCCTAGGTCTGTGACCAAGGAACTACTAGGTTAGGTTAGGTGGGTGTCTTAGGTTCTGTGGCCTTTTACGAATCTCTAAAGTGTTATATAATCATGGTTTTTTTTTTTTTTCTGTTTTTGCCCACCCAAAGTCCTAGGTTCCCACCTGTGTCCGTCTGGAAAAGGGGGATAACGGGAGAATGGTTTACTTGCTGTGGAAATAAAAGTAAAATCTTCCATGTAAGGGGGGTGAGAGAAATGGCCTATAGGGGGTAAAATATCCTAGGTCCGAAATCCACTGTGGGTATTAACAGCCCAGGCTGGTTTTCCCAGTGGAAAAGCTATCCTAGGCTAATGTTCCCTTGGGTGGTGGGGAATTTCCCGATACACGAGCATTCACATACACAGGTGGCTGGGATTAAGTTAGGCCAATTTTGTTTTGATAAAAAAAAAGAAAAAAAATATTAGAACCTTCCTTGACAATTTTTGTGGTCTGAGGCCCAAAGTACTTTCCAAACCTTAAAATCACCTTTGATATTAAGATATTACTGTTTACTACTTCTCTTGTAGTTATTTATTTCCTTGTTTCCTTTCCTCACTGGACTATTTTTACCCTTTGGAGCCCTTGTGCATATAGCATCTTGCTTTTCCCACTAGGGGTATAGCCTAGCTTGTAATAATAATATATACCTTACCCGGGAAAGAATGTATTTGGACACGTCATGCAAGATTTCTTTACTTTGTATGCCTTAGCGTTCCTAACCTGAAGAGAGGATAGGTTAGTATACCTTACCGTACCTAACCTGAGCAGAGGGGAGGGTTGGTATACCTTAGCGTACCTAACCTGAGCAGAGGGGAGGGTTGGTATACTGTACCTTAGCGTACCTAACCTGAGCAGAGGGGAGGGTTGGTATACCTTAGCGTACCTAACCTGAGCAGAGGGGAGGGTTGGTATACCTTAGCGAACCTAACCTGAGCAGAGGGGAGGGTTGGTATACCTTAGCGTACCTAACCTGAGCAGAGGGGAGGGTTGGTATACCTTAGCGTACCTAACCTGAGCAGAGGGGAGGGTTGGTATACCTTAGCGTACCTAACCTGAGCAGAGGGGAGGGTTGGTATACCTTAGCGTACCTAACCTGAGCAGAGGGGAGGGTTGGTATACCTTAGCGAACCTAACCTGAGCAGAGGGGAGGGTTGGTATACCTTAGCGTACCTAACCTGAGCAGAGGGGAGGGTTGGTATACCTTAGCGTACCTAACCTGAGCAGAGGGGAGGGTTGGTATACCTTAGCGTACCTAACCTGAGCAGAGGGGAGGGTTGGTATACCTTAGCGAACCTAACCTGAGCAGAGGGGTGGGTTGGTATACCTTAGCGAACCTAACCTGAGCAGAGGGGTGGGTTGGTATACCTTAGCGTACCTAACCTGAGCAGAGGGGAGGGTTGGTATACCTTAGCGTACCTAACCTGAGCAGAGGGGAGGGTTGGTATACCTTAGCGTACCTAACCTGAGCAGAGGGGAGGGTTGGTATACCTTAGCGAACCTAACCTGAGCAGAGGGGAGGGTTGGTATACCTTAGCGTACCTAACCTGAGCAGAGGGGTGGGCTGGTATACCTTAGCGTACCTAACCTGAGCAGAGGGGAGGGTTGGTATACCTTAGCGAACCTAACCTGAGCAGAGGGGAGGGTTAGTATACCTTAGCGTACCTAACCTGAGCAGAGGGGAGGGTTAGTATACCTTAGCGAACCTAACCTGAGCAGAGGGGAGGGTTAGTATACCTTAGCGTACCTAACCTGAGCAGAGGGGAGGGTTAGTATACCTTAGCGAACCTAACCTGAGCAGAGGGGAGGGTTAGTATACCTTAGCGAACCTAACCTGAGCAGAGGGGAGGGTTAGTATACCTTAGCGAACCTAACCTGAGCAGAGGGGTGGGTTAGTATACCCTAGCGTACCTAACCTGAGCAGAGGGGAAGGTTAGTATACCTTAGCGTACCTAACCTGAGCAGAGGGGTGGGTTAGTATACCCTAGCGTACCTAACCTGAGCAGAGGGGAAGGTTAGTATACTTTAGCGTACCTAACCTGAGCAGAGGGGTAGGTCAGTATACCTTAGCGTACCTAACCTGAGCAGAGCGGTAGGCCAAAGAAGATAATTTTTTACTCTTGATGATAAGAAATTGCATAGTAATAGGGTCAAAATTTGTTTATAAATGATTGAGCAATTTGTGACCTACTAGAAATAAACCAACTTAGAATTAAGGCAGTTTGATTGTCCTAGGACCAGAGACAGTCATGAGTAATGATTACAAAGATTTAAAGATTTTAAATAATGCTCAAGATATGCATGTAGTAAAAGACTGATGAGTGTCAGGGTATTAAAATGCTCATTTTTTCTAAACTTGGACTCTTTGTTTGGCTATACTGAACCTACATACAGTATTACAAACTTAGGCTATACTCCCACTTGCGATTTTTTTGTCTAGTGACGCTGATTATTGACAGATATTTAAAGAAAAATAATAGATCATGACGTCATTGTGTAATACGACCACTTTGTTCACAATGAATTTCCTAGGCCACACGACAATATGCCCACACGTCCCGTCTTGCGAAGATGAAGGTTCGACCATAATTGTGGCGACATAATTTGGAAATTAGGCATTTGAAAGACGCATCGAGCAACAAATGGAGAATGAGGAGCGATGTTGCTTGAAGGCTTGCAAATGTACAGGTGACCAAAATGATGGAGCAATGCATGATGTGAACATTCCTGCGACAATATATTTACACGTCACCCACCATGTGGTGTGCTTTTCGGTCCGCACGTATATCAGGAGGCCATGTGAGCATCGCTAGCCAGTTCTCATGCTGCATCTAAGTGAAAATCCAGAAATATGAGATTCCATTTAAGTGAAAATCCTAAAATGATACATTATTTTAAGCATAAGTTCATACATATATAGTAAAATACGAAGATGATTCAAGAATTTTAGATGAAAACGCCTAAGATAGTCTAGCAATGTCTCTAGTCTCTGGAAGGAAATTTCAAAGTGCATATTTATCAGCCATGGTTCCACTGACAGCATCCAGCCGCTAAGTGAATTTTCAGGTCAAAGGGAAAGCACTATTCGTTGAGCTCTTTACACTAAAGGTCGGAGATCGTTTCATTGCGCAAGGGTTAAAGGTGGGAGAGGAAGAGTGATCATGGTGAATGGAAAGGTGGGTGTGGTTCCAGGGTGAGGCTGTCACAACAGACAACAGATGTCTGCTGGATTGGGTTCAGTGCCCCTTTTATATCACATGTGACACTCGATGTTCTGTCGATCGTTCCATCTATCATCAGTAGCTCCACAGGCATTCAATGGCTGTGTGCATGATCCTGCATAGTGCGATGCATACAAACAATATTTAATATTGCTGGCCATATTTCCACCATTTATCCTGTCAGCCGGTTAACGTTCGCATATCCCCAGTGTTATATCGCTCGTACCTTAGCCGCAAACGTTGACGGCTGTCATTCCGTCATTCGAGACACAAATTTGCCCTTTGTCGCTCTCCCTGTTATGGCCACATTTTCTAGAGATATCTGGCAACAATCAGCATCGCTCAATGAAAAATTCACAAGTGGGAGTCCAGCCTTACAAATTTTATGCACTATATACTTTATAAGTAGCTCTGTTATACCAATTGTTTTAGTATAGTCATGTCATTTAGAGCAGGTATAAACACTTTTCCCCAAAAGGGATAGTGCCATAAGTGCACTTCAATTTTAGTATCACAAAAGGGTTTTTGTAGAGTCTCTTCATTCCTCAGCTACTTTACTTTGATGCCTTCTACTTTTCTTCTTCATTTTCTTCCATCTTACTAAGCAAATCAAAAAGATTGATATCCACAGTCACGTCTGCATTCACATTTTTTTTTAATATACCTGCATCAGCAAATCTCATTTTTAGATATTTGATACTTCTTAAATAAGACACCAATTTAAGATCTCCGATATTTCTTCACATATTAGAGCACACTATTCCACCATCAAAATATATGCAAAGGAGTAGAATGGACACTCTTTCAGTTTAACAGAATGGTCACAGCAACAAATAGAATCTGGAGGGGATAAAAAGAGACTGAAGGTAGTATGGTTGCAGCAGACACATATTTACAATGGACAAATGAGAAACTTCAAAATGCAGACCAGCTAGAGATAGAGTTGGAAGTGCAATGTGAACGTCCACAAAAAGAAAGGGAAATTATGCCGAAATGTAGCTCATGATGAAACCTGCTTAGAAAAATGCTGATATATTGATTATTATTGTTAAGTACACTAACTTCTATGTTAATTTTATCTTTTGAATAAGTCATTCTTGTCTGTAGATTTAAAAGAACAATACAATTAACAATAACCAGCTACAACTAATAATGCTACCAGTAAATGCTACTTCTAGCCATACTTGAAGTGCCA
Organism: Palaemon carinicauda; assembly: GCF_036898095.1. Taxonomy (NCBI): domain Eukaryota; kingdom Metazoa; phylum Arthropoda; class Malacostraca; order Decapoda; family Palaemonidae; genus Palaemon; species Palaemon carinicauda. Next base: position 31,862,612 of record NC_090768.1, on the reverse strand, counting down.
TGGATATGGCTATTGCTTCTTCCAATGCCAGACTAAACTTCACATCTCAGGAGATGGCTGGTCACAAGCATCCAATTTAAAGGTATATTTGTTGTTATCAAGAACATCAATAATGGTAATAGAATTTTATATTATTTTCATGATACAGTAATAGTAATATTTCAGTGGGAGTATTAGAATTATTATGCAAAATGTGTTCATTCAGTACTTGTAGACAAAATGATTTGTCATGTACTGTATGTTGGCCTATTTGGTTACATGTAGTGTCTATGGCATAGTAACATGAATGTATAGTGTACGATCTATCGCTGAGGCATGCGATGTATATATTTGTCACTAAGCTGGAGGAAGGATAAGAAAAAAATCGAAAATTTTGGACTAGCGCTTTCGTATTTTTCATCTCTTCTGGTCTAATTGGTACAAAAGTTAGGAACAGAATTGAAATCACCTCTTCTACAGTAGTAAATAAGAAATAATTCAATAACATAAAAATTAGTACACAGTAGCCCCGGAAGGTATAAACTTGATGAACCGATAAACAAAAATTAGTACACAGTAGCCCCGGAAGGTATAAACTTGATGAACTGATAAACAATTGTCATTTTTCTATAGAAAAAAAAAGAAGTTTTTTCTCTAGGTTACATTACCCTGCAATACAGTACAATAATACCGGTCCAATTGGACCTGAAGAGTTATGAAAATACGAAAGCCATAGTCCAAAATTTTTGTTTTTCTGATCCTTCTTCCAACTTAGGGAAAAGTATAGTGTACATTATAGCAATTTGTTTTTTTGTTTCACTTTAGATTTATCTACTAGGTGGCTTAGGAATGCATGCAAAGCTCTTCATGTTTCAAATATTCCTTAGGGGCTTACGGTGTCGCCCAGTTTAATAGGCTGGCTTTGCTCATCTAGTGGGCTATTTCAACGACTAAGTCCACTGTCAATTTCAAGTCACACGTTACAGTCCGCCATTGTAGCCTACACCATCTCACGTGGAAGATTGCAATGTCGTAGGGATATGGTCGTGAAATAAAGACCCAGTGAAAGAATGTGATGCAAAACTTTTAAAAAATATGTGGGTGTTGATGGAGATTCTTAAAAGTACTGCTTTCACATCTTATATGAATATATTTCAGTACGTTATTTATATTTGTAGTCTACATAAAATATACCAACAAGGCATTTTCTCTCATGGAGGGCTTAAAAAGATAAAATAGACAGATTGTAACCCTGGGTGATGTGAATAAAGATTAAATCCCCCTAGTGCGGCCGCAGTGTTGCCAGATGGGCTGGACTAAATTTCCCTGTTTTGGTCTTCAAAAATTCCCCTTGTCAAGCAAAATTTCCGTTTTGTATAATATATATATATATATATATATATATATATATATATATATATATATTTATATATATATATATATATATATATATATATATATATATATATATATATATATTTATATATATATATAAAAATAGAGAGAGAGAGAGAGAGAGAGAGAGAGAGAGAGAGAGAGAGAGAGAGAGAGAGAGAGAGAGAGAGAGAGAGAGAGAGAGACTGTATATACAGTGTGTCTGAAAACAAAATATATTCTTTTCTTTAGTGAAGGAAGAAAAAAAATATTTGATAATGAGCACGGGTGAATATTTCATAGAATTCCATATATAAAATTAAGAAAAACAGATGTGCATCATGTATTTAACGCATACATGCCAATAAAATAATTCTAATTTTTATTTGAGGAGAAAATTCCGTTGTAGTGAAATTATGTATAACATGAAGATTGTTTTCCAGCCTATTGTCTAATAGGAATTCTTCCGGTCGGATTTAAAGTACCTTTAATCAACTCTTTGCCGGAAGGAATAGTTAATCTGCATCCTCAGCTCTTGACTATTTGTTATAAATTATGTGGCTTCTCCCAATTTTCCTTTACCATCTTATTCTGCTTTTCATAAATGTGAAACCTTCGAGTATAATTTCCGTGGATTTTGAAGTTTTTTCCTTTTATTCCCTTTTAGACTCAGAATTTCCCTAAAACAGGGAATTTTTTTTATCTGGCAACATTAGTGCGGGGTCTTGAGTCTCGAATATCATCACCATGAAATGGAAACTGAAATACAGTATCTTGAGTGTTTTTATCTTATTTATGAGATTTATTTGGGAGATTGTAGTAACTGAAAGGGTTTTAACGTGATTCCTTCTCTTAATAAGAGGGAAGAAAATTTTGAATACCAGAAGCCAACCCCTGTAGGAAAATATTACCAATATATATATTTTAAAAGGCAACGATTGGAAATTTTATGTTTTATGATCCGTTGTTCCCCTTTTAGCTGTCATAAATGCATTCCTTTAACATCAGTATTTAAGATAAACTGAAGGGAAATATCTGAAAAAAAAAAAAAAAAAACAAAGTAGCGTTATGAATAGACGTGGTCTACCAGATTAGATTGCCTTCATTCCTCAAGTTTTCAGAAAGTGAAATACATCTATCCCAGGCCGTAGACTTTTACGCAGTTTAGAAAAAATACTTAATACATCAGATTCGGCCACAAGTTTCCCTATTTTAGACATTGCCAATTTGCCCTGCATTTTAAAGTAACACCATTTCATAGTAGGATAATTCATACCTTTTCTTCATAAGAATCCCTTTGAATTTTCTTTCAACTATTTTGGTTCGATACTTTCTATACCTTCAATATTTTTATAATAAACACATTGAAAACATAATTATCATTTAGTAATTATATACTGTGGATCCTTTTAGATACATTTAGTCTAATGAATTCCTATATTTTGAATATTTTTCAGGCAATTGCCTCGAGTTTATTTTTCAGGCAATTGCCTAGAGTTTATCATCATTTCTTATATTTTGAATATTATTCAGGCAATTATCATTTTCCATCAATAATACTGTTTGATAAAAGGCATACCTTAATCCATTATGTGTATATTCTTACAATCTGCTTAATTGCCTCGAGTTTATTATCATTTCCTATATTTTCAATATTTTTCAGGCAATTGCCTTGAGTTTATCATTTCTTATATTTTGAATATTATTCAGACAATTATCATCATTTTCCATCAATAATACTGTTTGATAAAAGGCATACCTTAACCATTATGAGTATATTCTTACAATCAGCTTAAATATCTGCTTATGGCCATCAAATATTATATATATACTCTGTTATAAGGAAGGATGAATAGATATCAAAATTATCTAGAAATACTTTATTTCACATATTTACACACAAGAGATCTTTTGTATGTGAGATTGTTCAGGTACAGTCATTAGAAAATCTTAAAAGTAGAAAACTTCACTTCTTACAGAAGCACAACATTCGGTCGCACCTACAGATGCCTTGGGATTTTTCTTAAATCTAGGTTCATACCATTCATCGAGAGCCATTTAAACACTTTCATAGGGGTCATCAAGGGTCACTTTTACTTCTTCGCTGGCTTCTTGGCCTTCTTTGGTGTAGGTTTCTTAGCAGCTGGCTTTTTCGCGGCCTTCTTGGCTGCTGGTTTCTTGGCAGGCTTCTTAGCAGCAGCAGCAGCAGGTTTCTTCGCGGCTTTCTTGGCTGCTGGCTTCTTGGCCGCTTTCTTGGGAGCGGGTTTCTTCGCAGGCTTCTTGGCAGCGGGTTTCTTGGGAGACTTTTTGGCAGCTGGCTTGGGTGCAGATTTCTTGACTGGCTTAGCGTCCTCCTTCGCAAGTTTGAATGAGCCAGAGGCGCCTGCACCCTTAACTTGCTTCAATGCCCCAGAGGTAACGCCCTTCTTCAGGGCCAGCTTGAGTCTGCTTCCAGCCTTCTTCTCATCACCAACCTTGTAATTTGCGACGATGTACTTCAGAATAGCCTGGCGGGATGAGCCGTTCCTTTCCTTCAAACTTTTCACAGCAGCAGCAATCATAGTCCCGTAGGGAGGGTGGGTAGGCTTAACAGCGGGCTTCTTTACCTTGGGCTTCTTCTCTTTCTTTTCCTTTGCCGGTGCTGCAGGAGCAGCGGCAGCAGGAGCTTCAGCATCAGCCATAACGAATGGGATATAGAGCGACGAAAGTAACGTGCAGAGGAGCGACGCGCTACGTGCGACTAGTACGAGAGCTGGGGCGAGACTTATCCCGAAATATTTTGCCTCGAAACATAAATGCCTTCGTGCGGACGGAAACGTAGCACTGTAAACACTCGCACCCGTTTTCGTTCAACTTGATCCGTCATCGCAACCATTTGTGTTTGTTAACTCAGTTCCTTCAATTATTATACCTGTTTAAATGTGTTTTTTGTGTCTTTTTAAGTATATACCAAGAGAATATACGTTTGGCAACATTTTTGAGGTATTACTTGTCAGGTGCGATCTTATATCTTTGAGATATGTGTTCAAATATGAAGGGGACTTCGTTGTAAAACTCGATATATTCTTATTTAAACTCATATGTTCAAATTAATTACTTGTCTGTGTATCTTTTTATTTAACATGATGAAAGTAGAATTATTTACCTTCAATAAAAGTGGGAAATCAACACGAACAAAGTGCTAGCAACCTTGTAATAAATGTTTCAAATTGGATGAACAAACACAGATTTCTTCAAGTACGGCCATTTGTTGGCAGTCTAAGAATAGGTATACATGGGTTTTATTCGGTTAAAATACAAAAATAGAATTTCATCTATTAATGGAGTGATTGAGAGTTGTATTCCGATAAATAGAATATAATTTGAAGTCAAAACCATGTTTTAGGAAGGCGTAATTCGATATATATAGGTGAAAATAGTGAAGCCCATACTAGTCTCCATTACCGTGCAGTCGGCGAAATAGGGCGAGGTGAGAGTTTGGATAATCTTCATATTTTCTTCAGTAAATAAAGAGTTATGAGGGATATTTTGTAATTTTACAAAGGAGGATAGATAGAGAGTTATTATTCCAACTCTGACCAATGTTTTAAGGACATATCAAGCAGGTATAAGGGATTTATGAGACAAAATAAGCTAAACGTATAAGCCACATCCGCTAGCGCTGTTAGGAGGTGGTTTACCAGAAAACAAAGGAGTGAATTATTTTTCATGTTTTTCACATTTATGGGGATAAATTATACATGTTACATTGATATAAAGATGTTTAACGGAGTACATTCCATGTTCTCACTACTTCGTTTTGTAGAAATTGGTTTCATGTATGGAACTAGAGGCAATTTTACTTAGGCCTCCTGTGATTTTTTATGCCGTTTGCGTACTGCGTTTTAGAATTATGTGGTCCTGCGTATATGTTTGTATAAATGATTATTGTGTAAATTGGGAAATATGTTTTTTCAGATAATGAACAGACTGTAAAAAAACAGTATAGGAGATTGTTTAGGTAGATAGAATTCTGATTCACCAGAACCTCAATATGTTTTATATTGACTTCCCTTGAAATCGATGCAAAGCGTAACAAAACACATTCAGCTCGAGAAATGGTGCATCTTAATATTAGGTTTATATGCATTTGTTTTCATTTATTATTGATTTATTGGTCAATTTTGTAGTATACAAACAAATTTTCCTAATATTTCTTTTAGTTTTGTTTATTTAGATTTTGAGTTATAACCCATCTAATGTAATTAGAATTATCAGATGACAATTACAAGACTTAGTCTGCTTATATTTTGAGTGATGGACCTATGTATTGTAATATGAATTCGGCAATTACGGTTTGAATGACAAACCCATTCATTAGTCACATATTAGATTTGTGAATGATTATTTACAGAGCTTCAAGTTGACATTGAGAGTAGTAGTTACTGTTTATGTTGTATTTCCATTCTGTAAATAGCTTGGTCTAATACAAGGTCGCATTGTGTTGTCTGATATGATTTCAAAATAAATATGAGAATGAAAGCAGCCAACATACATCACCTCATAACAGAAAAAAATATTTATGATGACTATCAAGTAGATGTTTAGAGAACTACAGTATACCCAATATATTTATAACGGTATTATTATTCTAGTCCGCAATGCTATTACTTCAATGTTGAAATTGATGCTACTTTTGTGTGTGTGTGTGTGTGTGTGTGTGTGTGTGTGTGTGTGTGTGTGTGTGTGTGTGTGTGTGTGATGTAGAGATATTCACTGTGTTGTAAATTTGAAATATTTGTAATAAACTTTTGGAATGCGTACTATCATCATTCAAGCAGTTGTTATTATTGATATCGTTCATAGGTAATAATACAGTAAAGGTTATTCCTTCTTATAACTGGTTGAAATAATTAATATTTTCGCTTTTATATTTAGATAATCGTCGCGTTGCCATTTTTATGTGTAAATATTTGTCGAGATTAGGTTGAACCTTTATCTGGATTTAAAGGAGTTGGGACCCGTGAGGCCATTCAGCTTTTAAGTGCAAGTAGAGGAAAACCTCGCTGAAGTTTAGGTTAGAACTTAGAAGAAGGACATAAAGTAAGTGCAACCAGGGAGGGTCCCGAAGGAACACTGCATTGATCCTTAACCAATGCCTACAGTACACCGCATGGCTTGCACTGAAAGCACCAGTCACCTACGTGGTTAACGTCTATCAAAAATTATTTAAAAAATAGCCAACTCAGTAGTATGTTAATATTAATTATATATAGTAGGTGATTACCTATGCTGTCATGATATATATATATATATATATATATATATATATATATATATATATATATATATATATATATATATATATATATATATACATACATACATACATACATACATACATACATACATACGTGTGCATGTTGTGTGCGCGCGTGCATTTCTTATAACTGTAATATAAATCTAACATGTATGTTTCTTAAAGAGGCCCATAAAAGAATCCAAGGAAATTAAATTCATCACTGTATGGTATATATATATTTGAGAGAGAGAGAGAGAGAGAGAGAGAGAGAGAGAGAGAGAGAGAGAGAGAGAGAGAGAGAGAGGGAGAGAGAGAGAGAGAGAGAGTTATCTTGTTCGGTTTCCTGCAGCCTTCAAGGTTGTATCTACTGCAAATATAATGTCACAATTTACTGTCTGTTGTGATGTCCTTATTATCGAACCGAGAACTCGTTCTATTTCCATACGCAAGTGTGGCAGATATGCCTGCCAACGTCATCTCTCCTGCATAGCTCAGGATTGGTAATTTCGCTGCGTTTACCTACCACCTGTGTTGTTTGTAAATTATATATAAATTAGCGAAGGTAGTTCGTGCAATGGTATTTTGGGAAAGAAACTGACGGGGTGCAAACGCCTGTAATAATAGTTTAAGGAAGATCTGGCATTGTTTATTTGTTTTGTTTTCTTGGGTAATGTTTTGCTGCAAGCGAGCAAAAACCCACGTGTTTTCTCCATATGGTAATTGCATGGCAGTGTGCGTATTGAAGTGGGGAGAAGAGATGTATAGTGAACGGTTCTTGGAGCAGTGGTAAGAAAACTTAGAAAAGGGGGGATAGAGAGCAAAATCAAAGGTGGCAGAGTTCGCCAGCTGTGATTTCTTTTCCCTTCGTTTCATCGGTATTTTCATCCACTCTGCAGCTATCGGCAATGCTCATAAAGCATGAAATTAGTTGCGGGTTATTGAAAAATATCTGATAGTTTTATTTGCATTGTGTCTAGAGTTTAAAGAACTGTGCAAAGATTGCGACCTCGTTTTAAACGAAGTTTTATGAAAGCAAACGAAGGAAAGAGTTTATCGATCGGGGAGGGTTCTGACGTCACGGGTAGGCAGCGCCAAAGTTCATCTGGTCCGTTGGCGGGAAATTTTAAATTCCATTACGACCATCGATTTCCCTTTGTTACTGTTTAATGTCATAACCGTTTATTATCTCAATCGTTTCAGCTTTGTCGTTTCAAGGGAGATATTATGCAATATTAACTGTTTCAATATGAGTTATGGTTTTCAGGAACCGAAATGGTTTGTAAATATGGTGGAGTGCCATACGTTGCCTGAGGTTTGTCAAGACGCCTGCTACGCTAGAGAGTTTTTGAGGGGCGTGGAAACAGACGGTCTGTGGGTGGGGGGGGGGGGGGTCAGTATTGGGGGAACGTTAGAAGAGAGCAGGAAATGCTTTATTTGCCCAGATACGCAGGCATCGATCTTGCGCTCATGTGCTTGTAGTTGATATTGCCATCGATCAGCCTTGACATGTTATCAAGCTAAATTCTTGAACACTCACTTTTCTATAGCTGTGCTTTTATATATCTTTATATTGTACTCATTAAAGGCTTCAAAATTATTAGTTCTGAACCAGAACTGGGACAGGTGATAACAGAAACTCGTTAATATGCTAGAGGTTAAGATGCATTATCTAATTTCCTTATTCTTTTATTAGTTAGAATTTTACTGCAGAATGAAAGGGTTCGATCTATTACTATTGGATGAGAACGGTAGGCTACAATAACTAAACCTCTTTCAAGTAATAAAAAGATAAAAAAAAAAACCTCTTTCAAGCATTTGAAGCTACCCATTATTTATCGAGAATGTGCTATGAAAATATGCTTATACACCTTACTGAATCAATGAACACATATACACTCACAAGCAGGAGGCAATTTTTCTCATATTACGGTACAATAATTTCATTTTGAGAAGTTTTTCCTCTCTCTCTCTCTCTCTCTCTCTCTCTCTCTCTCTCTCTCTCTCTCTCTCTCAGTAAACCTTGACTTCACTTGCTAGAAAATATGATGGTATGAAACTAATGTTCACACATTAATAATCTTTTGCGAATTGAAACTAGAAAAGGCTGTAGTGCATAATACTCTGGAAAGGTCTTGCACATGAAGACATCCTCATGCCACGTGGTTGGCTGCCAGCTTGAACAGAATTGCGCAGTTATTCATTTTAAAAGAACCGTTTTACATATTAATTGTAGTGTATCTCATCGTTCCGAAATCTACATACCATCGGAATTTGATTATTTTTACA
>NC_090768.1:31828692-31848692 GCF_036898095.1 Palaemon carinicauda | reverse complement strand
CATAAAGGATTTTTCAGTGGATATTCATTCCCAAAGGTAAAAATCGGTATTAAATGCCATTTTGGTTCATTTACATTGATTATAATCATGAATTTTAATGATATATATATATATATATATATATATATATATATATATATATATATATATATATATATATATATATATTTATATTTATAGTGAAAGGGTTTGCGTATCGCTATGATCCGCAAATGCTTTATTAGTCAGAGCCACTCATACTATAGGTTGGTTTGTTCAGAGCGTTCAGACAAAATTCTCTCACCATCAACAATCTGCAGTGACCAACGTGGTGATGAAAACTGACCAAACCTCGAATTTAAATGTCTGAGGCCTTTGCTCTGTAGTGGACAAGAAACGGCCGTATTTGTTGTTGATATATAGCCTATCATTATCCGTTGCTAGATCATTGCAGGGAACAAAGACCTGAGGCCTTTGTCCTTGCACACCCGTATTTCTTTTCCAGTCTATACCTGCCAATTTTGTCAGCTCGCCAATCCATTGTCTTCTCTTCCTTCCCCTGCTTTGTTTGTAATCTCTTGGGACATATTCTGTTATTCTTTTTGCCCATTTATTATCTCGTTCTAATTATATGTCCTGTCTATATCCATTTCTTTTTCTTACGTATAGCTAGGATGTACTCTAGTTTGTTCTCGTATCAATGTTGTTCATTTTCTCTTTTTATTGTTAATCCCAGTTTTAACTAACTTATGTAGGCTCCAAGTTTCTGATGCACAAGTTAATACAAGTAGGACCATCTGATTAAATATTTTTTTTTTTTTTTTTTTTTTTTTAGAGAGTGGCATTTTAATTGTCATAATATCATTTTGTTTACCAAAAGCTTTCCATCACATGCTTATCGTTCTTTTAATTTCGGTTTCATGTCCAGGGGAAACATTGTGTGTCCTAAGTCCTTATATTCATTAACAATCTCTAGAGGTTCATCCATAAACCTTATTTGTTGTCTGTTTTTACATTGAACTTTATCGTAGTTTTACTCATTTTCGTTTTCAGTCCTACTGCTTTCTCTATTTAAATCTTCTATCATATTTTGCAATTCCTCCTATGATTCACTAAATAGAACTATGTCATCCGCAAATCTCAAGTTGTTTAGGTTTTTCCTATTAATGTTAATTCCTACATTTTCCCAATCTCTCAATCTGAATTTTGAAAAACCGCTATGCAGGCTGTTAATAATTTAGAAGAGATTGAGGCTCCCTTTACACACACACACACGCACACACACACACACACACACACACATATATATATATATTGGAGAGTTTTACAGTGGTTTTTGTTCAGAAAGCAGCATCTGTAAACGTTCCATATCGGTGACATTTTTGATTTTGTCATTCATATATTTTACGATGTCTCAAAGAGAGAGAGAGAGAGAGAGAGAGAGAGAGAGAGAGAGAGAGAGAGAGAGAGAGAGAGAGAGAGAGACCATGTACAGTATGTTTTACTGAAACATTCAACATTCCATTTTTGTTGTTTCTAGTGTCATTTCACGCATTACCTAATTTCTTCTCTTCTATTAATGTGGGTAGTTTAGTGCCATAATTTTCTGAGAGAGAGAGAGAGAGAGAGAGAGAGAGAGAGAGAGAGAGAGAGAGAGAGAGAGAGAGAGAGAGAGAGAGAGAGAGAGAATTTTCCCACGATCCACTTACATCTGGCTGCAGCCTGTTGCTTGTACACTACTCTGTGTCCGTGCTTCGGATAATATTTAGCTGGTGGCTGGGACGGGATGAACATGGACCAATAAAGCATTTAGAACTAAGCACTGCTATTGGGCTGCTGGATTATCATTGCTATTTTTTCATTATTTATCATTTTTGATATGCAGAAAATAGATGTATGTGGTAGACGAATTGTATTATTATATAGTAATGCCAGGCGTGCTTATCATTTTATCTCCCCCAAACAAATGATTAAATATTGATCAACGCACAAGCGCTTATGTTTGTTTAAGGATAATGTTCAGATTGAAAGGTTGTTAGGTTTTTTTCCCTTTTATTATGAATGATTACGTCGAAATGTGGAAGTCGGAATTTTATTTTGGAAAATTACGTTGGTTACACCGAGTTCTTAGATAGGGTAGTATGAAGGGTGAGAAGAATGCATAACTTAGAACACGTTTGTTAGGCTACTTTTTGTTGTTAATGATGAGGCTCAGAAACATTCCATTGGCATTTCAACAAAGTAACAATTGTTCTCTGTTAATGCTGCATTAAGACAGCTTTCCCTTCAGCTTCTCATATATTTCTCTTGATTCTATTTTCTCCTTACATAAACTGACATTTCATTTTACGAAGTTTAATTTTGTCAAAGTACAACTACCATTATAGGAAATATGATAACGTAAAGAACAATTTCCGGAGACCACAAAGCTCGGTCCTGTCTGAACAATTATCTAATTTTCTCCACAAAAGACTTCGTTGGGAGCTTATGGTGTCAGTGTACCCCAGGCTTTGCTCAGCAGGTATTATGGTCTGCAGCGTTCCTTCATCCCCTAGCTGCACCCACTTTCTATCCTTCCTTACCTCCAATCGAAATCTTGTTCCCCAACCTCTTTCAACTGTTACTTCAATGTGCAACATCAGGGTTTCCTGTAAATACACCATGGTAATGAATGGACTCCCCGGCCTCAGTGTTGGACCATATATCATAAATCCCCTCCCTAAGAAAAGGCTGGCTCATCCAGATCTATATCTCTCAAATTTTTATTACCCTTTTCCAGTAGGGAAGTCTAACTTTCTATGTTGTTTTTTCTTATAGATCCCACTTACGCATTTTTCCTGGAATTGCAAAAAAGTCACCCAAGTGAATCAGAAGTAGACTTTGTTTGGAGTCATCACAAATGAATTCAAAAGAATCCGGAGAAAAGGCAACGTTTAGATGGGCAGCTGAATTAGCTTGTTGTGTTCTGGCCGTCAGACACTTACCAAGGTCCAGGGAATGGCCTTTGTACCAAGCAATAACCTGCCTTAATCAGAATATCCTAGGCTAGGGAAAACAATCAGAGGCTATCCTTAAAAGGTCATGGTCTTTGGCTGAGCATAATTTATTCTAAAATCATCTTCGGACCTCTAGCACAGTCGCAAGACCTTAACGAATGTAAACAACTGATAACGAAGGTGACTCATTCCATCATAGATTCATAGGAGATAAATCCAGATTTTCCGAGAGATTTTCTCTGATCTATTGTGTTCCTTTGTTGACCGTTACTTTTGTTCCACAAAAAAAAAACAACACTTTACTAGGTTTCTGTATCTTTGTTTTTGTGTGCAGGGCTAGGGTTTTGAGGGAAAAGATAAAATGTATTTTTGTGTCGCTCCATTTCTTCAACTTTTGCTGATAGCTGTTTCAGCTAATGGTTAATTACCATCACCAGGGCATCCTCTCAAAGAATTAGCAATCCTTACATAATGGTAGTATGTTTGAGGGTAAAGATAAAATCCAGTATTCCAATAATAGGCAAAGCCTTGCACTGGAGTTCCTAAGTCATGCTGGGGAATTTCCTCTTACTGGAGGGGAGGACATTCCCCGAGGAAACTCAATAGTTCATGAATACACAGGCTGCTACAGTCTGATGTATACTGCTTCAGAAATCATCAGCCACTCTTAGGCATTCTCCCTGTGAATAACATCTTTGTGCCTGATAAAGTAACTTATTGAAAGTTTCTTGTCAAATAAAAAAAAATAAATGTTGATGTATGGCCCCATTGGTTGTCCTCATTTGGATATTGTAACAGGCATTATATTGAGAGGATTATTCTTTTGTGGACATTTACGTCTTGTCTACAGGTTATCATAGAATATGTCTATCTATCTATTTATCTATTTATTTATCTCTCTCTCTCTCTCTCTCTCTCTCTCTCTCTCTCTCTCTCTCTCTCTCTCTCTCTCTCTCTCTCTCTCTCTCTCTATATATATATATATATATATATATATATATATATATATATATATATATATATATATATATAGTGGCAGAAAGTCTCGGGGAAATTTATAGAAAAAAATGTCACAACTTCGTCAGAAAAGGGACGGCACATTTGTTTTTCCAAACATCGTAAACAAAGCCAGAAATATATTAAAGCTGTGATAGTCGAACTCATTCCTGTTTGCTTTCCGAGTGATCGAAAGTTATTTATGGCGATGCTTTTCTAAAATATTTTCCACGTTTATTGTGCTGTGTATTATTTCAACATTTGTCTAAATAAGTATATATGAAGGACTTTGGGTCTAAAGATACCAGAATACTCATAGCTAATGTACGTTTGTTCCAAAAATAGTGCCGAACTTATTATTAAAAATATTGAGAGACTATATAAATGATATACAGTTGATGTCATTTATATAATATATTGGAGAAGTGGTCAGTGTTTTTTTTTTTTATCTTTTATTATGAAAATACAATTACATTTTCTTAACATACATTTTTTTCCTTTTATAAAGAAATATTTCCCTAACAAATTATATTTTACATTTTTGTATATACATTATAACATCTAATATATGATAAAATTAAATTTTTATTTTATTATTTTTCTAAATATGTTTTTAAGTTAGAGACATACTGATTTGTGAAAATATTTTTAACATGATTCTTATATCCAATAATATTGACATTAAATGTATTTAACAGTTTAATCTTTATACATTTAATAATTTGCTGTTCAGCACTTATTCCCAATTGTCTTGCCATCCAGATACTTGAAATAAAATCTGCTATTATTACCATTGCTGTATAGGTCAGTGTTTTGATCTCTTTTGCTAAGCTCGTAAAGCCTGTCAAGGCTCAGCCCTCTAAATCTCAGTGGCCACGGTCAAGGCCACTTCAAGTTCCCCCTGGGGCAAACCGTCGTCGATATCGTTCACGTGGTCATAACGGAAACAGGAAAGCAAGTCAGCGCTTTCCATAACCACATGCTAGAGAAAGTATTCTTTGTGTGTTCAGATATTTCAGAAAAGTAGTAAAGAAAATAATTTGAAATAGTAACACTTGAACAAGAGATTATTATATCTTGGATTCATATTTTTCAGATATGTCATATATATATATATATATATATATATATATATATATATATATATATATATATATATATATATGTGTGTGTGTGTATATATATATACAGTATATATATATGTGTGTGTGTGTGTGTGTGTGTGTGTGTGTGTGTGGGTGTGGGTATGTAATGTTTATAGAAGTTAAGTTCACAATCTTTTAAATTTATCCTTATGTATAACGTTTCTATTGGAAATATATACAATCTTTTAAACGTTTTCAGTGCGTGGCTTACATGTATTTTCAGGATATAAACAGAACAGGATTAAAATTCCTTTGTTTATAACTGACAATGACACATACGGACCGTATAAGGCAAACGGTGAAAGTAATTAAAAGATCAGTAAAAACGCGTTTGGATTGACCTCAGCCACTGAGAGTATTGGCCATGGGCCGACCTTTTCGAGACGTATAGGTCAAAAAGATTTTGGTAACGGAAAAGGGCTGTTTGTTTTTCGTCAAAACAGGCAGTTCTTTAAGCGATTATCTATCGGATTTTCATCTTGTAAACCAAACAAACACACACTCACACACACACATATATATATATATATATATATATATATATATATATATATATAGAGAGAGAGAGAGAGAGAGAGAGAGAGAGAGAGAGAGAGAGAGAGAGAGAGAGAGAGAGAGAGAGAGAGAGAGAGAGAGAGACTATGTATTTATTAATGTATAATTTCTCTCCTAGGTAAATTATATTGCAGAACATTAAAGTGCACCTTGCCGAGGAAAAAAAAATCAAACAACGGGACAGGATTATTTGCTTTTCCTTTTTAGTCAAAGGCATTCCCATAGAAGCTTCGCAAGACAGATTAAGAACATAGTACTGCAACAGAGACTGTTTTACTAAAGAAAGGGGGTGGGGTTGTTATGTTGGTAACATTTCCATGACTACACCCGTCGTTAAGGTTGACATAGGATTCAAATGAGTCAGATAACCCTGGTGCTGGATAACCATATTATAGGAAAGTTGAGGTCATTAACGAGAATTGCTAACGACAATTACTAGTTCCACTTTTGAGAATTTTTCATAGTTCTCAGCCATGTAGGCCTGGGTTCTTTTAATTCTTCTAGTGCCTTGTGGAACCCAGCTAAACGTTTGGTGAACTAATCTCTCTTGGGGAGTGCGAAGAGCATGCCCAAACCATCTCCATCTACCCCTCACCATGATCTCGTACACAAATGGCACTCGAGTAATCTCTCTTATAGTCTCACTTCTAATCCTGTCCTGCCATTTAACTCCCAATAGCCTTCTGAGGGCTTTGTTCTCAAATCTACTAAATCTATTGGAGATTATTTCATTGTCATACTATGACTCTATGTTATAAAGTAACATCGATCTCACTAAACTGATATATAGTCTGATTTTTATATGTAATTTCAGGCGATTTGATTTCCAAATTTAACTTAACCTAGCCATTGTCTGATTTGTTTTTTTTTTCAATCTTTCACTAAACTCTAATTCTAAACACCATGTATTGGGGATCATAGTTCCTAAATACTTTAATGATTCTATCTCATTAATCCTTTCTCTTTCCAATGATATTTCATCTTCCATTGCATACTCAGTTCTCATAATTTCTGTCTGTCTTCTATTTATCTTCAGCCCAACCTCGTGTGATATATCATGCATTCTCGTAAGCAAGTTTTTCAAATCCTGTGGTGTTCTGCAAACTAGGACAGCATCATCAGCATACACTAGGTCTGCTAAATTCCTATCACTAATCCAGTCCAATCCTTCTCCACCATCTCTTGACTGTTCTACGTATTACAAAATCCATGAGGAGAATAAACAACATGGGTAACAACACATTCCCTTGGAATAATCCTTTGTTCACTGGAAATTCATTTGATAAGACTCCATTAACATTAACTTTGCACTTACTATGCTCATGAACAGACTTAATCAAATTTACATATTTAAGAGGAATTTCACGATAACGGAGGACTCTCCACAAAATTGGCTGGTGCACACTATCAAAGGCCTTTTCATAGTCCACAAATGCCATCAAAAGTAGATTTCTATATTCTACGCATTGCTGTACAACATGTCTCTAAATGAAAATTTGGTCAGTGTAACTTCTACCTTTTCTAAATCCTGTTTGTTCAACTCTCAGGTTTTCATCAATCTTTCTCCCTAGTCTCTTTAGAATAAGCATACTATATATTTTCATAATAACTGACGTAGGTGTTATGCCGCTGTAATTATTGCAATCAGTCAGGTCTCCTTTTTTTTTTTTTGCCATTTTCACCAACAGTCCTAACTCCCATTCATCAGGTTTTGCCTCTTCAAAATAATCTTGTAAGTATTCTTGGAGTCACTTCATTTTCGGCCTGTATCATCTAGGGGCTTTCCATCTCTAACTGTTTTAGAGTAGCTTCGACTTCAAACACACTGAATTCATTCATGGGCACATCAAGGAATATCAATCAAATTATTCCCTTTTGCTATATTGTGTACACACACACACACACACACATATATATATATATATATATATATGATTTATATATAAATATATATACACACAAACAATATTTAGATTTACACTGGAAATACCCACATTAAATAGCTATGTTTAAACAGGGAAAGCAGTCACTATTCCAATAATCTCCACTCAAATTTTATAGAAAGGATTTGATCTTTCAGTTTTCTGAGTAATTTTTATATCCAAGTTGTTACACGTCGACGTTATTTGCATATCCAACTGCTTCAATTATTTGAATATGACAAGAATGAAGATCTGTGAAAAACAATCCTTAAACTTCTAGAAAAAAAAAAAATGCTATGGAAATCTAGCTGCTTTCGCTTTAGTTGTTCAGTTGAATTTCTGTCACTTCCAAACTCTTAGATAACGAATTAGAGAATATTAGAAAATTGAACTGGAAGTATGATAGTGGGGACTTTCAGTAATTATTGTGAAAGGTGTAGGTAGTAGGTTGGCCTGGGCACCAGCCACCCATTGAGATACTACTGGTAGAGAGTTATTGGATCCTTTGACTGGCCAGGCTTTACTACATTAGATCCGTCTCTCTGGTTATCGTTTATTTTCCCTTTGCCTACACATACACCGAATAGTCTGGCTTATTCTTTACATATTCTCGTCTGTCCTCATACACCTGACAACACTGAGATTACCAAACAATTCTTCTTCACCCAAGGGGTTACTGCACTGTAATTGTTCAGTGCCACTTTCCTCTTGGTAAGGGTAGAAGAGAGACTTCAGCCATGGAAAGCAGCTCTTCTAGGAAAAGGACACTCCAAAATCAAACCATTGTTGTCTAGTTTTGGGTAGTGCCATAGCCTCTGTACCTTGGTTTTCCACTGTCTTGTGTTAGTTCTCTTGTTTGAGGGTACACTTGGGCACACTGTCCAATCTTATTTCTCTTCCGTTTGTTTTGTTAATTTTTTTCTTTTATAATTTGAGTATAGGAAATCTTTATTTTAATGATGCTACTTTTGAAATATTTTATTTTTTCTTGTTTCCTTTCCTCACTGGGCTGTTTTCCCTGTTAGAGCCCCTGGGCTTATAGCATCCTGCTTTTCCAACTATGGTTGTAGCTTAGCAAGTAGTAATAATAATCATAATAATAATAATAACGAATATTGACGCAGTCACGTAATTCAAATTCAAAGATGGTCAGTATAAATATTAGCCACACATTAATATGAACACTGGAAGAATGTAAACAGTAGAGTAGCATAGGTATTTGGGAGTAAATATTACAAATTATATCAGGAGGAGAGACCATAAGTAAGACAGTAAAGTATGTATCAGTATTTAGCCTAAAGGGTGGGGGGGGGGGGGGGACTGAAGTGTCTATGGATGCGAAGGTCCTTTGATCTACGGAAATAGAGGATGAAATCTCTCTCTCTCTCTCTCTCTCTCTCTCTCTCTCTCTCTCTCTCTAGTTTGAGTTATAGCCACTCATACTAGGTTGGTTTGCTGTGAGCCATCAGGCCAAAATATCCCAGATATGTCTGAGGCCTTTGTCTAGCAGTGGACTACAATTGGGTGCATTTATTGTTGTTGTTGTTGTATATGAAAGTTGTAGTGTTTTGTGATGGTTTGGTCGTGTGGAAAGATGAATGGTGATAGATTGGCGAAAAGGACAATCCATAAGTATTATGAGGCAGAAAAAGCTATTTTTCTCGGTTGAACCCCTCGGGCTTGCAGCATCCCGCTTTTCCAAATAGGGTTATAGCTCAGATAATAATAATAATGATAATAATGATAATAATAATAATAATAATTATAAGGAAAGGCTGGCTAATTATATCGTGAGAGAGCGCAGTCTAGGTAGAGGTGAATGAGCCGAGTGTGAAAAGAGCTTCGAAGCACTAATAATGAGTCGTCTGTGTAACTGTAGCCTATGATACAGCTGATGTGGAAGGTTTCTGCTCAAAGAATTTTATCTGCATTCATACTTTAGTAGGAATTTAGCATTGATCTCTGACTTTTATTTTTGGTGAGGCGAGCGTTACGGCTCAATGCCGGAAAAAGTATATATATATATATATATATATATATATATATATATATATATATATATATATATATATATCGCGCCCGTAAATTCCTTTGAATATAGTCCGAGTATATTTAAAGGGCCGATCATGTGCCTGCTCATACACAAACGCACACACATACACACATATGTGATGTGTGTGGATAGATAGATAGATAGATAGATAGATTCAGAGCTTTACAAAATAGAGGTTTACAGATTTACCTGTCACAGTCTATGACCACTCGAGATAGCTTTTGCTCTTTCAACGTCCTATACATTTTAGTTTCTCTAAAAAAGAAATATCCTTATTGAAATTTCATACGTCAATCAAAAGGACCACCAGTAACTTTGCATCCACCGCTAATCTCCCATGAGTTCGCACGGTTTCCCAAGGGGTGAGGCGTGAGTACCATTTTCAAGTTGTACTGGAAACTGGGATCACATAACGGTTGTATGAGCGCTTGTTATGGAGGGCATTCGACGATTCCAGTCTTTTGCTAATGTAGTATCTATTCCTACCTTACGAGCCTATACACATTTTTAGGATGTTAGTTTTGAAATATTATTTAGCGGGAGATATTTATATCTTATAAGTAGTTAGCGAAACGGTGGATTATCACCAGTGTTATTTAAAGTATATAGTCTAGTTTTTCCTTTTTTTCAAACCTGTAAGGAAATTATGATTTTAATGTATTCCCATATGAGAGAGAGAGAGAGAGAGAGAGAGAGAGAGAGAGAGAGAGAGAGAGAGAGAGAGAGAGCGCCTTACCTTATTGCCTTATTTTATGTTTGGGTTCCCCCAGGTCCCTCAGTGTGAGGCACCTCGTATATCCACCAGAGAGTTGCTAATGCATCTTCCGGTGTATTTTGCAGAGAGAGAGAGAGAGAGAGAGAGAGAGAGAGAGAGAGAGAGAGAGAGAGAGAGAGAGAGAGAGAGAGAGAGAATCCCATGCATGAGAATACGGGAGCAATGCCTGAGGGCAGAAAAGATTTTCAGCGACGTGGCAGCGTTGCAGCTCAGAAGTTATATAATAACCTTGAAGCAGTGAAAGTTCATTTTACGTTTGAAGCATGGCATGAATTTTTATAATGAATTTTAGTGATATAATTAAGAGATGCCACTTTTAAGTTGACATTTGCGCAAATAAAGTAATTCTATAACGGGGTTTGTGCATGATCATGACACTCGCTGTGGTCCCTGTGGATAACAACGTCAACACGCTCCCAGAGTTGAGTCGACTCCCGACCTTCACAACGGTCGAGTGAATCTCATGATTTTCATCCTTTGCTCCACGTTATGTGCTGACGCTTACATTACGAAAGTAATAACGATAGATGAAACTTAATGTTTGCGAAAGAATCAACATTTTCTCATACTTTATTCAATTGTTCTATTTAGAAATCGAAAAAAAAACTCCTAACAAGTTTAATGTTGATGATTGCAGTGGTGATGATCATGATTATTATTATTATTATCATTATTATTATTATTATTATTATTATTGTTGTTGTTGTTGTTGTTGTTGTTGTTGTTGTTGTTTTAGTAGCTAAGCTACAACCCGAGTTTGGCAGGATGCTATCCAAGGGCTTTTACAGGTAGAGAATAACCCAATTAGGACAGGTAATAAGGAAATAAAATAAAGCTATATATTAGAAGTGATGAAGAAAGAGTATGTAATATCTTTAAGATTAGTAATAACGTGAAAATAGATCTGTCATATATAGAATATGAAGAAAGACTTATGGCAGTCTGTACAGCATAAAAATAATCGCTGCAAGTTTGAACTTCTAAAAGTCCATGGATTCAACTGCCTGATTATTATTATTATTATTATTATTATTATTATTATTATTATTATTATTAAAGGCTAAGCTACAACCCTAGTTAGAAAAGCAGGACACTATAAGCCCAGGGGCCCCAACAGGGAAAATAACCCAGTGAGGAGAGGAAATAAGGAAAATTAAAATCTTTTAAGAATAGTAACAACATTGAAATAAATATTTCCTATATAAACTATAAAAACTTTTACAAAACAAGAGGAAGAGAACTAGATAGAACAGTGTGCCCGAGTTTACCCTCAAGCAAGAGAACTCTAACCCAAGACAGTGGAAGACCGTGGTACAGAGGCTATGCCACTACCCAAGACTAGAGAACAATGGTTTGATTTTGGAGTGCCTTCTCCTAGAAGAGCTGCTTACCATAGTTAAAGTGTCTCTTCTACCCTTAGCAAGAGGAAAGTGGCCACTGAACAATTACAGTACAGTAACCCCTTCGATAAAGAAGAATTGTTTGGTAATCTTAGTGTTGTCAGGTGTATGAGGACAGAAGAGCATATGTAAAGAATAGGCCTGACTATTGGGTGTAAGTGTAGGCAAAGGGAGAATGAACCGTAACCAGAGAAAAGGATCCAATGTAGTACTGTCTGGCCAGTCAAAAGACGCCATAACTCTCTAGTGGTAGTATCTCAACGGGTGGCTGGTGCCCTGGCCAACCTACTACCTTAGAAGAAGATCTGAATGTTAAGGATGGTCAGAGTTATGACAAGAATTTGCGGTCTAGTAAATTTTTTATTCATGATCTAGATATTAATTTCTAGCAACGTCGTTCAATTAGTTTTTTTTTTTTATGCATGTATAAGATCGTTCATAACTCTTACTATCCTTAACATTCAGATCTTCCCAGACCGTACCATCCAACTCGTAGTTCTACAGTTATGCAGTTGATTCTAAAACTCATTCATGCTCTTCCATAAGGCTCAATACTACACAATATTCTAGAAGTTTTATTCCAGCTATGATCAGATTTGTGAATGATCTTCCTCATGAGGTAGTTTAATCGGCAGTTGAATCGGTGGAACTTCAAAAGTTTAAACTTGCAGCTAATGTTTTTATATTGAACAGGCTGACGTAAGTCTCTCTTGGTAATTTTTATAGGAAAGATCTTTTTTAATGTTATTGTTCTTAAAATATTTTATACTAATTGTTCATTACTTCTCATGTAGTTTCTTTCTTAAATCCTTTCCTCACCGGGCTATTTTCCTTGTTCCTTGTTGAAACCTTTGGCCTTACAGCATTCTACTTTTCTAATTTGGGTTGCAGCTTAGCTAGCCATAATAATAAAGTGGTGGTTTAATTTGTGGAACATAAAGTTCAAACTTGTAAATGTTATTGTTGAACAGATTGACGTAAGTCTCATTCCGTAGTTTATCTGTGTAACGTTGTTAATCATCTTTATTTGTTTTATAATTTTCTTTATATGCCTAATTTATAAATTAGTTCATTTATTACTTCTCTGTTTACTTCCCGCACTGTCATTGGCTACTTTCTTGTTGGAGTCTATGGGATTGTAGCATTTTGCCTTTTTAATCAGGGTAGCATGGATAACAACAACAACAACAACAACAATAGCAATATACGAGGAATGAGCGGTGCTCAGACTTAAAGTTATGCCTAAGTAGACCTCATTCCCATAAGGTAAAACTAAAGTAAATCTCTCTCTTTCTCAAGATCGCTTCCTGTTAGCACATACGCATTGACCTGTCATCCATTTTCATAAAAGGGGGCGCCCCGCCAGTAAGACATTAGTAAATAAAGTGCCGTTCGAAAATATTGAGTATTTTAAAGTGCATATATATGGCTTTATCAAAGGACACTCATTATCATATATCATGTATTGGTAAACTATTTGTGTTCATATTTAATAATTGCTTGCGCTTAATCAGTTCTAAGTATTACAATAAAACCATATTGGAACATTAAGGCAAGATTTATTGTGGAAGTTATTTTGATCACGAAATTGTTGTAATTTAATGGCTATTATTATTATTATTATTATTATTATTATTATTATTATTATTACTTGTTAAGCTACAACCTTAGTTGGAAAAGCAGGATGCTATAAGCCCTGGGGCTCCAACAGGGAAAACAGACCAGTGAGGAAAGTTAACAGGAAAAATAAAATATTTTAAGAATAGTAACAACATTAAAATAATATTTCCTATATAAACTATAAAAACTAACGAAATAAGTGGAAGAGAATTAAGATAGGATCTACCTGGACAATTACATCCTTTTCGTAATACTAGGCAGGCAGTTAATTCTAATAGCCTGGCCTCCTCCATCATGAGGCTCAGTACTACACAGTATTCTAGAAGTTTTATTCCAACTGTGACCAAGATATGGAATGATCTTCCTAATCGGGTAGTTGAATCAGTAGAACTTCAAAAGTTCAAAGTTGCAGGAAATGTTTTTATGTTGAACAGACTGACATAGGTCTTTTTATAGTTTATATATCAAATATCTGTTTTGACGTCGTTACTGTTTTTAGAATGATTTATTGCTAATTTGTTCTCATCATTTATTTTTTGCCTTATTTCCTTTCCTCACTGGGCTATTTTTCCATGCTGGAGCCCTTGGGCTTATAGTATCTTGCTTTTTCAACTAGGGTTGTAGCTTGGCTAATAATAATAATAATAATAATAATAATAATAGTGTATGAGGACAGAGGAGAATATGTAAAGAAGAGGCCAGACTATTCAGTATATGTGTAGGCAAAGGGAAAATGAACCGTAACCAGAGAGAAGGATCCTATGTAGCAGTCTGGCTAGTCATAGAACTCTATAACTCTCTAGCGGTAGTATCTCAACGGGTGGCTGGTGCCCTGGCCAACCTACTACCTGGAAATGTGATTTGCTTTCTCTAAATTTTGGCTGAATTAATTGTAAAACTAAAATCTGGTACGAGTAGACCTAATCTGTTTTTGAATTAGGTAGCTTGTAGACATTCTTATTTTTATGTCACACGATTTTACCCTAAATTCTCATTTCATGCACTGCGTATGTCAAGGTAATTATTTTAAATCTTACTGAAAGGAGTAATATAAGTGATCGTGCAGTAAAAATGAAATTAAAGTTTACTTTGGCGGTGGTAATAACAACAATGAATCACAATATTTCTGTTTTTATAGAAAACATTAAATTAATATAGATTATGTTTCTGGTTCAGCATTTTCGGCATAATGAAAATATACATGAAACAGATAACAAATGAAAAAAATATAAGGAAATAAACATACAACTGAATAACAACATTAATAATCAACTACAAGGAACGAGTAAGAAAATGTGGTTGGTAGTAGGTTGGCCAGGGTACCAGCCACCCGTTGAGATACTACCGCCATCTAGAGAGTTGTTGAGTCCTTTGATTAGCCAGACAGTACTGTACTACATTGGATCCTTCTCTATGGTTACCGTTAATTTTCATTATGCCTGCACATACACCGAATAGTCTGGCCTATTTGCAGATTCTCCTCTGTCCTCATACACCTGACAAAACTGAGATTACCAAACAATTCTTTTTACACAAGGGGGTTAACTACTGCACTGTAATTGTTCAGGGGCCACTTTCCTCTTGGTAAGGGTATTGTAAGTAGCTCTTCTAGGAGGACACTCCTAAATCAAACCTTTATTCTCTAGCCTTGGGTAGTGTCATGACATCTGTACCATAGTGTTATAACCTCTGTCTTGTGGTAGAGTTATCTTGCGTGAGGGTACAGAGGGTACACTCGGGCACACTATTCTATCTTATTTCTCTTCCTCTTGTTTTGTTAAAGTTTTTATAGTTTATATAGGAAAAGTTTATTTTAATATTACTGTTCTAAAAGTATTTTATTTTTCCTTGTTCCCTCTCCTCACTGAGCTATTTCCCCTATTGGAGACCCTGGGCTTATAGCATCCTGCTTTCCCAATTAGGGTTGCAGCATAGAAGTAATGATAATAAAAAGATAGCGGGAACGGAAGAGTCCCGGCATAGGGGCATTATGAAGTTGTGGGCTCGTGGCGTCTTTTACCATGTTGCTCAACTCACATACACACACTATGTTTTGGAAGGAGGGTCTGCCCTCTGAAACATAAATATACGTTTTTCCTGTAAAGGTGAGGGATCCCCTTGCCCTGCTGACGTCCAGACAATGGAACAATATTCCAACAACGTCAGAGTAAAATAGCTCAAGATTGCAACCATGTTCGTGGATATTAGGAAATCCATAAAGAGCAGTTTTTTAATAACATTAGTTTTGTCGAAATGAGGCATGTAAAATAGTTGCAGACATGATAGAAGGAACCTATGCTGATGTTTACTCGCCCAGACAAACTTTGATCAAGTACTATATCGCAATGATGTATACAATAAAAATGTGGCAATAGGGTGTGTGGAACATTCATTTGATTCTTTTTCTTTTCTTTGTCTTTTATTTATATTTTGTCCGGGATAGATGAACACAGTATAGGCACATTCTCTCTCTCTCTCTCTCTCTCTCTCTCTCTCTCTCTCTCTCTCTTTCTCTCAACGCATTGTGTTGTCAGCTCAACCCTTATCGGTCAAAGAAACAGGACATCAGGAGAACAGCTATCTTTTGTAGAGAAAGAGATGGGGAATGAGGGCGTGTGTTAGGCCTATATGAGCATGTGTATGAGAAGATGGGAGGGGGGGGAATATGTTAGGGCTTTGTATTTGTGCTGTGAGTCACATACATTGCACGCACTTATACACACACATATACATACATACATACATATATATATGTATATATATATATATATATATATGTGTGTGTGTGTGTGTGTGTATGTATGTGTGTGTGTAGAGACATAAACGTGTTTTAGAAGAAATATCAAGTAGCTTTTGGTAAGGAAAAAAAATAGTTAGAAGAATGGCTCTCTGGATGATGAAAGTCTGGGCGACCAGGGTCTCATTTGAGAGAAAGAAGAATGAAGATATCTTTTGCTTCTCACTTTTTCTCCTAAGAACTTCGCTTTCTTTGGTTAGATATTTTCATTGGTTTAAACCAGTGTTAGTTCAGATTGCTTTTGGTATTATTAATAAGTAATTGAAACGTTCTTGATATGTTTTCAATTCTTTTCTTATTGTTATAAGTAAGAAATAAAAAGAAAAACTACGAAGATTGTAAGGTTCAGAGATGGACACACTGTTATGAGTTAAGGTGTTATAGACGGATGATCCACGTAAAGTGGTACTGAATGCTTTTCAGATTTGCAAGAAAAAACCGAGGGATTAAGATGCATTTTCAAAGATCAGTTATTATCTGAAAGCGAATAGTTGAAAACTGCAAATGCTTCTATCAAGGCTAAGCTACAACCCTATGAGCCCAAGGGCTCCAACATGGAAAATAGCCTTGAGGAAAGAAAATAAGGAAACAGAATAGTGTTCCAGAGTGCACCCTCAAGCAAGAGAACTGTAACTCGAGACAGTGGAAGACCGTGGTTCAGAGGCTATGGCACTACCCAAGTCTAGAGGACAATGGTTTAATATTGGAGTGACCTCCTGGAAGAGCTGCTTATAATATATAAAGAGTATGTTCTACCCTTAGGCCTACCTAGCGGAAAGTAGCTGCTAAACAATTACAGTACACTATTTAACCTCTTAATCGAAGAAGAATTTTCATTTATCTTAATATTGTCGAGTGTATGAGGAAAGAGAAGAATGTGGAAAGAATTTGCCAGACTATTTGGTGTGTGTATAGGGAAGGGCAAAATGAGCCGTAACCAGAGAGGAGTCCAATCAAAGTATCCAAGAATTATAAAGGATCTAATAACTTTTAATTCCAAGATTTTCTTTCAAATGAATGGACACAATAAAGTAACTAATGGCATATATTCAAATTAAGTATCATGAACACAAACTCTCTCTCTCTCTCTCTCTCTCTCTCTCATTATATGTATATGTATATATGTATTTGTATATATATATTTATATATGTATAAATATATATATACATACACACAAATATATATATATATATATATATATACATATATATATATATTTCTTATTATATTTCTTACATTCTGGTAAGCAAGCATTGGAAATCCTCTGTTGTTCTGCTAATAACGACAGCCTCTTCAGCATAATCTAGATCAGCTAAATTCCTATTACCAATTCAGTCCAACCCTTCCCCACCATCCCCAACTGTTATATGCATTGCAAAATCCATGATGAGGATAAACAACATATGACAACACATTCCCTTGATGTTTTTCACTATTCACTGGAAATTCATTTGATAGGACTCCACTAACATTAACTTTGCTCATGTTACTTACATTAAATTTGCATTTGCTATTCATATTAACTTTGCACTTGCTATTTATATTAACTTTTCACATGCTACTTACATTAACTTTGCACATGCTACCTGCATTAACTTTGGGCTCAAGATAAATAGAAGAAAGACAAGAGATGGTGAGAACGAAATGTGCAATGGAAGATGAAATATCATTGGGATAAGAAAGAATTAATTAGGTAGAATCATTTAAATATTTACGATCTATGATTTCCAATACAGGGTCTTTAGAATTTGAGTTTAATGAGGGATTGAGGTAATGGCTAGGTTAAGAAAAATTTGGAGAACAAATTTCAGGAAATTACATATAAAAATCAGGCTAAATATCAGTTTAGTTAGATCATTGTTACTGTATGCACATGAGTCATGATATGACAATGAAACAATATCAAAAAGATTTTGTAGATTTGAGAACAAAGTGCTCAGAAGAATATTGGGGATTAAATGGCAGGACAAGATTAGAAATGGAACTATAATAGAGATTACTCGAGTGCCTTATGTGGATGAGATCATAGTAAGGGGTAAATGGATATAGTTTTGTACCAACCGTGTGTCACACGATCGTACATAGTAACGACATTTAATTTTTTGTATATATTATGCTTGTATCTTTGCTCTCCCCTCTCACTGATAGGGACCTGAAATAACATGTCTGTTTTTCTCATCGTTAACTGTTAACCGGTGCGTTGTCGGTTGAACATGAAATTGCCTGTCATGTTTGTTATGCCCTTTTTGCCTGGAGTTTATGTATATGTAAACGAGTGTTCCGTAGACATGTTATATCAGGTCCCTATCAGTGCGAGGGGAGAGCGAAGATACAAGCATAATATATACAAAAAGTAAAATGTCGTTACTATGCACGATCGTGTGACACCAGGTTGGTACAGTTTGGATATGCTCTTTGCACTCCCCAAGAGAGATTAGTTCACCAAAATTTTAACTAGGCTCCAAGCGATAATAGAAGAGTTGGAAGACCCAGGCCTACAAGGCTGAGGATTATGAAGCGTGAAGTAGATGATGAATGGAGAAATAATGATAGAAAAGTTCAAGGTAGAGACGACTGGCAAAATCTGAGGCCCTTTGCGTCAATAGGCGAAGGAGATGATGATGATGATATACATATAAAATATGTACATACGTATATATATATATATATATATGCCTGTGTGAGGGGGTTGCCTACATACGTGTATTGAAATCTTTGAATTTACGTGTTACTAAATTAGCTAATGAACAATGTCATAATTATGTGATATATATATATATATATATATGTGTGTGTGTGTGTGTGTGTGTGTATGTATGTATGTGTATATGTATATTATACATATTACTGTGTGAGTGTATGTTTGAGTGTGTTCATCGAGATTGATTTAAATGGATTCCTGTAATTACTTTTATGTGTTCATTCAACTAAAAGAAAATTATAGAAATAGAGAAAAAGACTTGCCCATAGATAAGCAGAAATTAGAAATAAGAATCAAGAGATACAAGAAGATCGGGGTAGAACCATTTGCAATATATAACCAGCGCAGAATGGGTTCATTTGTTTGTTTTTTTCCCAAGCCGAAATTTGAGTGAACGATCACCGCCTGTCGTTCTACCAACCACCAACAGAATCTTATGTAATAATACGATATGTGGAAATGAGATTCAGCTGTCTATTTACATATTTGCAGTCTCATGTAATTGTGTTTGAATTGAGTGTTTACTTGCTCGTATTAATTTTTCCCTAATATTACTTTTTTCTGGGAGTTAATCTTTCTCTCTCCCTCGATCCAGATGACTTGGTGAATGAACTCTGGTGACAGTTGAGGAAGGAATGGCGCCGAAGCATTTGACCAAAATTGGTATGTACCTGGTTGGTGATTGACTCTTGTTGGGGTGACTTTGTGTTGGAGAGTGATAGGAAATAAAGAAATAATGTTTTTTTTTTTCATTCAAATAACGATTCTTAGAAATGTGTACATGATTATAATTAAAAGGACATTTAAACCTGCTATTCATTAAAGGCCAGTTCGATAAATTTTAAGCAATACACGTTTGATTATAAGAACTAATTAGTATATATACCCTTGATTACAGTTGCGCAAGTTTTAACTTTGAAGGTAACTGCCCATATAGGTTTTTACTTTGTTTTTGTTAAGAATATGACCGTGATTGCTGCAAATCTAATTGACATAGACTAATAAGTCTTATATAAATTTGTTATTGACTTTTCATAAATTTTTCCCGTCAAAAAGCGAT
>NC_090768.1:31758692-31823692 GCF_036898095.1 Palaemon carinicauda | reverse complement strand
GTTAAATGAAATAATCTGACTCGAGTTTGTGGGACCACAACTTGAAATGATAAAATATTTCAAAGCAAATCATTTATTGGTCTTGTCAGTACTCGGTGTTTTTTTTTTTTTTTTTTTTTTTCAGTCGGCTACTCTGCGATGTCCTAGTCATTTTCAAATTTGTTGAATAATTGTAATGAGCAGTAACAATATAGTGATTCTTAGCTGAGAGTGTGTAACGGTATAACATTTTGCTATGAGGAAGTTCCTGTGTAGCTACAGAACAATCTGATGAAGCACCTTCACTTGATAATACATTTACCAATACACGCTTTATAACTTGGGATACAAGCGAGGCTCGGAGGCAATAATACTTGAAAATAGTAGCTAATTGTGCTGGGTTATAGTACTCTAATATTGTAAAAAACCACCTCCACCCAGGTAGAACCCTTGGAGCGCACATCATGTTTTATTTGTGGGTGCATTCCCCGTGAACATATTCTCTCTCTCTCTCTCTCTCTCTCTCTCTCTCTCAATAGTTATTTTTCTAATGAAAATAGGAAAGTGTTTTTTTATTTATTATTCTACGGTTAAGATGCAATGTTGAGATTCTTGAATACTTTGTTAGTATTTCTAATAAACTTCTCTCTATTTTCTCGTTTAAGGTGTCTTTAATCTAGCTCGCTTTCATTATCCCATCAATCAGTTAATTCACTATAAAGTGAAAAATAATAATAAGGCACGAATTTCTTGGGATTGTGGGGGCCAAGTACCATGCGGGATTTGGAGAAGTCCTATTGAGAATTCAGGGAATGTGGTGGGAAGGGAGGGCTTAAAACCGTAACGTTTTAGTTCACACACTTCCCCTGCTGGGAGAGATCTTTAATTTTACAGGCAGCTCTTGGAACAAGGTGTCACGCTGGCATATAGCTAAATCTAAAACACATTGGATGGAAATCAGATATCGGGGTGTTTTTATTCATATGAGATCATAGATCCTGGAACATTGAGAGTAAATCAGCTTTACTTGGTACGGGTAGGTAGGATGGGTAGGAGATGATGCAGATGAATAAGATGCCTGGCCGGGCCCCTCCTGCAAAACATATCATTCAAATAGAAAGCAAGAAAGACACAAACAGATCCTTGTTGAAAACTGATTAAATGGAATCGATTATTATTCCTTGTCTGCCTTATTCAATTCTTGGAATACAATCGATATTTTTAGTGTTAGCGTTGAAGTAATATTTCTCTAGAGAATATTGGCCAAATCCTCTTTTCAAAAGGATCCACAAATTTACAAACTGTTATATTTATATGCATAAAGAGATTAATAAACTGACTGTGACAGAAACAGGCCGTCCACTTTGAAATAATAAAGAAGAGCTGATTAAAAGCTAACGTTGAATTCAAGAGTTATGTCGGGTGACCATGGGTAATATCGTCATAGTGAATATTATGAACTATTGATTAAAAGGAAAATATTATGTGTAATCGTGGATTAATAAACGAAATACCTGAATGCCTTCCCGAACCGAAATTTAGGAAAAATAACAAGTTCAGATGAACATTACCAAGTGACTTAAAGGTATTCAATGACTCAGATTACATAGGGTAAAAGGGTGAGACAAATTAACAAACCAAAAAAATTATAGACGATTAAGTATAATAAAGTAGAGTATTTCCATTTAATGTTTAACCGAAATTACAGGAATATGAGTTGGACAAAATCACGTTTTATTCAGTACTTTGACTAACAAAGCAAGAAAATAATAGAAAATATGTTATTCTCATTTTGTCTCATCAAATATCAGGCTTGAAGTATTCCAAGTTAATAATAAGCTGCTGTTAATTGAACATAAATGATGCCATAGCATTATGTACTTGAACAATGTGTAGCTATATACAGTACTGTTAATTAGTGACTGCCAAACTCCCTTTTACATGTTTATTTCAATACCTTTCACAAAACAATGTGTTTGTATTAACATAATGTATGACAATGAAACACTCTCCAGTAGATTTAGTAGATTTGAGAACAAAACCCTCAGAAGAATTTTGAGATTAAAATGGCAGGACAGGATTTGAAATGAAACTATAAGAGAGATTACTCGAGTGCCATATGTTGATGAGATCATGGTGAGGGGTAGATGGAGATGGTTTGGGCATGCTCTTCGCACTCCCCCAAGAGAGATTAGTTCACTAAACGTTCAGCTGGGCTCCACAAGGCACAAGAAGAGTTGGAAGACCCAGACCTACATGGCTGAAGACTACGAAGTGCCAAGTAGGGGATGATGAATGGAGAAGTATTGAATTAAAAGCTGAAGATAGAGACGACTGGTGAAATCTAACCGAGTCCCTTTGTGTCAGTAGGCGTAGGAGGAGATGATGATGATGATTAAAAACGAGATTTTAGAAGCAAACGTATTAAAAAATATTTGGAAGTAGACTGTGTTTATGGAAATTTATAGTTTTAATGGTTTATCAAATTATTTTTCCTTTCTTTCCTGCTTGCTACCAATTGTACTGTGATAATTAACCTGTTTTTTCATACTTTTTGTCAAAGTTTTTTTATTTTAATGTCTTCATCTTTTTAAGACAATAAATATGATATTGATTAATCGTCAATCTTCACCTTATGAATTAAATCCTTTTTTCGTAACATGAGTTTTACTTTTATTGAATATTTCATTTTGAAAGGTTTATAATTCGATATAATGGAAAACTGATTATATTGTTTATATCTTATGTAGCCTTCACTCTAGTTTAGATAACGTTGCTTCCGTTTATTTATAGCCTACCATTGCTACCAGTCTCAGATATACCCATAGAAATGACCGTTAGGAAGGATGTGACGATTACATCCACGGTCTAGGTATCTCAACCGTGAGTGCATCTGAGAGCAGTCTCCCCGAGATCACTTTAGGCGGTCAAAGGACCCAAACTAAGCCACGCCACGGCGGCAGGCCACCGCAGGCTTTACCCCCAACGAACAAGCCAGCTTGAAAGTAGCTCGCATAGCGGCGGGAAATCTCCAACTTTTACAACAATGGTATTTTTTTTTTTAATACCAAGTTAAATAGGATTTATTTATTAATTTGTTGGAATATCGTTCTGCCCGTTTAGATTTTATTTTTTACAATTTTGAAATGGTCAGGTGCAGTTTGCGCAGAGAGAACGGGCCATAAAACATTAAATATCTGCGATGTATGAAATCCGTTATTTCATGAGTTTCGCCGCTAGTATCAAGATAAAGGTGAGTCGTGAAGCTAGAGAATAACTAATTCATTTTTTTAGGCAGGGGGTTAGATTCTTAATTTTCCCCTCGAGTTAT
The DNA here is from genome assembly GCF_036898095.1 of Palaemon carinicauda. Lineage (NCBI taxonomy): Eukaryota > Metazoa > Arthropoda > Malacostraca > Decapoda > Palaemonidae > Palaemon > Palaemon carinicauda. The sequence continues at coordinate 31,820,382 of NC_090768.1, read as the reverse complement.
ATTATCTGAAAATCGCGTGTTTTCTTCCCCCATGTATCGAAGTGTGCAAGTGAGACAGTTTATTATCATTCTTGTTAGCAAGGCCAATGTTATGATTGTAAGTCCTACACAAAAAGCTCTTGCACTGCCATGCGTAGGTTACTGTCCCCAGAAAACTTATATCTGAAAATTATGGAAACGCCTGTTAGTCAAACTAATATGATATATGTAAATTGAAGTACTATACTTGAAAGTAAAAAATATATGATTCATAATGACAGATTTAATTTACGACGCCCAACAGAATAAAATAAATATATTCCAGTTTACAAGTTTGTCTGATTTTATGCTTAAAATGATCTCCTTATTGTATGGAAAATGTGATATACATATATATATATGTATATATATATATATATATATATATCATCTACGCCTATTGACGCAAACGGGTTTGGTTAAATTTCGCCAGTCGTTTCTATCTTTGTCTTTTAATTCAATACTTCTTCAGTCACCCCCCCTTCTCGCTTAATAGTCCTCAGCCATGTAGGCCTGGGTCTTCCAACTCTTCTAGTGCCTTGTGGATCCCAGTTAAAAGTTTGGTGAACTAGTATCTTTGGGAGTGCGAAGAGAATACCCAAACCATCTCCATCTACCCCTCATCATGATCTCATCCACATACGGCACTCGAGTAATCTCTCTTATAGTTTCATTTCTAATCCTCTCCTGCCATTAACTCCCAATATTCCTCTGAGGATTTTGTTTTCAAATATATAAAATCTGTCGGATATTGATTCATTGTCACACCCCGACTCATGTCCATACAGTAACCTCGATCTCACTAAACTGATTATATATAAATATATATATATATATATATATGTATATATATATATACATACATATATATATATATATATATATATTGTGTGTGTGATGATTTTTCATTCACGTTTGAACGTGTTTATTCATACATTCATAAAAGCCATGAATTATCCAAATATACAATTCATTCTGTCTCGGGATCAGAGACCCAAAGGGGAATTAAACCTCATGATAACAGCTTTAAGGATGGCCGTGGATTCGAACTCGGATCAAGGAAACTGAGATTCCAGTGACTAACAACCATAAGCTATTATCATAAAGCATCATCCTTGGGTCTCTGATCCCGAGGCAGAGTGAATTTGATATATATATATATATATATATATAATATATATATGTAATATATATATATATATGAGAGAGAGAGAGAGAGAGAGAGAGAGAGAGAGCTCAGCCCTGGCAGCGGTCATGTTCTCTGAACATCTTGTTTGAAATTAGGAAAAAAATGCGTATTATCTATTGCGATAGTTAAAAATTATCAGTAAATCCGTGTGATGGGGTTTTTATTAAGTTGTTTATGAATACCATTATAATTCTTGTTAATCTAGTTTTTAAGTATGATGTCTCTTTTTTATTTCTATTAATTCTTATGCTGTCTGGAGACATTGAGCGAAATCCGGGACCAGTACGTCTTAGATTTCGTCAATGTCGTCTTCTGTATTGTAATATTCGTGGTCTTCATGCAAATATCCAAGACCTTACAGTTGTGTCCAGACAGTATGATATTCTTTTGTGCTCAGAAACTTTGGTTTCTAATATGAGGCACTCATCTGAGCTCCTTATAACTGGTTTTAAGAAGCCAATAATGTTGAAACGTGATGCCATCCCTAGGGCCAGGGGAATGGCGGTGTATATTAGGACAGAGTACCCTGCTTCTCATAAGTCCTGCTATCAATGTGGATGTCATGAGATTCAGGTAATAAAAGTTTGTGGCAGGCATAACAACTTTTATTTATGTTCGATCTACCGGAATCCAGACATGGATGATTCTATCTTCGATTGACTTCTTACCATTATGGCTAAGATACAAGAAGATGATAGAAAGGCTTCTTTTGTCTTTGTTGGTGATTTTAATGCTCACCATAGGGAGTGGTTAAGTTCTACCTCTCCTACTGATCGCCATGGCTTAAGAGCTTTAGACTTTGCCTCTGAATCAGGCTGTGAGCAAATCATAAATGAAGCTACTCACAGGTCTGGTAATTGCTTGGACCTTGTATACACTGACTCCCCTGGCGTTATAACTGGTAAGGTTGGTTCTCCAGTCGGGACATCTGATCATGCCTTGATTTCATTATTAGTGAAGACTGAGCAGCCTGTCCCTGATATATCATATTCTTGTAAAATTTATATGAAATCCCAAGCAGACTGGAATGGGATTTTACATGATCTTTTGTGCTTGAATTGGTCACAATTATATAATAGTGTAGATCCTGTTGTCCCTTTGAATGAGAATCTAGTCAACATAATTGATAGGCGTATCCCTTCTCGTGTGCTAAGGTACCGAGTGAAGGACAAACCGTGGTTCAATGATGATTGTAGACATGCTTTTTTGGAGAAGCAGGAGGCCTATCACCTTTGGAAGGGTAACAGATCAGATTTGACCTGGAACAACTATACTCAGCTTCGAGCTTTTGCTCAGAGAGTTTATGCCTCAACTGAAAAGGAGTACAATTTAACCATAAAAGAAACACTTTCTGGTACAACTCAGGAACATAAATGGTGGTCTACCCTTAAATCTGCACTCTTTGGTGTAGATGCAACAGTTCCTCCTTTACTTAAGCCAGATGGCTCAGTCACTCACTGTCCAAAGGAAAAGGCAACCCTTTTGGCTGATGTTTTTGACAGTAAACAGAGTAATGAAAAACTTGAACTTCCTCATTCCTGTTTTCCTGAGGCTAAACTAACTAGTTTAGCTTTTCGATCTCGTGAGATTAAAGCTCTGTTGATGGACCTTGATGCTTATGGAGGTGTAGACCCAAATGGTATTTTTTCTTTGTTTTTTATAAAGACAGCAGATTTCTTGGCTCCAAAGTTATCTGTTATTTTGCGCAAGTTAGCAAGAAGAGGAGCTTTTAGCACTAGTTGGAGAATTGGTAATGTTACTCCTCTATGTAAATGTGTTTGTGGTAGCTCAAGTCCCACTGATTACCGCCCAATTTCCATAACTCCCATATTATCTAAAGTTTTTGAACGTCTTCTGGCAAAACGTCTTAATAGGTTTGCTGAAGGTAATCATCTACTCCCTAGTTTGCAATTTGGTTTTCGTAAAGGCCTTGGAGCATGTGATGCCCTTCTTACAATCTCCAATGCTGTACAGAAATCCCTTGATTGTGGTCGGGAAGTTCGTATGATTGGCCTTGATTTTAGTGCTGCCTTTGACCGTGTTAGTCATGAGGCCCTTGTTTTCAAACTGAAACAGTTGGGAGTGGGTGGGTCGTTTCTTAGCATTATTACTGATTTTTTAAGTAATAGATCTCAAAGAGTTGTTGTTGATGGGCACCATAGTGATTATAGGAATGTGATATCCGGTGTTCCACAGGGTAGTGTTCTTGGCCCATTACTTTTCATACTATATACACATGACATGTGGTTTGGCCTAGAAAACAAGCTTGTTGCATATGCAGATGATGCTACTCTCTTTGCATCAATTCCATCCCCTGAATGTAGATCTAGGGTTGGTGAATCCCTTAATAGAGATTTAGCTAGAATTAGTGCATGGTGCAAATTATGGGGTATGAAGTTGAATCCTAACAAAACTCAAAGTATGATTGTAAGTAGGTCAAGGACGGTGGTTCCTCAACATCCGGATCTCAGTATTGATAATGTTTCTTTAAATATGTATGACTCTTTCAAAATTTTAGGTGTGATTCTCGACAGTAAATTTACTTTTGAGAAACATATAAGGTCTGTGTCTTCTTCAATTTCACAAAAAATAGGCTTATTGAGAAAGTCTTTCAAGATTTTCGGTGATCAATCTATTCTGAAGAAGTGTTTTAATTCTTTCATTCTACCTTGTTTTGAGTATTGTTCTCCTGTCTGGTCTTCAGCTGCTGATTCTCATCTTAATTTGTTGGACAGAAACTTACGGTCTATTAAATTTCTTATTCCTGATCTAGATATTAATCTCTGGCACCGTCGTTCAATTAGTTCATTATGTATGTTGCATAAGATTTTTCACAACTCTGACCATCCTTTACATTCAGATCTCCCTGGACAATTCTATCCTGTTCGTAATACTAGGCAGGCAGTTAATTCTAATAGCCAGGCCTTCTCCATCACGAGGCTCAATACTACGCAGTACTCTAGAAGTTTTATTCCATCTGTGACCAAGTTGTGGAATGATCTTCCTAATCGGGTGGTTGAATCAGTAGAACTTCAAAAGTTCAAAGTTGGAGCAAATGCTTTTTTGTTGACCAGGCGGACATAGTCTTTTTATAGTTTATTTATGACATATTTGTTTTTGATGTTGTTGATAGTTTATTATATGACATGTCTGTTTTGACGTTGTTTCTTTTTTTAGAATGATTTATTTTTAATTTGTTCTCTTCATTTATTTATTTCCTTATTTCCTTTCCTCACTGGGCTATTTTTCCCTGTTGGAGCCCCTGGGCTTATAGCATCTTGCTTTTCCAACTAGGGTTGTAGCTTGGATAGTAATAATAATAATAATAATAATAATAGGTTTCTGTGTCGCCATGATCTGCAAAGCTGTACTATATAGTGAGGCCCCTTGTACTAGGTTGGTTTGCTGTTAGCGATAAGACGAAATTCTCTCACCATCACCAATCCGCACCGGCCAGTGTGGTAATGAAAACTGTCCAACCCACAGACATGAAATAACATGTCTGAGGCCTTTGTCCTGCAGTGGGTTAGAAACGGCTATTATTATTATTATTATTATTATTATTATTAGCTAAGCTACAACCCTAGTTGGAAAAGCAGAATGCTATAAGCCCAGGAGCTCCAAAAGGGAAAATAGCCCAGTGAGGAAAGGAAACAAGATAAAATAAAATATTTTGAGAACAGTAACATGAAAATAAATATCTCATATAAGCTATAAAAACTTTAACAAAACAAGAGGTAGAGAACCAGGATAGAATAGTGCCCGAGGGTAACCTCAAGCAAGAGAACTCTAACCCAAGACAGTGGAAGACCAAGAGAACTCTAACCCAAGACAGTGGAAGACCAAGAGAACTCTAACCCAAGACAGTGGAAGACCATGGTCCAGAGGTTATGGCACTACCCAAGACTAGAGAACAATGGTTCGATTTTGGAGTGTCCTGCATTTGTTGTACTGTATTATCACTACTATCAGCCTATGCTTGTATAACGGTAGAAAATCGCCTAGGAGAGTGAAGAAAAGTCGATTATCATTTGATCAAGCTGAGTGTATGCCAACGGTTTAGATTTTGTTAATTCTAAACTGGACCTTATTCTACTCCTTTTATTTATCCTTTGGAGGGGGGGGGGTGATTCCTGGTTTAACATTCTAACGGGGACATGTATTGTTCTAAAGGCCAAATAGGAATTTCATAATCAGTGGGTTCTATTAAATGTTTGTGTGTGCGTAATTGAGCAGCATTGCTAGTGAAACTAATTTCTTTTCCTAAGGGAATTATTAGGGATGGAGGGGTAGTAGGCCTAAAACAGTAGCCTACATCCGGAGCTTGTGGAATACCAACGGTGGTTGTTAACAGTCATTGTTATCTTTATTACACAAAGGACTGGCTACAACTACGACGTTAGAGCTATCATCTAAATTTGAAGAATAGGTGTCAATAAGCAATGCAACACAAGGTGCTTCTATTATAAAAACGGTTATGTTAGCACGTGCTAGCATTTTGGCATGATTCCAGAATTTTTTCGTTGATCTATATGCCCATGGTATGAAGGGAATTTGAATAGAACGCTTAATGTTACCAACGTGAGAGAGAGAGAGAGAGAGAGAGAGAGAGAGAGAGAGAGAGAGAGAGAGAGAGAGAGAGAGAGAGAGAGAGAGAGAGAGGGGGGGGGTATTTTCAGTTGGTTTTGGGGGCTAATTCTTGTCATTGGAGCCCCCTCCGGCAAAAAGGGTCGGGCAATCGACAAGAAGGAAAAGTCAGTTGGCCTTGCTAATCCCAAAGTCTTCGCTAATCCTAGAAAAGCACTTTTGACCATTATGATTGTTCCTGACCTTAAACCCCCCCCCCCTACTCTGAGCTCAGAATTATTCATGAAAATTTGTTCTATATAAGGGATGTGTTTTTGTGTTAAGTAAATTGCGTTTCCATCCTATTAGGTATGTATCATACATGATTCTTGTTATGTAATACAAATTTTACAGTGAAGGATAGATACGAGTAAAACACATTACGGAATTAACTGTGTCATCGGTGCAGGCTACTATCCAAAACAACGTGGGACTGCGTATAATTAAGATGAAAGTCTATGCCTAAACTCTTGCCCCGGAATAGTGGCTGTTGGCTTAATCTGAGCTCCATACAACTCCTGCTGACTTGTGAATCCTGGCCTTGTCGAGGTGACCTTGACCTTGCCCAGGCTACCATGTCTTGTTTCGTATCATTGACAAGCTAATATATATATATATATATATATATATATATATATATATATATATATATATATATATATATACTGTAGAGTATAGACAAAGATTAATTTCCGTCATTTTTAAGTGTTTTCGTAAGAGTTTATTATTATTATTATTATTATTATTATTATTATTATTATTATTATTATTATTATTATTAGTAGTAGTAGTAGTAGTAGTAGTAGTAGTAGTAGCAGTAGTAGTAGTATATTTTGAATATCAGCTCCAATGATCGTAAGACTGTATGTGTATATTATTATGTTTATTACGAACCGCAGAGAACCCTTATTATTCGAGTTTTAATAAGTGAGTACTTTCTCTTCGTATTGCAAGATGACATTGAATGACAAAGCTGCACATGATTTTTGATGAAAAATGTCATGAAATCTAATAAAAGAAATTACATTATGCTAGAAATAATTATACAGGAATTCCCATATGATATCCGCCAACAATGAAGAACAATTGGAACAATAAAAAAAGTTGGAGGGCGAGGGTAGATTTAAAACCCCCTAACGGTCAACGTATGAGAGGACCGATTCAGGTATCCTTATTGGAAGTGCCGGGAATATGTACTCAGATACATAATAAAGAATCCAGGTGGGCAACTGGGTATTCTATAGGGAATTACCTCCCCTGGATCAAATGTGGTGTAGTGGCTAGCGTGGTTGACACGTGGTGACTTCAGTAATGGTTCTAGTCTCTAGATTCCCCGGGAAAATTATTCTAACTGGTCTTGGGTCCATAAAAAGCAAAGGTTAGAATAGTGTGTTTATTTTTTTTTTTTAATTTCATGCATGGGTTATAAGTTTTGTTGAATAGATAATTAGGATTTCGTGCCGACTGCAATCTGTAGGTGTTCTCTGTTAAGCTGTTTGATATGTTATTTTCCCCCCAAATCTCAAGGTATTATGTTACAAGAGTCATTTCGCTATATCATCAATACTCATTTACGAAAACGTTTTATAGACTTATAGTCTGTATCACAATGTTAACGTCTTTAATCTCACCTTTTACTGGTTTCCAAAAATAAACTCGAAAGATAAGGAGTGTGTTTATATAATCTGTGGAAAATTATGGTTGAATGTGCGCTCGTGATGTCACACATCGTGAGTTGAAATGAATATTAGGCCTACACTAATTTTCTAAAATGTTCACCAAAAAGTATATAAATTATTGTTTTTGAGTAACTAAGAATTAAAATCAAGATGTGTGATGTAAATTGTTAAATTAGATGGATTTGTTTATAGAAAAATGCAATTAAATGTAATTATACTGTAAATATTGTGATTGTAAAGAAGATGTAATTTAACTTTTTAATAAAAAGATAAAAAAAAAATTCAATTTTCTGCTCGGATAAATAGCCTTAGAACCTCGTTCGTATCTCGTTGACGTCCTCTCTCAAACCGCCATGCTTTTCTTCCCCTCCCCTTCTATTTTTTCCCTTTTATTTAAATGTCTTATTTATATAGCGTCTCTGCCTGTTTAATTTTTTTGCACCAGAGTTTCCTCGGTGGGCTATTTTTTCCATGTTGGGGCCCTCAGGCTTGTAGGATTCTTCTTTTCCAACTAGGGTTATAGTTTAGGTAATAATAATAATAATTATTATTATTAATAATAGTAACAACAACAAAAACAACAACAACAACAACAACAATAATAATAATAATAATAATATTAGTGATAATAATAATCACGTTTTTTATTTATATTTTTATATGATAATGTTTAAGTTCATACCTTTATATTTTAATAGAATAATTACGCAAATATTGTAGATTATTAAAATGTATTTGTATTTTCGAAATTAAAGATAGATACACAATTAGTGCTGTTTACAGACTACCAAATTGAAGTAGGGAAAAGAATTTACTATGATGTTGGATTGAATGAGAGATAATTTAATAGTTCGCCTGTATTACTATGGGGAGACGTTAACATTGGTAAGGTGATCTTGGAAAATAATTCTGTTGATGTTGATGGAGCAGTAACAATTAACTATAGTCCATTTCTTTTAGCCAGGCATATTTGCACCGACTCGCAGCGGTGCCCTTTTAGCTCGGAAACGTTTCCGGATCGCTGATTGGTTGGACAAGATAATTCTAACCAATCAGCGATCAGGAAACTTTATTTGCACCGACTCGCAGCGGTGCCCTTTTAGCTCGGAAAAGTTTCCGGATCGCTGATTGGTTGGACAAGATAATTCTAACCAATCAGCGATCAGGAAACTTTATTTGCACCGACTCGCAGCGGTGCCCTTTTAGCTCGGAAACGTTTCCTGATCGCTGATTGGTTGGACAAGATAATTCTAACCAATCAGCGATCAGGAAACTTTTCCGAGCTAAAAGGGCACCGCTGCGAGTCGGTGCAAATATGCCTGGCTAAAAGAAATGGACTATAGGTCCATCTGTGTGAATATCACACCATTTCCCGCCATATGCCACAGGTTTTGATTTAAAAAGGAAACGAGTACTGTGTGACATGATTCGATCAGGAAGCAGAATACAAATAGTCCTCAACATGTACTATACATCACAATTTTTTTTTTTATCTTTTATTATGAAAATACAATTACATTTTCTTAACATACATTTTTTCCCCTTTATAAAGAAATATTCCTTAACAAATTATATTTTACAGTTTTGTATATACATTATAACATCTATTACATGATAAAATTACATTTTTATTTTATTATTTTTCTAAATATGTTTTCAAGTTAGAAACATACTGATTTGTGAAAACATTTTTAATACGATTCTTATACCCAATAATATTGACATTAAATGTATTTAACAGTCTATTCTTTATACACTTAATAATTTGCTGTTCAGCACTTATTCCCAATTGTCTTGCCATCCAGATACTTGAAATAAAATCTGCTATTATTACCATTGCTGTATTTTCATCTCTCTTTGAATTAGCTTCAAAATCTAGTTTTATAATCCTTAACCTGTTATTAGTTTTTAATCACAATTTTTGTTTCCATGAACTCTTTCCCAGTATACCATAAACTTATCTATAGATTCTTCCGCTTTTTGAGAGACCTTCCGCTTCAAGGTACCATAAAATGGGCCGTCGCCTGTCTTTGGTCTCGTCAGGGTGGATAAGATGAATTACTCAGGTTATATCATCCTGTCGGACTGTGAAGGCCCTAAAACACATGGATTCATAGGAGATTCTTTTCACCTTAGTGTGAATACTTTAATTGTGGGACTAGTTGGGCATTTTTCGGACTCACATATATCAAGCGCATTTCAAGTCATTATTTACTTCCAGAAGTTTACTATAATATACCATTATAATGAATTTCCCTAAAAAAAATCTAGAAAATTCTGCAATACATTGTCCAACGAAGTCGTTTTATTTTAGTTTTCCTCGTTTGATATATGTAAAGTTTTGCAAGTTACAGGAGGGTTAATTTTCATTTTAAATTATTTTGAAGGAACTTTCGTATCTGTACTTTTAAATTTGGAAACAAAAAAACGAAGTTTTTTTTTTTAGTGTAGAAATTAAAGAAAATAACGAAACCAATTTTCCCGTAGAATTTAAAGGAAAGAAATAACGTAAAAGAATAGAAAGGCTAAAACACAGATAGAATATTGATGTTGGGGCTTAATCAATTTATTTGTTTATGCATGAATACCAACCATCGTCCTAGAGCCAAGTTGGAAAAAGAAGAGGTGGAATCATGAGCAGCTAGAGTTAATGGGAGGTATTCATAAAAATGAAGGGTATCCTTGTAAGCATAAGGTAGAAGTACAAGGTAATTCTCTGAAGCAAAAGGTAGAAGTATAAGCAAATCTTTCTTTCCATATTCATAATGATTACCTTTTACTTGCGAGGATATCCTCCAAGCAGAAGTAAAAGGTTGACTCGTGTTTCGGGAGCGCTTAGTTTCATGTTGGAATTTGTAAGGTTTCATTTGTGCTGTCAAGATAAGAAAGTTTAGTATTTATAATACGTATTTAATGCCCTGTTTTTACTTGTATTTAATTAGGTTTACCCATCAGAAAGAACACAGACGCCGCCGCGCCTTCCCTAAAGCCTCGCTGGCAACATCTATCACCCACCCCTTGCATTAGAAGTTCTTTGACCTCTTTTTAGCTCCCCCACCCCTTGCATTAGAAGTTCTTTGACCTCTTTTTAGCTCCCCCACCCCTTGCATTAGAAGTTCTTTGATCTCTTTTTAGCTCCCCCACCCCTTGCATTAGAAGTTCTTTGACCTCTTTTTAGCTCCCCCACCCCTTGCATTAGAAGTTCTTTGACCTCTTTTTAGCTCCCCCACTCCTTGCATTAGAAGTTCTTTGACCTCTTTTTAGCTCCCCCACTCCTTGCATTAGAAGTTCTTTGACCTCTTTTTAGCTCCCCCACTCCTTGCATTAGAAGTTCTTTGACCTCTTTTTAGCTCCCCCACTCCTTGCATTAGAAGTTCTTTGACCTCTTTTTAGCTCCCACACCCCTTGCATTAGAAGTTCTTTGATCTCTTTTTAGCTCCCCCACCCCTTGCTTTAGAAGTTCTTTGACCTCTTTTTAGCTCCCACACCCCGTGCATTAGAAGTTCTTTGACCTTTTTTTAGCTCCCACACCCCTTGCATTAGAAGTTCTTTGACCTCTTTTTAGCTCCCACACCCCGTGCATTAGAAGTTCTTTGACCTCTTTTTAGCTCCCACACCCCGTGCATTAGAAGTTCTTTGACCTCTTTTTAGCTCCCACACCCCTTGCATTAGACGTTCTTTGACCTCTTTTTAGCTCCCCCACCCCTTGCTTTAGAAGTTCTTTGACCTCTTTTTAGCTCCCCCACTCCTTGCATTAGAAGTTCTTTGACCTCTTTTTAGCTCCCCCACTCCTTGCATTAGAAGTTCTTTGACCTCTTTTTAGCTCCCCCACTCCTTGCATTAGAAGTTCTTTGACCTCTTTTTAGCTCCCACACCCCTTGCATTAGAAGTTCTTTGATCTCTTTTTAGCTCCCCCACCCCTTGCTTTAGAAGTTCTTTGACCTCTTTTTAGCTCCCACACCCCGTGCATTAGAAGTTCTTTGACCTCTTTTTAGCTCCCACACCCCTTGCATTAGAAGTTCTTTGACCTTTTTTTAGCTCCCACACCCCTTGCATTAGAAGTTCTTTGACCTCTTTTTAGCTCCCACACCCCTTGCATTAGAAGTTCTTTGACCTCTTTTTAGCTCCCCCACCCCTTGCATTAGAAGTTCTTTGACCTCTTTTTAGCTCCCCCACTCCTTGCATTAGAAGTTCTTTGACCTCTTTTTAGCTCCCACACCCCTTGCATTAGAAGTTCTTTGATCTCTTTTTAGCTCCCCCACCCCTTGCATTAGAAGTTCTTTGACCTCTTTTTAGCTCCCACACCCCGTGCATTAGAAGTTCTTTGACCTCTTTTTAGCTCCCACACCCCTTGCATTAGAAGTGCTTTGACCTCTTTTTAGCTCCCCCACTCCTTGCATTAGAAGTTCTTTGACCTCTTTTTAGCTCCCCCACTCCTTGCATTAGAAGTTCTTTGACCTCTTTTTAGCTCCCACACCCCTTGCATTAGAAGTTCTTTGATCTCTTTTTAGCTCCCCCACCCCTTGCATTAGAAGTTCTTTGACCTCTTTTTAGCTCCCACACCCAGTGCATTAGAAGTTCTTTGACCTCTTTTTAGCTCCCACACCCCTTGCATTAGAAGTTCTTTGACCTCTTTTTAGCTCCCACACCCCTTGCATTAGAAGTTCTTTGACCTCTTTTTAGCTCCCACACCCCTTGCATTAGAAGTTCTTTGACCTCTTTTTAGCTCCCCCACCCCTTGCATTAGAAGTTCTTTGACCTCTTTTTAGCTCCCCCACTCCTTGCATTAGAAGTTCTTTGACCTCTTTTTAGCTCCCACACCCCTTGCATTAGAAGTTCTTTGATCTCTTTTTAGCTCCCCCACCCCTTGCATTAGAAGTTCTTTGACCTCTTTTTAGCTCCCACACCCCGTGCATTAGAAGTTCTTTGACCTCTTTTTAGCTCCCACACCCCTTGCATTAGAAGTTCTTTGACCTCTTTTTAGCTCCCACACCCCTTGCATTAGAAGTTCTTTGACCTCTTTTTAGCTCCCACACCCCTTGCATTAGAAGTTCTTTGACCTCTTTTTAGCTCCCACACCCCTTGCATTAGAAGTTCTTTGACCTCTTTTTAGCTCCCACACCCCTTGCATTAGAAGTTCTTTGACCTCCTTTTAGCTCCCACACCCCTTGCATTAGAAGTTCTTTGACCTCTTTTTAGCTCCCCCACCCCTTGCATTAGAAGTTCTTTGACCTCCTTTTAGCTCCCACACCCCTTGCATTAGAAGTTCTTTGACCTCCTTTTAGCTTCCCCACCCCTTGCATTAGAAGTTCTTTGACCTCTTTTTACCTCCCACACCCCTTGCATTGAAAGTTCTTTGACCTCTTTTTAGCTTCCCCACCCCTTGCATTAGAAGTTCTTTGACCTCTTTTCAGCTCCCCCACCCCTTGCATTAGAAGTTCTTTGACCTCTTTTTAGCTCCCCCACCCCTTGCATTAGAAGTTCTCTGACCTCTTAGCTTCCCCCCCTTGCATTACAAGTTCTTTGACCTCTTTTAAGCTCCCATACCCCTTGCATTAGAAGTTCTTTGACCTCTTTTTAGATCCCACACCCCTTGCATTAGAAGTTCTTTGACCTCTTTTTAGCTCCCACACCCCTTGCATTAGAAGTTCTTTGACCTCTTTTTAGCTCCCACACCTATGGCATTAGAAGTTCTTTGACTTCTTTTTAGCTCCCCCACCCCTTGCATTAGAAGTTCTTTGACTTCTTTTTAGCTTCCCCACCCTTTGCATTAGAAGTTCTTTGACCTCTTTTTCAGCTCCCCCACCCCTTGCATTAGAAGTTCTTTGACCTCTTTTTAGCTCCCACACCCCTTGCATTAGAAGTTCTTTGACCTCTTTTTAGCTCCCACGCCCCTTGCATTAGAAGTTCTTTGACCTCTTTTTAGTTTCCCCACCCCTTGCATTAGAAGTTCTTTGACCTCTTTTTAGCTCCCACCTCCCTTGCATTAGAAGTTCTTTGACCTCTTTTTAGCTCCCACACCCCTTGCATTAGAAGTTCTTTGACCTCTTTTTAGCTCCCACACCCCTTGCATTAGAAGTTCTTTTCTTTGACCTCTTTTTATCTTCCCCACCCCTTACATTAGAAGTTCTTTGACCTCTTTTTATCTCCCCCACCCCTTGCATTAGAAGTTCTTTGACCTCTTTTTAGCTCCCCCACCCCTTGCATTAGAAGTTCTTTGACCTCTTTTTAGCTCCCACACCCCTTGCATTAGAAGTTTTTTGACCTCTTTTTAGCTCCCCCACCCCTTGCATGAGAAGTTCTTTGACCACTTTTTAGCTCCCCCACCCCTTGCATTAGAAGTTCTTTGACCTCTTTTTAGCTCCCCCACCCCTTGCATTAGAAGTTCTTTGACCTCTTTTTAGCTCCCCCACCCCTTGCATTAGAAGTTCTTTGACCTCTTTTTAGCTTCCCCACCCCTTGCATTAGAAGTTCTTTGATCTCTTTTTAGCTCCCCCACCCCTTGCATTAGAAGTTCTTTGACTTCTTTTTAGCTTCCCCACCCCTAGCATTAGAAGTTCTTTGACCTCTTTTTAGCTCCCCCACCCCTTGCATTAGAAGTTCTTTGACCTCTTTTTAGCTCCCACACCCCTTGCATTAGAAGTTCTTTGACCTCTTTTTAGCTCCCACACCCCTTGCATTAGAAGTTCTTTGACCTCTTTTTAGCTCCCACACCCCTTGCATTAGAAGTTCTTTGACCTCTTTTTAGCTCCCACACCCCTTGCATTAGAAGTTCTTTGACCTCTTTTTAGCTCCCACGCCCCTTGCATTAGAAGTTCTTTGACCTCTTTTTAGTTTCCCCACCCCTTGCATTAGAAGTTCTTTGACCTCTTTTTAGCTCCCACCTCCCTTGCATTAGAAGTTCTTTGACCTCTTTTTAGCTCCCACACCCCTTGCATTAGAAGTTCTTTGACCTCTTTTTAGCTCCCACACCCCTTGCATTAGAAGTTCTTTTCTTTGACCTCTTTTTATCTTCCCCACCCCTTACATTAGAAGTTCTTTGACCTCTTTTTATCTCCCCCACCCCTTGCATTAGAAGTTCTTTGACCTCTTTTTAGCTCCCCCACCCCTTGCATTAGAAGTTCTTTGACCTCTTTTTAGCTCCCACACCCCTTGCATTAGAAGTTTTTTGACCTCTTTTTAGCTCCCCCACCCCTTGCATGAGAAGTTCTTTGACCACTTTTTAGCTCCCCCACCCCTTGCATTAGAAGTTCTTTGACCTCTTTTTAGCTCCCCCACCCCTTGCATTAGAAGTTCTTTGACCTCTTTTTAGCTCCCCCACCCCTTGCATTAGAAGTTCTTTGACCTCTTTTTAGCTCCCACACCCCTTGCATTAGAAGTTCTTTGATCTCTTTTTAGCTCCCCCACCCCTTGCATTAGAAGTTCTTTGACCTCTTTTTAGCTTCCCCACCTCTTGCATTAGATGTTGTTTGACCTCTTTTTAGCTTCCCCACCCCTTGCATTAGAAGTTCTTTGACCTCTTTTTAGCTCCCCCACCCATTGCATTAGAAGTTCTTTGACCTCTTTTTAGCTCCCCCACCCCTTGCATTAGAAGTTCTTTGACCTCTTTTTAGCTCCCACACCCCTTGCATTAGAAGTTCTTTGACCTCTTTTTAGCTCCCCCACCCCTTGCATTAGAAGTTCTTTGACCTCTTTTTAGCTCCCACACCCCTTGCATTAGAAGTTCTTTGACCTCTTTTTAGCTCCCACACCCCTTGCATTAGAAGTTCTTTGACCTCTTTTTAGCTCCCACACCCCTTGCATTAGAAGTTCTTTGACCTCTTTTTAGCTCCCACACCCCTTGCATTAGAAGTTCTTTGACCTCTTTTTAGCTCCCACACCCCTTGCATTAGAAGTTCTTTGACCTCTTTTTAGCTCCCACACCCCTTGCATTAGAAGTTCTTTGACTTCTTTTTAGCTCCCACACCCCTTGCATTAGAAGTTCTTTGACCTCTTTTTAGCTCCCCCACCCCTTGCATGAGAAGTTCTTTGACTTCTTTTTAGCTTCCCCACCCCTTGCATTAGAAGTTCTTTGACCTCTTTTTAGCTCCCCCACCCCTTGCATTAGAAGTTCTTTGACCTCTTTTTACCTCCCACACCCCTTGCATTAGAAGTTCTTTGACCTCTTTTTAGCTCCCCCACCCCTTGCATTAGAAGTTTTTTTACCTCTTTTTAGCTCCCCCACCCCTTGCATTAGAAGTTCTTTGACCTCTTTTTAGCTCCCACACCCCTTGCATTAGAAGTTCTTTGACCTCTTTTTTGCTCCCACACCCCTTGCATTAGAAGTTCTTTGACCTCTTTTTAGCTCGCACACCCCTTGCATTAGAAGTTCTTTGACCTCTTTTTAGCTCCCACACCCCTGGCATTAGAAGTTCTTTGACCTCTTTTTAGCTCCCACACCCCTTGGATTAGAAGTTCTTTGAGCTCTTTTTAGCTCCCCCACCCCTTGCATTAGAAGTTCTTTGACCTCTTTTTAGCTCCCACACCCCTTGCATTAGAAGTTCTTTGACCTCTATTTAGCTCCCACCCCCCTTGCATTAGAAGTTCTTTGACCTCTTTTTAGCTCCCCCACCCCTTGCATTAGAAGTTCTTTGACCTCTTTTTAGCTCCCACACCCCTTGCTTTAGAAGTTCTTGACCTCTTTTTAGCTCCCCCACCCCTTGCATTAGAAGTTCTTTGACCTCTTTTTAGCTCCCACACCCCTTGCATTAGAAGTTCTTTGACCTCTTTTTAGCTCCAACACCCCTTGCATTAGAAGTTTTTTGACCTCTTTTTAGCTCCCCCACCCCTTGCATTAGAAGTTCTTTGACCTCTTTTTAGCTCCCCCACCCCTTGCATTAGAAGTTCTTTGACCTCTTTTTAGCCTCCCCACCCCTTGCATTAGAAGTTCTTTGACCTCTTTTTAGCTTCCCCACCCCTTGCATTAGAAGTTCTTTGATCTCTTTTTAGCTCCCCCACCCCTTGCATTAGAAGTTCTTTGACTTCTTTTTAGCTTCCCCACCCCTAGCATTAGAAGTTCTTTGACCTCTTTTTAGCTCCCCCACCCCTTGCATTAGAAGTTCTTTGACCTCTTTTTACCTCCCACACCCCTTGCATTAGAAGTTCTTTGACCTCTTTTTAGCTCCCCCACCCCTTGCATTAGAAGTTCTTTGACCTCTTTTTAGCTCCCCCACCCCTTGCATTAGAAGTTCTTTGACCTCTTTTTAGCTCCCACACCCCTTGCATTAGAAGTTCTTTGACCTCTTTTTAGCTCGCACACCCCTTGCATTAGAAGTTCTTTGACCTCTTTTTTGCTCCCACACCCCTTGCATTAGAAGTTCTTTGACCTCTTTTTAGCTCGCACACCCCTTGCATTAGAAGTTCTTTGACCTCTTTTTAGCTCCCACACCCCTTGCATTAGAAGTTCTTTGACCTCTTTTTAGCTCCCACACCCCTTGCATTAGAAGTTCTTTGAGCTCTTTTTAGCTCCCCCACCCCTTGCATTAGAAGTTCTTTGACCTCTTTTTAGCTCCCACACCCCTTGCATTAGAAGTTCTTTGACCTCTTCTTAGCTCCAACACCCCTTGCATTAGAAGTTCTTTGACCTCTTTTTAGCTCCCCCACCCCTTGCATTAGAAGTTCTTTGACCTCTTTTTAGCTCCCCCACCCCTTGCATTAGAAGTTCTTTGACCTCTTTTTAGCTTCCCCACCCCTTGCATTAGAAGTTCTTTGACCTCTTTTTAGCTCCCCCACCCCTTGCATTAGAAGTTCTTTGACTTCTTTTTAGCTTCCCCACCCCTTGCATTAGAAGTTCTTTGACCTCTTTTTAGCTCCCCCACCCCTTGCATTAGAAGTTCTTTGACCTCTTTTTAGCTCCCACACCCCTTGCATTAGAAGTTCTTTGAGCTCTTTTTAGCTCCCCCACCCCTTGCATTAGAAGTTCTTTGACCTCTTTTTAGCTCCCCCACTCCTTGCATTAGAAGTTCTTTGACCTCTTTTTAGCTCCCACACCCCTTGCATTAGAAGTTCTTTGACCTCTTTTTTGCTCCCACACCCCTTGCATTAGAAGTTCTTTGACCTCTTTTTAGCTCGCACACCCCTTGCATTAGAAGTTCTTTGACCTCTTTTTAGCTCCCACACCCCTTGCATTAGAAGTTCTTTGAGCTCTTTTTAGCTCCCCCACCCCTTGCATTAGAAGTTCTTTGAGCTCTTTTTAGCTCCCCCACCCCTTGCATTAGAAGTTCTTTGACCTCTTTTTAGCTCCCACCCCCCTTGCATTAGAAGTTCTTTGACCTCTATTTAGCTCCCACCCCCCTTGCATTAGAAGTTCTTTGACCTCTTTTTAGCTCCCCCACCCCTTGCATTAGAAGTTCTTTGACCTCTATTTAGCTCCCACACCCCTTGCTTTAGAAGTTCTTTGACCTCGTTTTAGCTCCCCCACCCCTTGCATTAGAAGTTCTTTGACCTCTTTTTAGCTCCCACACCCCTTGCATTAGAAGTTCTTTGACCTCTTTTTAGCTCCAACACCCCTTGCATTAGAAGTTCTTTGACCTCTTTTTAGCTCCCCCACCCCTTGCATTAGAAGTTCTTTGACCTCTTTTTAGCTCCCCCACCCCTTGCATTAGAAGTTCTTTGACCTCTTTTTAGCTTCCCCACCCCTTGCATTAGAAGTTCTTTGACCTCTTTTTAGCTCCCCCACCCCTTGCATTAGAAGTTCTTTGACTTCTTTTTAGCTCCCCCACCCCTTGCATTAGAAGTTCTTTGACCTTTTTTAACCTCCCCCATCCCTTGCATTAGAAGTTCTTTGACCTCTTTTTAGCTCCCACACCCCTTGCATTAGAAGTTCTTTGACCTCTTTTTAGCTCCCCAACCCCTTGCATTAGGAGTTTTTTTACTTCTTTTTAGCTCCCCCACCCCTTGCATTAGAAGTTCTTTGACCTCTTTTAACCTCCCCCATCCCTTGCATTAGAAGTTCTTTGACCTCTTTTTAGCTCCCCCACCCCTTGCATTAGAAGTTCTTTGACCTCTATTTAGCTCCCACACCCCTTGCATTAGAAGTTCTTTGACCTCTTTTTAGCTCCCATACCCCTTGCATTAGAAGTTCTTTGACCTCTTTCTAGCTCCCACACCCCTTGCATTAGAAGTTCTTTGACCTCTTTTTAGCTCCCACACCCCTTGCATTAGAAGTTCTTTGACTTCTTTTTAGCTCCCACACCCCTTGCATTAGAAGTTCTTTGACCTCTTTTTAGCTCCCACACCCCTTGCATTAAAAGATCTTTGACCTCTTTTTAGCTCCCACACCCTTTGCATTAGAAGATCTTTGACCTCTTTTTAGCTCCCACACCCCTTGCATTAGAAGTTCTTTGACCTCTTTTTAGCTCCCCCACCCCTTGCATTAGAGGTTCTTTGACCTCTTTTTAGCTCCCACACTTCTAGCATTAGAAGTTCTTTGACCTCTTTTTAGCTCCCACACCTCTAGCATTAGAGGTTCTTTGACCTCTTTTTAGCTCCCACACCTTTAGCATTAGTAGTTCTTTGACTTCTTTTTAGCTCCCACACCTCTAACATTAGAAGTTCTTTGACCTCTTTTCAGCTCCCTTACCTCAAGCATTAGAAGTTCTTTGACCTCTCATCTTAGCTCCCACACTTCTAGCATTAGAAGTTCTTTGACATATATTTCTAGGTTCCATACTTTTAGCATCAGAGGGTCTTCGATCTATATTTTGAGGTGCCTTACTTCTAGCATTAGAGGCTCTCTATTTTTAGGTGTCTTACCTCCGGCATTAGAGGCTCCTCTTCGCTGTTCTCTCCTGTCTTTTAGTTTTCAAGATCATCTTTCATTAGATTATCTGTTTCTTTCGAGATTTCATTGTCTCTTTTCCTTAGTTCGTCAGTGTCCTTCTAGATTTCAAAAGAGATTTCAGTGCCGCGAGTCCTCACTTCGTCAGATTCCTCAGGGAAATCGAAATCATTTATTCTTTACCTATCTGGGTAATGAGTAAAGAGATGAATACTATCGATTTCTCCGCATACGCTATCATGCCAAAGTAAATGACGAGCAACATGATATATTTACCAATGTCGTATGGATATGTCCTTACTTCAATGGCGAATTTTGGGACAATCCTGTTGAACTAAATGTCACTCACCGTTCAGTTGAACCATTCTGCCTCCATCCTCATTCTCCGCAATCCGTTTTTGCACCGATACAAAGCCTCTTACTTTTTCCAAGAGTCTCCGTTAATAAGACATCGTCGCAAAAGCCCAAGCAAAGGATCCTTCAAGGCGCATACATTATGATCTTCAAAGCTCAGCTGCCAACGGAAGATCCCGTGTCTTTCTATAGGTCGGGCGATATAAAACGAACGATCGGCAACTTCGACAGCAACCAAAACCATCTGTAGTTGATGGTGTTCCGAAGACGTAACACATAATTCTTACCGGCAGCTTCCTATTCCGCCAGAACGCGATCTCTGTTAAGTGAAATCCTTCTCCCAGTCATCAACTCATTTCCTCTTACTCCTATTGAAGCGCAATTCTTTGGTTAGATTTCGCCAGCTACATACAGATCATGTGAGGTGTTGCAGGCTACGTTTGAAAAAAATGAAGATCAGGTCTTCAGAAGTCATTTGAAGCTCGGGGAGGAGTTGTTCAAGACTGCTCCTGGAAATTTCAGTTCTGGAGTCATTCAGAAATCCATGTTAAGTATACGGCTATGTCCTTTGAAGACTTTTGGGAATTCGGGAAAGTTTTCTTCCGAAACTGTTCTGAGATTCCGTTCTGGAGGCATTCAGAATTCCATGCTAAGTCTATGGCTATTTTTTCTGAAGACATTTGGAAATCCGGTATATTTGCATGTACTGTACACATACACACACACACACACACACACATATATATATATATATATATATATATATATATATATACATATACATACATACATACTGTTTGTACATACATACATACATACATACTGTTTGCACATACATACATACATACTGTTTGTACATACATACATACATACATACATACATACTGTTTGTACATACATACATACTGTTTGTACATACATACATCCCTAAATACAGCCGCCTTCGTATTCTCCCAACTGTTTATACATGCAAAAGCAAATGTAAAATGCATATCACCAAGTTTGGGCTTAATCTTGATATTTCATCGAGATTCCGGGTGTGGACAAGATATCTGTCCGCAAGCCACTGTACATTTTGTTCTTCAAAACGGAATAACATCTTGAAATCACGATCAAGTGTGGGTAAACGGGGCATGTATTGTTTAACATGCCTCACATCCACAAAATCTGCCATCGTGCTGAGAATCGGACAGAACAACCTTTCTCTTCGAACTGCAGTCTGCTATTGACCAGACTCAGCTTTTTCAAAGCATATGCTCTTTATATGAAGTAAAGGGTCTTCTTTATGTATAACCATTTACTTTTATGTGATTATAAGGATATGCTTTTGCTCTAAAAGTAGAAGCTTTTGCTTGAAATGTTTATGAATACAAGTAGAAGGATTTCCTTTATATTTTGCAAGTATAAGCATATCATTTTCTTTATGAATACCGCCCAATGACGTCATGTAGAACCCAGAACTACTCACGGTCAAATATTACTGCAATTAATTTTCAGCCATAAGGCACTATTGCGTTGTTGTTGTTCAATTAGTTAATTATTGTGTTGTTATAACACGATAAAGTGTTAGGTTAAGTAAACAATATGTTTATCCTTTTGCCATTTATTGTTTAACGATCTCTTTAATCTTGTTGACACCTTTACCTTGGAATTTAGATTTCCCTATAGAATTTAGAATTCTTAGCCTGAAATGAATTCTATATTTTACACACAAAAAAATCACTTCATCAGGAATATGAATTGACACCTCCTTGAATATATTGATTGATTTATCAACACAAGCAACAGCTTTCAGTTCTGTACTTTGAGAAGAATTGAATAAATAAATGTTCCATTTCTTCGTCCACCTTGGCTAGAACGGCCTTTTAAGATTTTGACGAGGCAGGTAGCATAGCTCTGAATGGCCTTTGATCGTTTTGATGCCCCAACCTAAATTTTATAATCCTATCCACGAGGCAGGTAGTTGTAGTCCGGAGGACACTCCAAGGGAGGTCCAGTATTTGTGGGATTAGCGATGACTCACTGATACTCACCGTCACCTGTGCCAACACTAGGGACAGCGGAGCCGATCTTGACTTGACCCACACAGACCTAAAGATGAATCTTGGCATAGATCCCATGACAAATTAAATTTCATTAGGAACCCCCGGTACAGATAGAGAAATACTATTTTTTTTTTTACTGATGTTCCGCATTTAGTATAACTTATTAGAAATAACCCTATCGATTCAGGGTTTTTATAGTAAAATTGAGGTTTTATGTCAGTTGATAGTATTACGGAAATGACGAGTGGAATTAGAATCGGAGCATGTTATAGCATTTATGGTTAATGAACTTCAATTGAATGTGAATGATCAACAAAAGCAAGTATGCTGCACAGTTGCTCTCAATCACGCTCATATAAAGTGAAATATCTGGGAGAGAGAAATTTGTTTGAATAAAACAACAGGAAACGAACTTCTTTTTATTACTTAAATTGATAATTGCTTCGAAATAATGAACTTTTAATGCTAAATAAGGTAACACGTCTCTGAGAAATGAAGTGTGAGTGGAAATAGAAAATAAAAAGGTGTTCTGTGTGAGGTAGTTATTTAAAGGTTATGAGTTCAGTGAGACGAAATAATTATATGCATTTTAGAAACGGGCAATTTTGTCAAGTAAATAAACTTTAGGTCTTTTATAGACTGAAACACATTTATGTTTACAACATTAAATATGGCGATCAAATTCCTAGAGCATTTTTTGCATGCATTCGTTAAATGAGTGGTCTTTATGACCATATTAATCCAAGAGAATTTAAACATAGAATTAGGTCGAACCATTGTTCTTAGGCAAAGACGTAGCAATAACTTGCGATAACTCTAATAATGATCAGAAAATTAATAACCAAGATTTAATGAGACAGTGTGCATTCGAAGTTGAAGGAAGGCCTAGCAAAAGAACAGGGCTTGCAATAGAAATCTGCTGAAGTGTTTTGTTTCGAAATTAAACCACGAAAGGAAAAATTATAATAAAACACATTATTAGTGCAACAGTATCTATTAATTGAGAATGATCCAAATATTCAGTCAAATTATTTCCCCCGCTTTTAGGATCAATTTGAATATTATGAAAAATTCATTTCAAATTCAAACAGAGATGAAAATACAGCAATGGTAATAATAGCAGATTTTATTTCAAGTATCTGGATGGCAAGACAATTGGGAATAAGTGCTGAACAGCAAATTATTAAGTGTATAAAGAATAGACTGTTAAATACATTTAATGTAAATATTATTGGATATAAGAATCATGTTAAAAATATTTTCACAAATCAGTATGTTTCTAACTTGAAAACATATTTAGAAAAATAATAAAATAAAAATGTAATTTTATCATATAATAGATGTTATAATGTATATACAAAAATGTAAAATATAATTTGTTAAGGAATATTTCTTTATAAAAGGAAAAAAATGTATATTAAGAAAACGTAATTGTATTTTCATAATAAAAGATAAAAAAAAAAAAGTTCATCTTTTCGACAATTTACAAAATGTTAATGCAATGTCTAACCGCTGATTAATATAAAGCTTTGATGGGACTTCGTTGTTTACTAAGGTACCGGTTGATGATTTACTGAATTTCCTGTCTGGCTATTTAGATGCTGAGTTATCTTTACTAAACCCATACTATTGTTGAAGATTTGTCTGTGCATTGAAAATTAATTTAATTATAATGGGGATTGCCCTGAACAATTGTTGTTAATAGTTTATATAGGACATAACTGTTTTGACGTTATTACTGTTTTTAGAATGATTTATTGTTAATTTATTCTCATCATTTATTTATTTCCTTATTTCCTTTTCTCACTGCGCTATTTTTGGGCTTATAGCATCTTGCTTTTCCAACTAGGGTTGTAGCTTGGCTAATAATAATAATAATAATAATAATAATAATAATAATAATTGGTAATCCTTTGTCCTCTCCTTCATCCAATACTTAATGGAGTTTTTTTTTTTTTTTTTTTTTTTTTTTTTTTTTTTTTTTTTTTAAGATTAATTCCCACTGTGCGGTCCGGCGAGAATGTTATGTATCGTTATGTTGACGATGTATTAAGTTTACCCGAAGAACATTTTAATCTTGAGGGTTTTGTTTCAATTATTAATTCATTGGTACCACCCATAAAATCTACTATAGAAAATGGAGAAATTAACAGTATCCCGTTTTTAGACTTTTTAATATTCAAACAAGCCGATATATTTAAGTTTTCCATAAATAGTAAGCCCTTTTATATGTACATTTTTACTCTGGCCTCTCTAAAGATGTAAATTATTCTGTTTTTATTTTTTTCCTCTATGTATATCGGCTTAGGTAGTAGGTTGGACAGGGCACCAGCTGCCCGTTGAGATACTACCGCTAGATAGCTATGGGATCCATTGACTGGCCAGACAGTACTACATTGTATCCTTCTTTCTGGTTACGGTTCACTTTCCCTTTGCCTACACTTACACAGAATAGTCTGGCTTATTCTTTACAGATTTTCCTGTCCTCATACACCTGACAACACTGGGATTATCAAACAATTCTTCTTCGCCCAAGGGGTTAACTACTGCACTGTTATTGTTCAGTGGCTTCTTTCTCTCGGTAAGGGTAGAAGAGACTCTTTAGCTATGGTCAGCAGCTCTTCTGGGAGAAGGACACTCCAAAATCAAACCATTGTTCTCTAGTCTTGGGTAGTGCCATGGTCTTCTACTGTCTTGGGTTAGAGATTTTCTTGCTTGAGGGTACACTCGGGCACACTATTATATCTTATTTCTCTTCCTCTGGTTTTGTTAAAGTTTTTATAATTTATTTAAGAAATATTTATTTCAATGTTGTTACTGTTCGTAAGACATTTTATTTTTCCTTGTTTCCTTTCCTCACCGGGTTATTTTCCCTGTTGGAGCCTCTGGGCATATAGCTTTTCCAACTAGGGTTGTAGCCTAGCAAGTAATAATAATAATAATAGAGCATTTCGAATATGCACTCCTGAGTCCTTAGAGGATGAGTTCACTAATATAGAAGACTTTGCTACCAATCTCTGCTATCCTAAATAGTTTCTAGAAAACTATGAATAGAACTTAGAAAACATTTTATAGTCGCCAGTTAGAGAAAAGGGAAACAATTAATAATGTACATTGTTTGTCATTTCATGATTGCGGATTTTTAGATGTCATACAAGCACCTTTTAGAAGTAACTAGATATTAGTGTTTAAATACAATTATACTTTAAAAATATGTTGATTAAGAATAGTTCTGGAAATGATAATGATATAGTATATAGTAAAATAATCAGTTAGATTTTCATTCCTATTTGCCTCCTTCAAATCAGCTCTCTATTTATTTGACCCCATCTTCTCCGCTTGAAGTAATCAACATTATAAAAAAAACTAAAGAACAAAAAAGCAAATATTCATTCTCCCCCTACTAGACTATATAAGAATAATGCTAGTTTACTTGCCTTTCCCATATCCTTATTGTTCAACCGTTGTATTGCCTCTGGCATTTATCCTGACATTTTTAAAATAGCGTGCGTTACTGTGCTTCATAAGTCTGGTGATAAATCGGATGTCAATAACTATAGACCAATAAGTTGCCTTCCCTTTTTAAATAAAATTTTTGAAAAATTATAGTACAATCGACTCTACTCTTTCTTTATTAGATGTAATATCTTTTCTACCTGTCAGTATGGCTTTCTACGTGGCGTCAGTACAAGTGATGCTGTTAATGACCTCGAAAATATCTACAATGTGATGAATAAAAATGAATACCTTGGTGCGGTCTTTTTAGATTTGACACAGTGTCTCATGATGTGCTGCTTAAAAATCTCGAACATTATGGAATACGTGGAAATGCGGTACTCTTACTAAAAAAAATCCTACGAATCGAAAACAATTTGTGACCCTCGATGGCCATCTCTCAGAGGTTATGGATGTCAAAATAGGTGTTCCCCAGGGATCAGTCCTAGGTCCCTTATTTTTCCTCGCCTAAATCAATGATCTACCTCGATCAGTAGGTAAATTAAGCTCCATACTCTTTGCCGATGACACTACGCTTCATTTTAGACATAAAAATATCTACTCTCTCTGTGATACACTAACTGCTGATTTAACTCATGTAAAAAACTGGCTACTAGCAAATAAGTTAACCTTAAATGAAAGAAAGACATAATTCATAATCTTTTCTTTGCGTAGAGTTCCGCATAACATAAGGGTTGCTATAGGAAATCACACTCTGGACCAGAAGTCCAGTGGTAAATTTTTAGGGATAATTCTTGATAATAAACTAACTTTCTGTGAGCATGTAAATATGACAGTTAATAAAATTGCCAAAGTAATGGGTATCATATATAGATTAAAAGAGTATTTCCCCTTATATATTATAAAACAATTGTATCACTCGTTAGTATCTCCTCACCTAAATTACTGCAATACGGCGTGGGGGAGTAGTAGTAGAAACGTCCTGCAACCGTTAATTGTAATTCAAAAAAGACTGGTAAGAATCATAAGCTCCAGTGATTACTTAGCTCATACATCGCCACTCTTCCGGTCTCTCTTGATATTGAAGCTGGAAGACACTTATAAGCTCTCCTTAATTAATATGATGTTCCAAACACTTATATTGAACAAATTTCCAGATTTAAGACGAAAAATAATTCAGAAACAATCAGTTCATCCATATGGAACAAGAAATTCAAACTTAACTCTTCCTTTCATAACTTAACTCTTCCTTTCATACGTATTAATAGATGCGAGCAATCGTATCTATACCAAGGTATTAAACTTTGGAATACTCTGCCCGCTTATCTAAAGGTATTGCTTAGCGTTCGATCTTTTAAGAAATCATATACAAATCTCCTGTTATCTGGGTATTAAGCTTTGTTAATAAATATTTATACTTGCCTGCCTAACCACAATGCAAGTATGTTCCATTGTTTAGAATAATTTTATTTGTAAACCTAATTCTTTTACTGAGTTTTTTGCTTAATATCTACAGTTTTTCAATGTATATACCATTAGCTTTCATATAACATCCTTCTTTATCATATAAATATGCATTTCCATTTGTTTTTAGGCTAAGAATCTCATTTATATGTATCTATTTGAATACATATGATTATGTATATGTATACGTACATTTTGTATATCTATATCCATATTTACTTTATCTTTTATTTTTACTTAATTGATGATATTATTTTAGTTGTATTATTGCCCGAAGAGCTCTGCTCCACATGTGCTTGGACTGAGTTTTTTTTTCTTTTTGTAAATCTTTGTATGTAAATATTTTTTTGTCCAATAGACATTATTATTATTATTATTATTATTATTATTATTATTCCTTGTTCAGATTGTAATTTGTTCCAAGTCGGTCAAACGTCCAAAGGTATTTCAGTCTGGATAGAACAGCATAAGGTGGCCGTCTCTAGGGGGTTCTCTTAATGCCTTGGCCTCCCACGGGTTAGGATAAAGTCATAAAATTGGATGGTCATAGACGAGTAAAATAATCCATGTAAATGAGTATACCCAAAGGAATATAGTTGAATCCTTTTGAATTGCCTGTACCAAAGGTCAGAATTTGAATATAAGCCCTGGTCTGTTTTCCGTTAATCCGGTATTATCCTATCTCTGAATTATCAAGAAACTGACAGCTGTGGGATACCCTTCTCCTATTCCATCTTATCTACCTTTTGGATTTTTTTTTTTTTTTGCATATGGAAAATCTATTTGAATGTTGTTACTGTTCTTAAAATATTTCATTTTAATTGTTTATTACTTCCCTTGTAGTTTATTCAATTCCTTGTTTCCTTCCTCGCGGCTATTTATCCCATGTTGGAACCCAAGGGGCTTATAGTATCCTGCTTTTCCAACCATAAGGTTGTAGCTTAGCTTATTATACATACACACACACACACACACACACACACACACACACACACACACATATATATATATATATATATATATATATATATATATATATATATATATATATATATATATATATAATTAATACCTAAGCTACAACCCCAGCTGGAAAAGCAAGGGCTCCAACCCGGAAAAATAGCCCAGTGAGGAAAGGAGATAAAGAAATAAACGATATGAGAAATAATGAACAAATGAAATATTTAAAAACAGTAACAACATCAAAACAGATATTTTATATATAAACTGTAAACAGACTTATGTCGGTCTGTTCAAAATAAAAACTTTTGTTGCAAGTTTAAACTTTTGAAGTTCTACCGATTCAACTACCCGATTAGGAAGATCATACACGACTTAGTCATAGCTGGAATAAAACTACTTGAATACTGTGCAGTATTGAGCCTCATGGTGGAGAAGGCCTGGCTATTAGGATTAACTGCATGTCTAGTATTAAGAACAGGATGGAACTGTCCAGGAAGATCTGAATGTAAAGGATGATCAGAATCATGAGAAATCTTATGCAACATGCATAATGAACTAATTGAACGACGGTGCCAGATATTAATATCTAAATCAGGTATAAGAAATTTAATAGACCGTAAGTTCCTGTCCAGGCAGGAGAACAATATTTGAAACAAGGTAGAATGAAAGAATTAAAACATTTCTTCAGAATAGATTGATCACCAAAAATCTTAAAAGACTTCCTCAATAAACCATTTTTTTGTGCAACTGAAGAAGACACAGACCTAATGTGTTTCTCAAAAATAAATTTCCTGTCGAAAATCACACCTAAAATTTTAAGTCATAGAGAGTTAGAAGAAACATTATCAATGCTGAGATCTGGATGTTGAGGAGCCACTGTCCTTGGCCTACTTACAATCATACTTTGAGTTTTGTTAGGATTCAACTTCATGCCCCATAATTTTCACCATGCACTAATTTTAGCTATATCTCTACTAAAGGATTCAGCCACCCCAGATCTACATTCAGGATATATATATATATATATATATATATATATATATATATATATATATATATATATATATATATATATACATATATATATATATATATATATATATATATATATATATACATATACATATACATATATATATATATATATATATATATATATATATATATATATATATATATATATATATATATATATGGTGAATGATGAAAGCAGGATTAATAGAGTACTCAATTAATCCTGGATGAAAACGGGCGAAACCCCACCCATGAATGGACATGTCTGAGGCCTTTGACCTGCAGTGGATTATACTCAAGTCAGACTGATGTGAGGATTTTGGGGAGACAAAATCATTTTACATGCGGTGCCAAGCTTCCATTCTACGGGGATTTTTTTTAATATAATAGGTCATTGTTATATAACAAAACTGGATTGAATTATTCCTAAATATTTGTAAAACATGGTTTTGTGTATACAGTTGTTAATTATCAATATTTTAAACTTTTTCTTATATTATATTTGAGAAACGTGGCATCAATGATGCCACATCGACAATCTCGATTCTCAGGTCAAGTACGAGAACCCGCATCTGTCAGTTAAGAAGCAATAAACCCTTTGCTAATCTCTCGAGAATGGTCAAATCATTTAAGCTGGAGACCCCAAAGGTGAAGGTGGGGATTAGCTGGCGTATATTTATTTGACCTTCTCTTTGCGTTTAATCCAAGGAGGTTTAGTAAGGCCTGCTTAGCTCAAACACGTGTGCGTGATTAAATGCTTTAAATCAAGCCAGTCATTTATATTAACCTTTTTAAGTGAAGAAGTCTGGCTTTCGAGATGACATTGGTCAGGCTCGGGTATAGCTTGAGCTGTATTCTTATAGGATTTAGCACCCTTTTGTGCAGGTAGCCGCTAGAAAGTTATTAGGTCCTTTGACTAGCCAGACAGTATTACATTGATTCACTCTCTCTCTCTGGTTGCAGCTCATTTCCTTTGTCTACACACACACTGAAAAGTCTGGCCTAATCTTTCCACATCCTCCTCTGCCCCATACACCTGACAACATTGAGATTACCAAATAGTTCTTGTTTGCCCAAGGGGTTAACTGGTGCGTTGTAATTGTGCAGTGTCTAGTTTCCTCTTGGTAAGGGTAGAATGGACTCTTTAGGTATAGTAAGCAGCTCTACTAGGAGAAGGACACTCCAAAGTCAATCGATTGTTCTCTAGGCTTGGGTAGTGCCATAGCCTCTGTACGTACCATGGTCTTCCACTGTCTTGGGTTAGAGTTCTCTTGCTCTAGGTTACATTTGGGGGTCACTATTCTGTCTTATTTCTCCTCTTGTTTTTTTTTTTAAGTTTTTATAGTTTATATATGAAAGATCTCTTTTAATGTTGTTAAAGTTCCTAAAATATTTTATTTTAATTGTTCATTACTTCTCTTGTATTGATTCCCTTATTTCCTTTCCTCACTGGGCTATTTTCCCGGTTGGACCCCTTGGGCTTATAGCATCTTGCTTTTCCAACAAGGCTTGTAGCTTGGCTGATAATAATGATAATAATAATAATAATAATTAGGGTTGTTGCTTGAAACGAATCAAATGTAGAGGTATGTTTTCATTCCTCCAACTCACAAAGGTAGACAGAAAGTATAAGAAATAATATTTCTTAATGAAAGGAATATCACACTCAACCAAAAACACGGAATCTAAAGAATGTACAACGCCTAACAAACATTAATCACTGCCTTTAGTAATAAAAATTCTTAGCTTGGTTGCATTAGTTTTCCATCTTGTGCCGTCTACCCATATAACCACTAACGCATTGGAAGCCTCCATCAGGAACAACTAGATTTTCCTTGGATTTTACCTTGTTGAAAAAATAATACATAGCCCTTGTATATTTTTTTGTTTATATAATAATGAAAATGGAAGTTTATATCTAAAAAAAACACACAAACATTGTTCTGCATACATTTATTCAACTCCTCAGATACAAAACATTGGTAGTTGTAACCATTATTTACATTATCAAGATATACATACTGTATATACATATATACCATTTAATCATACAAAACAAAATTCAAATGATATTGACTTCACACTGTGTACTAGAACATACCGTAGCTTAAAAAACAAATGTGACAACTAGAGTGATTTAATTCATGACAATAATGAGCTTGTATTGGAAAAAATGGTGCTCTCATATACATTACAGTAAAATATAAATACCAGTAAAAATATAAAGGTAGAAAAAATCATTCAGTTAAAGGCTATAAAATACCTTTTTGATTTTGATATAAAGCCTTGTTTTAATAATTGTAAAAGAATTTTAAACACTGAAGCCTTTATAAAATCTTTAAATCCACATGTATACTTTCAGATAAAAAATCCCATATAAGTTTTCATTTAATATGCTGTATATAATTAAATTAATTCGTTGGGTTTCATGTACTTCAGCAGTTTTATATAGTCTTATGTTTGCAGTAATACTCCACTTACGTTGTTATTAACCTGGTAGTTCCAGGAGACGCGCCATAAAAGCCATTTTTGACGTAGGCTGGAAATGCCTCTATAAAGTGATGTATAGGGTCCCTATAATAACAAAGGACAACAAAGTACTTACATCCTGCAATCATTTTATAAAGACTTGATAGAAGATTTAAAATGTATTACAGTAATAGTAGCGCGTTAACAATGGCCATTTTATCTGACACTTGGTATCTCTTCTGCTAGCTAGAAATGAAAAGAGGTGAAGTTGTAAGTAATGAGTTAGTTGTTGAAGGAAAATGATGATGGTGTTACAGTTATTGGTGATGATGTGGTGTCTGTAAAAGACTGATTCACTAGCTACCAATTTTTTGTGGGCCATGGCTAAAATCTAAGAAGATTGCAAAGATTAAAAAGGATATTTAGCAGGTATGGACAACACAACAAAACACTGGAAACGACTATATACGCACAGACGGTAGGCCTTCTAGCCAGAACAAGTGGGGAGACTTGGCGCTGTGAATTTTATTACACAAGTCATGCTGTTAATAACCATTCACAAATTAATTTAACAAAGTAACAAAGTCAACAGCGATTCAATCGGCTTACACGCATGTACTTGTACAGCCAAGAGAAGGATTGAAATGGATTCACCCAATGTAGTTTATGTTTTTCTTTGTGTATGATAGTTTACTGTGTATGTAAACTCCTGAGTTCATATGGAATGTACTGTACAGTCAGACCTCTTTTTTTTTTTTTTGCGAGGGTTAGGTAACCCAGGCATGAAAAGAAAAAATCTGGGATTGCGTGTTGCCCTAGGGTGGGATAACTCTTAACCTAACAAGTCACTGCCCATTGCCTTTGAGCGTGTGCCCGAGTGGCTGATTAACACACTAAGTACTGCCTAATATTGTTTTTATTTGGGTTCTACCACAGCACAGTTTATAATTAAATGTAGAGTGTACAGTACATCTGCACACGGTATTGTACTGCAGTAAACTATAACTTTACCGAGTAGTCATCATACCTTTACTGTACTGTATAACAAAACACTGTTGTTGCTATCTAGTAATACTGTAATATAGCATTCACTGATACTGTAGTCTATATTACCGTAATTATGTACAGTAACATCACTACAGTACAGCGTAACTGTACTGTAAGTGTTCGGTGTTTTCGTTCAGACTCCTTGACATTTGACAACCCACTGCACATGTAGCCTACATACATTTAAAGTAAATAAAAACAATACGTAGTTAATAAATACACCAGTAGTGTAATAACCTTTACTGTTGTGTACAATATTAAGTGTCTATATTTTATATGACGACCACTAACCACTTCCGTACGAAGTTTTACGCAGTTTTTTATTAAGTATGCCGCAACGCCTTTTGCATCATCTCGTGCTCAGTACATCTACAGTACAGTATTGCAGTAATATTATTTATCCCATCTTCTACTTCAATGGGTTATTAAATTATCATTAGTAACGTTACAGTATAATCATTACGTAAATGCATAAGCCACAATGACCAAACAAAAAAAAACAGCTGTTTTGCTTGTATTTCAATCATCCTACAATTTTTTTCTACCAACATAGTAGTTTAGAAGGATTGACTTCACATATTTTATGCCCAGTATAATCATATACTGTAGTTGTGTTAAAATACAAAGTAACTTCATCTTTACAGTAAAAACATTCCTTTAGGAATCAGGACAACTAGGATTGTTAATATTTTTGACAAGAGATGGCAGCAGATGATGTTTATATATTGTCAATTACAACTATTATTAAGTTGTAAACATTGTTAAAACACATTATTTTATCCTTTCTTATATTTGTCTTTTAAGGAATCTTAAAAACATGGCATTTGATTATTGTACACACCAGCCGACCTCTCTTGCTCGCTCTCTCTCTCTCTCTTAAATGAATTTATTGTTTCTTTACAAAGTCTCAATTAAATACTCATTTACAGATCTGCAATATCAAGCACCACAGAGCTAAAATCTATAAATTATCGTACATTGGCAATGTGAATAAAACTTCGGTTAAATATATGAAATTCAACTCGCCAGTAAATAAAATGAGAAATATTTCAAATAAAACTATTGACATTAGTATGCTAATTGGGAAATGATAAAGTAATAATTCTTTCTTTTTGGAAATATGAAATACTCTTCGTTAGCATGCCTTAATATAAATAAGGGAGTTATTTGATCTGAAAATTTAGGTTACCAACAGTGGACCACCCAGGGTTAATCAGCCGATTTCAAAAATATAAAGTATACAATGGGAAAGATTATAATTTGAAGTTTTTATTTACAAATACGATGCTAACGTGGATATTACATGCATTACTATTGGATATAGTACAAAATCTAATTTATTTCATATAATGCTAATTTTTTTTTTTACCACATTACAGTACTGTAAATGGATATGTAGTATACATACAAGGAGAGCTAGAACGAGCTGGTTGGAGAGAGAGCCAAGTGGCGCAAAGCACACCCAGTGTAAAGTAGTGCGGGCTATTTTAAATAATTGTGCCGCGTGTTTTTATCGCGACTGTGACTCTATTTAATCGGTAATGCGGTTCTCTGTGACGCGTGCGAGTAAAATCGCGAAGGTAGAACTCTTGTAAAAGGAGGCCTGACTATGTATTTTCTAATTCCATCAAGAGAATTTAGTTTGGTTTGGGTTTTTAACCATATTTCATCTATTGTGAAATTGAGAGACTGATGTAATATTGCAGTAATGCAGATTTTATTCTTTTATTTAATATTTCGGGATGAGTGACAAAGTCGGAAATGACGTAAAGGAGGGTTATTACTGTATGAGGAAGTTGAGAGTATATTTTCACTGTCAAGGATTAATAGGTAAATGAATTATAGCAAGCGTACAGTGGTGGTCCTATATATATAAATATGATTTATTTGGAGAACTTTAAATAACACAGGACAAAGCAAAACCATAACAATTGCTGGACAAAAAAGCAAAATAAAAAAAGATTGTTGTTTAGCTGCCCAAAATTTCTACCATCCACCAGAGAAATTTGTAGGACAAATATTTGATAAAATATGAAGGGAAACACTAGGCCTATTTTTCACAATGGGTCAGCTGCTCAGAAAAATATAGAAAAGGAGCAGCATTATTCTCTTATTAATGCATTTTAATACCAATGTCACAAGATTTGTACAAATGGCCTGACTGAAGCTCTTGTACAGAATCAATTAAAGTTGTTAACATTATTTTATTTCTTTTACATTATTTTATTTCTTTTAAGAACAACAGTCTGTAAATGCTAAAAATAATATTTTTTAATTTCCCCTTTCTGTTTTTAATGAAATTATATTTGCCTCAACATGAACACTAAATTAAAAAAGTACAACTTACGTAAGTCTATATCTAAGACCATTTTACTGTTGCAGAAAATATTTTTCT
Organism: Palaemon carinicauda; assembly: GCF_036898095.1. Taxonomy (NCBI): domain Eukaryota; kingdom Metazoa; phylum Arthropoda; class Malacostraca; order Decapoda; family Palaemonidae; genus Palaemon; species Palaemon carinicauda. The sequence continues at coordinate 31,785,845 of NC_090768.1, read as the reverse complement.
GGCAATTGTCTCTTTCCAGGACATTCTGAATTTTAGATTTATTGTCCTAATTACCGAATCTTTTCACAGCCTCAAAAGATACCTTTTAAATTTATCAACTTCCTGAAGTTTGCACATGTTCTTTAAGATTCTTATACTTGACAATTTTTATTTTGAATTTTAATATACCAGAGTACTGTATAATTTATTGTGAGGTAGTTATTTCTCATTAACATAATACAATTTCTTGCTATTTTGCAACAATCATTCTTGTGCTTTACTGATAGCTCCATTTCATTTCTCATATTATTGTTAATTTCATTAAGAAAAGGTATTGAAACACATTCGACTCTGATGGGTCTGACTAATTGTTTGTTAAAATACAGTTCTTTAAAAATTTCATGCTGATATACAGCTTTTCTTAAATAGTTTCACAATACCATAGCTATTTCTTTTTTTTTTTTAATTATTATAAAGTAGATATTAGCTCCAAAGCTAATTGAAAATGTATACTACATGGTATAACTTTAAATACCTTCACCCATGTGAAGGAATAAGAAATGAAAGCTACCTTACTTGACTACAGTTGTCCAAATGTTTTCATAAGGTTTAAAGGCCGCTCATAAATGGCAGAGGTAAGGGACAGTGACATTGCCCTAGCAAGCAGGACAATGCACTAGAGACTGACCATTTATATGATCAACACCCAAGCCTCCTCTCCACCCAAGCTAGGACCAGGGAAGGCCAAGCAATGGCTGCTGATGACTCAGCAGATAGACCTATAAGCTCCACCAAACCCTCCCAACCTTAGCTCACAAGGATGGTAAGGTTGCAGACACTAATGGCACTAACGAATCTGAGCGGGACTCTAACCCCCGACTGGCAAACACCAGGCAGAGACGCTACCAATCAGGCCACAACCACCCTAAAAGTGTATATTTGTGCTTCTCTGAGATATCTCATACACATGACTAAAGTAACATATCTATTAGTGCCAATAAGTTCTAATTGAAAAGATACTTGCAACCCCTGCAAAACCTATTTCTTTGATATCTTCACAAACTTACGTTTTAATTACATCTTTGTTGGATATCCTTTGAACAGGAAAGTAAAAAATAAGAAACTGAGCCTTACTATAAGAGACAACAATAACCTAATGCAAGACATTCTGCTATATGATGACAGAAACATAACATTTAACCCTTTGAGTGCCATTGGAAGTAATATATGTCCAGTAACTGTTTTCTCTTCTATTATTTACATATATAGTAAGAACATGTAACATTATATATCAATGGAAAGAAAATTGATTCAGTTATTTGATAATAATTGTTGTAGTCCTTATATGTATAACAAATTGAATTAAATAAGATGCCTAAAAAAAGGGGCTGGGCTCTCGTATCAAATTATCTGGTAGGGGTCGACGCTCAAAGGGTTAAAAATAATGGTTGGGAACAGTGTATAAAACTGATGGGCATATCACATACTGTACTTGTAGACAGAGAAGGTTACAACAAAAATAGGGCAGTTAAGGTTTTTTTTCATTTAGAAAATTCTTCATTGTCATATTTTAAATTACAATTCCTGATACAGTACTATATTTGTATTTGTTAGGAATTAAACTTGTCTTTTGCAACCCATTACTTTGGATCATTCATTGTTAATAACAACAGTCTTGAATGGTTTCTTATGCTGTTCTAACATCTACATTGCCCTTATCCCTAAGTTTTTGTTATAAAAGCAGTTTTGGTTATTAAATTTACAAAGTTAGCATTAATGCATTAGTTTTAAAAGCAAAACCTGTTTAGTCTAAGAGAGCAAAATGTAATAATCACTGGCCAATTGGCCTACATCATACATAACTTACTTTCAACCCAGAATTGTTTTTTGTAAGTGCAAATATTGAATTTTGAAGAACTCGAGGAATGGAATGTTTCAACCTGGGAAAACTTGATTGACTGGCAAATTATTGAAAAATAAATGTTAACTTTAACTTTAACTTGTACTCTGTGAAACACTTAAGGTATAATCAATTGGACTAACAAAACACTAATGAACTACAGTAATTGCAAGAAAATACATTTGTCTAGTGCCATAATATCTATTATTATTTCAAAGAATGTATATGTCATGTGAAAAGTTTTTAATTAAATGAAATAAAAGAATTGTGAATGATAAAATGGACAGAAATAATATCAAATAACTTGAAAGAATACCAAAGAATTCTAATTTAACAGCACAGTATCCTACTCAATGACTGCAAATAAAAAAATCATCAATGAAAAATTCATAGACATATCTTATTAAAGGAACTAACCATTTTCAACATAAATTAAAATGGTTATGGAGACAACTTGAGTGACATCCCTCTATTATGTTCAAGTTATTATCAGCAGCTTTATTCTTGGCAATACTTAGGATTTCCATATTGGAGAACTCTTACTGCCAATGTGGTTTATTTCCATAACTTTATACTAAGAACTAATTAGTTACACTTAGGAAGCGACTAGAATTATCATGTGTTTTTAAATCTATAAAAATTGTACAGTACTATGCATTAAAAATGTTACTAAATAAGTCAATTACAAGAGTAGACCTCTAAATCATTTTTTAATATCAGTTTTGACTAGAATATGAAAGGAAAAATTTATTTTCATTGAAATAATTAGATTTAACTAAATATCCATATCTAAACTAATTTTTCCATGACTTTCTAGGATGATCACTTGCTACATGTGTGTGAATGAGAGAAAATATATTTTTGTACTAAATTATAAAAGTCTCACTCTGACTTTGAATACTTTAAGTTACTATAAAATACTGTGCATTGTAAAGTAAATAAGAAACACTATGTATAACAAATATACTCCCTTTATATAGAGCATGCACAGGCATTTCTATAAACAATTTTTTCGCAGTTTATTGCTGTTATTAAACAATGATTTTCAAGTCTTCAAGAGATTAATCAAAATGGAAAATCTACAATTTCTGTAACACCATTGCTGGATTGTTTATATTTGTCTAGTTGCAAAAAGCTAAAGCATTTTTTATTTAGAATGTTTTAACGCTTAATTCTTCACAGGGTTAGAAATAGCTGATTTCAAGATAAGGTAAGTTTTACGGTGGGATCTCATAGTTCTATGACTATGAACTATACAATAAGAAAAATAATAGTTTGTGTGTGAGTTTTACAATAAGAAAACTATTAGTTTGTGTGTGAGTTTTAAACTGTCAAAAATAAGAAATTTAATAAATGCATTACAATAATTAATTCTTTTTGTCAATCAAGTTTTTCCAGGGGTTGATAGGGACAACCTAATCATATAATTCCAATATCTTGTGTGAAAGACTACCGGTACATTAAATGTCATCTATGAGCGTTTTAGACTGACAAAGTCTATTAAAATCATAGAGTAAACAGCTCAACTTCCTTCCTTCTTGAGAAAAAAATGCATTAAATTTAACAAAACGGACATCTTTCAAAATGCAATAACATTGACAATAAATTAGATGCCCATCAAAATATCTAAAACTCAATACTGTAGCTAATGACCAAACAATCAAACATGATTCAGTGCTTAAAATGAAATTAAGTACTTTATCACATACAGTAAATATTTTGTTTCTCTCAATGCATGAAAACACTGGCAGACTCAAGTTACAGTAAATAAGGAGAAAACACTGGGTTATGAAATACCTGAGGTTCTGCAGAAAATAAAGGTGGCAGGTCAAGAAAATTTAGTTTGCAAAGACAGCATAATACACAAAGCTGTGCTTATGTAAGCTAACCGGACATACAATGGAGACCCCAGAAAGATTGACAAAAAAAAGGTCTAGCTGCACAAGGGGGATGAAATGACTCATGACATCTATGTTACTTCTACTGGATGTATTAGTGAGCAATAAATGATTTTGCTGCTAGAACAATTTCAAATAATCTTTCCTTATTGTCCATTAGAATCTCTTAACAGATAACCACATAAAAGTTACTAATCTTGAAAAAACCTACATGGCAAGACATTCACGAAAATACAGTAGTCTAAAATCTGTTGCATAATCACAAATATAATTTTCATTACAAAAAATATCAATAGCTGTATTTTAGGCTACTTAACTGGAAGCTAATTTTACACTTTGACAATCTATTTTTGATCTTGTCAGTATTAAAATATACAATGTTAACATTTAAACTCACTTTACTTCTATTAATCCTTCAAATTTTCTTGCTTATTTTTCTTTCTTTGATTCTTCTGACAATCTGTCCTCTGAATTTTGATTCTCTTCAGAATCAATAAGGACTTCATCATCTGAATCCGTACCATTATCTTCATTCTCCTTGTCAACTTTCTCAAAATCTATGTTCTTTGTCACATCATCCAACATCTTGTTCATTTCACTTTCTGTAGCAAGGTTTTCATTTTCACTATTTACTTGCTTTTCTTCTGTAGGTAAACCCTTATCCTGCAAAATATGAATAACGTATTTTACATATAATAAAAACAATACATAATATGCATTCACTTTCACATACAGTACTACTCTTGACTTGAAGAGCCAAAAAAGCAAATTTTAATATTTATTACTTTCATACTTACCGCTAGATCACTTTACTTATATCTACAAAGCACGCGCTTTCGACGTTTAGCAAAAAAAATTTATATACCCACTCTTCTCTCTTGGAACCAACATGCTTGAAGCATTAAGTACCTCTTGGTAAACACTACATCCAGCTGGCCAGTGAGTCTACCAACCTCAGTTCTAACAATATTATTGAAGTTGACACAGACAAAACCATTTGAAGTGGGGAGGAGGGAGCATCCTGTGGGATCCTTGTAAAATCAACAATGAACAATGGTTGGTGAATAGAATTTCAACATTTTAAATTTTCCCTGCTTTCTACTGAGGGCCAATATTTCCATGTTTCATATTTAAGAAATGACCTTGTTAGAAAGATATGTAGTCTAGTCTTTACCATTTCAAAAGAAATTGTCCTTGAAAAGTCAACCTTTTAGATGGCTTTGCTTACTGTAAACTTTCCAGGAAATTAACAAATATAAGTAGTTGCTAAATCATTTTATAGTAATGCCTTAAAACACAAAATTAATTATCTCTGGAGTGGCTTTTGTTTCGTGAAAATTTTGAGTTACGAGTCACATTTTACATGTAAATTTCCAAATTCATTCCAAAACCCTACAAAAACACCACATCGTAACCACAATGAAATACTGTACAGCCAAATACTGTACATTTGAACCATTCAATACAGTATACCTAAACTAACGTTAATACCTGTAAAGTAAGTAGTTATTAAAACAATAATAATAAATGGAAAATAATACAATACTGTACTGTACTTAAACAAAATATACAGTACCATATGTACTGTACTATTTTAGTTACCCATAATATAGAGATAAATTTTCTATATTGAAAACAACCCCTTTTCTTCAAACCGAGTTCGTTTTTAATGGGTGACTATTCTATTCTTGGCCTGGCTGGCAAATCTCTTTTCTTATCATGAAATGTTTAGCAATGCGAGTCAGAAAAACGGATTTTCAGTATAAAATGAAATTTTATTGCATACTTACCGAACAGTTATACAGCTGTAGGTTCCCTACGAATGGCAGACTATAGATTCAAAACTACCGTGGTGGCGCCGCCATCGCTGATGTAGGTGACGTCATCTCCCTCCACTCGAGGGAGCTATAGGTACAACTGTCCAGGTAACATAAATCCGTTCTGCCCAACTATCCACCAGTGGGGAGGAGGGAGGGCTTTAATTAATAATTGTTCGGTAAGTATGCAATAAAATTTCATTTTAAAATGAAAAACCATTTTTATTGCAGTGTCTTACCGAACAATTATACAGCTGATTACCCATTGCAAGGATTGGGGGCTGTGGATGTAAGTCTTACTTCAACAATCGCATACGATTCTTGAAAATAAAGTATACCCAAAAGCACTGTTAATGCCTGTTGTACCTTATCTTGTAAGAGAGCTACTGCAGGAGAATACTGCCTCTGGTCGGTGCTCATCTTACATAGTAGAAGGCTTGGAATATGACCAATGGGTGCCTCTAAATGGAGTGGAAGATCCTCGCAGTCATGGTGTTCACCGCTGACTAAACGAAGATACAAGAAAATATTGCCCTTGCCCTGGACTAAGACCAGAAATAACCAACATGAAAAAACTGTCACCTACACCGAAATAAAAACCTTTACCCATCAAAACTAACACTAAAATGATTGGCGAGTACTCCAGGTACATTATACCCCCAGACTTCCCATTAACTCTCCAACCTTGGTATAAGGCGAAACATAGGGAACAAACCCCTGTGTCGTTCCTCCCAACACCATGCCAGCTACCGAAAGTGGACTGAGAAACTAACAATTTTCAAACATTGTTTAGATTTCTTTCAAATAATGCGCAGCAAACACATATTTAGACCTTTCAACGGGTACTTTGCAGGGTAGCGGATAGCAACTAGTTGTGTCGAAAAGTGAGAGAAGTCGCTACCGCTCGAACTTCGTGTGCTTTTCACTCTCAGTAAAGAAAACACTGCGTCATTAGCTTGAGAATGTGCTTCTACAATAAACTCTCTTAGAAAACTCTGTTCTGCGGAGATAATATCTTAATGCCTGCACGGGACATAAGTCGTTCTTCTTCCTGGCCTATCAAGTCTGTCAGGTTTTTGAGAACAAATTTTCGTGGCCACGGACTAGAAAAGTTGCGCGAATAATGTATGTGCGACGAATCGCAACATTACTTTTACTTTTACTTTTAGGGGTTTATTTCTCGCCCTCCATCAGACACTTAAAAGAGTCTGTTCAGGCGGGCCTTGATGTGTGAAAATAATTTCTTTCCAGTTTATATTTTGCTCTATATCTTTTTAGTTATTCACTAGCATTTGTATTCAGGCTTAATAGTTTTCTGATCAACTTTCCAAAGAGATAAGTCTTCAGGTTTTTCTTGAAAGCTGCCACATTATTGCCGAAAGAATTTTGATCGTTGACTAACTAATATTTTCTTGAATGAGAGCGAACATGTTCTCAAACAAAATATACAGTTCTAGAGGCGATCATTTCACCTTTGGTTTACCCCTCCTCTTTATGTGAGGAGCTAGCCAGTGTTCATTACACAGAAACGGATGTCTGGTTACCTGTGGGCGGAGTTAGAAACGTTCGTAAACGTAATGAAAAGTTGCCCACGCTGTTGCTATCGTTCTTTTAACGTTAGCTAACAACGTTCCTTCGGGACTAATTGTTCGAAACAATAACCCTGTAAGGATAGAATAAAAAGGTCTCGGAAGCCTATGGTGTAAAAAGCAAGTCGTTATACCCAGGGTACAATGATTTGGGAGGCTGCCTCCATCAAACGGTTGAAACGAGTTCAAGACAATACTCGCCGGTTTTGTCTTGGCTAGAGCTCGAGGCCTTCATGAAGTTTAAACAACACCCATAGTTCTGTAAGGACTTTTCAGGAACAAGTCTCCCGAAAAGGGTGAAGTCTTGTATGTGGGAGTTTGCTTCAAGAATGCCAAACATAATTGCCATCGACCGCTTACCCGAAGGGGTTGCCATCAAATGCTTTCTCGCTAGTGAGAAAAACTACCGTTTAAATCAGGCAAGGCCTGCAGGGGAAATGAACTGAAATGTAAATAATTTTTTATTCCTTACTCATTTCCGTCTGCTAACCCAACCACTCGAAGTGGGAAGGTGGAGGAAAGATGACGGTGGTTCGTTCAAAAACGAAAGGATCGGTGCTAGTGAAATCAGACTAGCTGATATAATCAGCTGGGAGAGAAGAGTGACGTAACAAGTCACACCTTTGGAAGACTCATCCCGTAGAGGCGGGGAGATCGACCATAAAGTTTTCAGAAACCTCTGGATTGCGGAAACCGAGAGATTCGGATGAGAACCTAAGGGTTCAGAATCTATTTGTGAATAACTTTCTCACGACCTTAAGTAATGTTGTGCTGAGAACCCGCAGGAACTCTGTCGCTTATTCCTGACGGAATTTTCAGGAATCGTGTTACATGACCAGGAACTGTGTCATAGTTACCTGTAGAGATTCGTAAACCCTTAGGTAGCAGGCATCCTTCTGTCATCATAGTAAAACTCTTGATGACGATGGGCGCGCGCGAACAATTCACGGGACGAGAGTTCGAAAACACTGTCATAAGAGTAAAACTCTTATGCACTCATGAACACTTCGCGCAATGAGAGTTCGAAAAACTCTGCCATAAGAGTTGTTCGTGCACTTCAACTGATTGCGTGCGCCAAGTTGTTCGTGCACGCCGCACCACATACCCATTCTAACGGCAATACTTGAAGAAGGCGACTTAGTCCGTACGCCAACACGTTAATTTTCCCTTGAACAAATCGAGGGTTCAGCGTAACCTGACCAGGTGTAACCACTTTCCCAGAGGAGTCAACGCTCGCGTAAATACTTGCGATGCTGTCGAGAGGCTGAAGCAAAGAGCTCGAAACTGGTAGATCTTGCCCATGAACACAAACCGAAGATATTTCCCGGAGTTCTGATGAATCAGAATGTGGAAATATGCGTCCTGCATATCCAGAGATACCATCCAGTCCTCTTGACGAAGGGATTCCAACACTGAATGAGTCGTTTCCATATTGAATTTAGTCTTCTGGACGAACAAATTCAGTGCGCTTACATCCAGTACAGGCCTCCAGTCCCCCCGATTACTTTGGGACTAAGAACAGACGGTTGTAAAACCCCGGGGATGGTCTGTCAGTTATCTCCTCTATGACCGCCTCCTGTACGGGAATCTCTATTTCTCTGGTTAAGGCTACAAACTTCTCCAAGCCTGGCGAGTAGGCAGGTAATGTGATGGGAACATTGGATAGAGCAAGTGTGTCTTTGAAAGGAAAGGAGTAACCGAACCGGAGGACTTGTGTCACCCAGGGCTCTACCCCTCTGCGGCTCCATTCCTCCCAAAAAGGGCTCAACCTGCCCCTACCGACGCATGAAGGATTGAAGAATCACTTGGATGAATTCGTGTCGGGTTTGGTCGAGGACTTGGTTGGGTGTCGTAAATTAAATCAAGGCCTGACGAACAGTCTACACCTACCCCCTTGAAAGGGTTTCTTCTACAAAGGTGATACCAAGGTGGTAGTCGCTACAGTCGAGGGTTTAACCCGCTTAGAAGACTGTGCAAGCAAGTTAGCGGAAAGAATCTTGGTCACTATTTCTTCTGGAAACAGATGATCCTTGTCGAGAGGAGAAAACAAAAGGGCGGAGTTCTGAGACGAAGCGACTCCTTTCGAAACAAAAGAACACCAGAGATGTCTTTTCTTGAGAGTCACAAATGCAAAGAGAGAGGCCAGTTCATTGCAACCATCCCGAACTGATTTGTCGGCACATGACAAAACCCCAAGCCAAGTCTTCCTGAAGAGTAGAGCAATCCTCTATTTTCGTAGCGAGAGCTCCGATCGGCCAGTCCAAGAAACTCATAATTTCTAAAATCTTGAAAATATTCTTTACCAAATGGTCCAACTCGGGCGATGTAAAGAATATTTTAGCTGCTGCAAACGCGGATCTCCTATTTGCGTCCACCAAGCCAGAGAACTCCCCCTGAGAGGAGGCAGACACTCCCATAGGAGGGGCTTCCCCAGTTACGTAGAACCTATACCTCCTCTTAATAAGTTTTGACGGAGGATAGGCAAAAGTTGCTTTCCCAAAATTTCTTTTGACCTTCAACCAATCTTCTATATCACGAAGCAAATGTTTAGAAGCCTTGGAAAGAACGAGCTTTGGGAGAAGAGGATTGAAATTCTTCCTTCTCATCAGGAAAAAGGAAGCAGGACCTGGGAGCGGCTGCTACGAAGTAATCCGGTACATGTCGAGAAGGTAGCGTAAAAGCTTCGAATAACACGAGAGAGGAATAGTGTCTGCTTGTAAGTCCTCCTCGTCATCCGAAGAGATAGGCAATAGAGACGGTTCTTGATACGACTCATTGTTCTTCGTACATTGTTTATTTTCTTTCATCCAGTTTGTCCGTTCTTGCAACTGTCGACGTAATGGAACTAGATTCTCTTCTTCTAGTGTAGAAGTCGAAGCAACTGGAGTCGTGGATTTCGACATGATCGTCACCGGAGGTGTCGCGCCAGTCGAATTATCTGTCGAATGCAAAGTCGAAGGACAAGTTTCGACAGTTTGATGAGTCAAAGATCTCGATGAACTCAGAATCGGTCGTTCCACAACCGAGTCGAAGGCAGCTGTCGCTGTCGTAAGAATACGAGGCGAAGTCCAGGTAGCTACGCTCCACGATGGGCAAGCGATATCTACTTCTCTGTTCCTTTTCACAGGAGGCGAAGAGAACACCTCTTCAACGGACGTGAGACTGAAGAATCACGCCACTTACGATGTCTAACCGAAGGCGAATCACTCGACTTACGTTGTCTAACCGGGGGGAATCACTTGGCTCTGTCGATAACTGGTCACCAAACGACACACCTTTCCAATGGTGTTTAGTCGAATCCTGCTGTCACACCACAGGATCGACTGAGGAAGCGACTGTCTGTGGGCTAACCCCGATAGTCTCCCTTGGACCTCTGGTATGTCTTCTCCCCAAGGCGGGGGAGTGGGACAGTGACCTTCATCTAGGAGAACTATCGGGACAAACAGCCACCCCTTCAGATGCACTGCACTGACACTTTTCACTTTACTATAAGTCTTTCCTATGAAAGACTTTACAGATAAACCTAACTGCATCACCGTATTAGCTAATACATCAAATTTCTTTTCAAATTTAGACTCGAGGCTGGCAATGGTGTCAGGAGAAACTCTACAGAAGTTGGCAAAGGAGTTACAGGAGCAGGAGTAGGAGGACTCAAGATCGAAGACATAATAAGAGGAGAAGGAGAAGGAATATTAGCAGGAGCTTCGATAGAAGCCGAACAGTTCTGAGGTCCGCCTTCCTCTTCCTATCCTTAATTATCTTCCCCGAGTGAGAAAAAAACTTTCCACTGTTGTTCACTCAGATCCTTGCATTCATCACAAGTAGATTCTCTAGAGCACTTACAACCCCTACACTTATTCACTTAGTGTACGAATCATAAATTAATTTAACTAACCTAGTTTTGCACCTACCGGCGCAGGGTTGCCAGTTTGGTCTTTTTACAGGCCAAAAGACCTCAATTTGGCCTTTTTTAAAAACTGGTTGGCCGTTAGCAATATGAAAAAAGGCGAGTCAAATAATACTGTATATTTGGCCTTTTTCTACTAATGGGTTGGTCTTTTAAAGCTTCTGTTAATTAGAAGTTGGCCTTTCCTCATTTAGAAAACCTGGCAACTCTGTACCGGCGCAAAACCTAACAACTGAAGGACTAGAGTCCGACATGATGGTAAGACCACAAAATTGCAGAAAAGAAATTCAGCTTCAATCCTACAAACACGGAGTTGAATACTTCACTGATATTGGAGAGATAATATTTCCCAACAAATGAAGAAAAAAGCCTGCACCGACCACCGGTGTTCACCAGAAGCCGGCAGAGAACGAATTGATGTTACCTGGACAGTTGTACCTATAGCTCCCTCAAGTGGAGGGAGATGACGTCACCTACATCAGCGATGACGGCACCACCGCGGTAGTTTTGAATCTACAGTCTGCCATTCATAGGGAACCTATAGCTTTATAATTGTTTGGTAAGATACTGCAATAAAAATCTTTGAACCTCGTTTCGCAGCGAGAAAATTTTGTAAGATTCTTTCGTCAAGAGAAGTATGACTGTACTTGATTCATCATTAGTGTAAGCAGCAGAGAGTCTAGCATCTTGGATTCCATGAAGGCAAAGCTACTCGTATGACTTGAACGGGTTCAAAAGAAACCATTTCACTTGTATGGTACATATCCGGCGGGATTATAAAGTCCAGTCAATCATAGATATGAGATACAAAAAGAATGTTTTCACAAGAAATACTGCTAAAATTTAAGTTTAAATTCTGTAAACTTGAGTGCTCCTCCAAAAATGTAATTTTTCCACTGACATACCTCATGGATTCCATCTCAATGATCAGTCTAGTGTTTGACATGAGGTTATTGTTGCCAAATGAATTTTAACACATAGTATAGTATATCAAAACTAAAGGAATATGAACAAAGTTAAAAGTGTCATACCTGTTGAGCTGCACATTCATCTTCTTCCTTAACATTTGGGCGTTCTCGTTTGAAAGAAGCAGCTCGAGCTGCTGGTGTTCGTCGCTGAGGAGAGTCTAGATTTCTAAAAGAGACAATGGAAAATAACAAAAAAGTAGTTTAGCAGAAGGTAATCTATTTTTTTTTTTCAAATTAAAAAATTTAAATTATAAAATTTCAAGACAAATCAAATGAAAGAAAAATCACCAGTGTTATTTTTCCTATAGGTTTCAATTTAGCTAATACAAATAATGGAACAAATTAATTAAGTTACCTGAAGGATACTCTTCTCTTTTTATGAGTCCAAATATATTTGTCTAGTCGAGTGAAACGATACTTGAATTTCATGCGTTCATTTATCTTCTGAGGTATAAGTGAGAGGGTGGTTAATGTGTTGCCCAAGAACAGGATGAAGAAAAAGATTGCAAGAGTAAACACCTGAAAACAAAAAAACTTTTTGAAAAATCACATATTTTGAAATAAAATTTCTTATTGCAATACTTACCTGAAGTTTATTTACAATTCCTCACCATGCGTGAATAGTTCAACTACAATGGAAAAAATAATGCTAAAATAATAAAACCTTGTGTAGAAGCTGATCCAAAAGTTCCACCCATGAAAATATCATTTAATAAAATTCTCTTTTTAAGTCTCTCTTAAATCAAACAACCATCATCTTTATGGTATTCAAACTTGATTAATTACTTTTAAAGTTAAGGACTAAAACCGCCTTGGGTCAAAAAGTTCAGTGGGAATGTTGTCCATTCCTGCAGCCTTCCCTTGGCAAATTTGTTTTAAAGCTGCATCAAATTCTTGAAATGTTGGTGGTAGGGACATCAAAAATTGGGGTGGATGTTATGGCACATTTCGGAGGATGTTGAAATGTTCTACCCAACGGTTATGGATCTCTTTAACTTCCGTGAGGATGGTGTTGTCTGCTGCCAAGCGTGCCCCGGCAGCAGTGTGCTTTGGTTCAAAATTTGTTTTGTGCCTGCAAAGAAGCTTTAAAGGTCCCTACTGTCGGCATAACCTTGTAGGTCTTGAGCCATTTGTTGCCACCATTCATTTTGAATTTCTCAAAGCCTGGCTTGACACTGTCACTTTGCTTGTGCACATTTAGCCTTCTTTGGGTGGGAATTAGGGTCTGAGTCGAGAGCTACCGGTATTCGAGTACCGGTATTCGAGCTAGCTGTTTGGCATTAATGAGAGACTTAATATCTTTGTCGTTGTCATCAAACCAATCCTTGTGCTGTTTGCTCCGGTTCTTGCAGTCATTGATGGTATCTCATAAGTTAGTCAATTCAGTGTCGATTAATGGTTCTCTAGCTGGTAGGTTCCGCTGGATTGCTGCTTAGAAAGCTTGAGATGTATCAGGACCTTTTAATTTATCAGCGTCATATCTTCTGGGTTCGTTTTGGTGGATATTACGTAGCTTTCTTTTGATTGTTAGTTTTAATTTTGTGATGCGCAGCCGGTGGTCTCTCCAGCAGTTATTGATCTGGGCATGCTTCTCGTGATCAAAACCTCTTTTTGTGCTATTGTCTGACAATGGCATAATCTAAGATATGCCTGTGTCTTGATCTAGGATGTTTCCATGTGGTTTTGAATCCATTTGGTAGTCTGAACTGCATGTTTGTGATGAAAAATGCCTGTTCAGCACAAAGGCCAAGGAGGGGGAGGCAATTATCAGTGCAGTTTCCCATGCCTTGCTTGGCCATTATGTTGTGCCAGAGTTCATGGTCTCGCCCCATCCAGGCGTTAAAATTCCCTAAGAGAAGGAGACGGTCCCCAGCTGGGATTTTGGATATGGCAGTGTCAAACTGTTGGCAGAAGGCACCTTTGGCATGGTCTTCTGCATCTAATGTTGGGGTGTACACTGATACTAGCGTGAACTGTTTTTTCATGAGCGCTAGTCTTAGTGAGGTGATTCGTTCATTAATTGGATGTGGTGCTAGGTTATGGGCTTTTATTAATTGGGTCCTAACTGCAAAGCCAACACCCTGTGAGCGGTGGTCTTCCAGGTTTTTCCTTTCCTAAGAAAGTATACCTAGACCCAACTTCTGTGATTTGCCCTTTGCCAGGTATTTTAGTCTTCTTAAGAGCAGCCACATCAACGCTGAATCTGACAAGTTCTCTCGAGACTAAGACTGTTTGTCTTTCAGGGGTGTATGTCTCTGGCATCCATAAGGGTGTGCACATTCCATGCACCTACTTTGAGGTACATTTTACTATAATGATTCCTTCTTTCACGGCTGCATATACAGTGTGTCATAGAGGGCAGCTGCCTAATACCTGAAATGGTGTGACCACCGATGTTTAGCCCACCTTTTATAGGGCCTTCCCCAGTTGGGGTGAGCAGCAGTACAGTACTCCTGAATAAGCCTGCTCAGTCACAGGTGCAGGACCAAGTTCCTGTGTGGTCACTGTCACAGGGAAAGCGGCCATCACACACCTATCACCAGTGTGCACGACCGGGCTAAGAGTTCCCAGCTACAGCAAGGCTACTCCCACCACCCTTGTCCCATCGCCACTGGTCTTTTTAGGAAGGGTTAGGAGTAAAGGAAGAGAAAGGAAATAAGGAGGGTGTTAGAGGGACAGTAGTTAGACTGAAAAGGCCATTGGCGTGACTTTGTTTAGGGTGGACAACACTTTGCCCAGAGTGATACCCACACACTCTGGCTCCACACCTTCCTTCTGAGGCACAATGGTGTGATGTGTAAGATTGTGGTGTGAAGTTGCATCAGTCAGCCCATAATCTAGTCTACCAGCTCTCGCCTTGCTGCCAGACCAAATGGCATGCTTTTATTTTTGAATTTTCCTTCCTCTAGCCTTTAACTAAAGAGGCATACCCTACAAGGCAGCAGAGGGAGTCTGATTATGCTGTCAGACACACTGTCGCTTGCATGCATTCTGTAATAAACAGGGGGACCACGGGAAGGTAGCATGCAAGTAGTTAGTAGGAGACTGTAGGAAGGTTAAGACTAGCTTAGCCCAAGATGCTTGAACCCCAATCACCCCCTTAATACATCACTGAATTATAGATATATTACATACAGTGTATGTAAAACTCTATTGCAGTCTGTGAAGGTAGATAAGTTTAATATTTTTCATAATATAATTATTTTTTGTTAAAAATAACCATTTTTGGGTCTAAAAAAAATTACAGTATTACCGTATATACCCTTATAACACTTGCAATCTTGCATATTGTACCTTATTTATAAGGCGAGTTACTTATTTGAGATTTGAGATCAGATTATTATAAAGTAACCTCTCCTTCTCCCCCTCTTTATCCTAACTTGTAGTTCAATGTCAAAGAGTTATTGAGTCCTTTGACTGTCCAGAAAGTACTATATAGGATCCCTCTCTCTGTTCACGGATTATTTCATCTTTGCCGAAACATACACTGAATAGTCTGGCCTATTCTTTCCTCATACACTTGACAACACTGAAATTTTCAAACAATCCTTCTTCTCTCAAGAGGTTAACTACTGCAATTGTTCAGTGGTTACTTTTGTCTTGGTAAGGGTAGAAGAGACTTTAGCTAGGGTAAGCAGCTCTTCTAGGAGAAGGACACTCCAAAATTAAACCATTGTTCTCTAGTCTTGGGTAGTGCCATAGCCTCTGTACCATGGTCTTCCACTGTCTTGGGTTAGAGTTCTCTTGCTTGAGGGTACACTTGGGCACATTATTCTATCTTGTTTCTATTCCTCTTGCTATTTTCAAGTTTTTATAGTTTATATATGAAATATTTACTTTACTGTTGTTTTGTTCTTAAACTTCTTGTAAATTTTCCTTATTTCCTTTCCTCACTGAGCTATTTTCCATGTTGAAGCCCTTGGGTTTATAGCATCCTGCTTTTCCAACTATGGTTGTAGCTTAGCAAATAATAATAATAAAAAAGAACGATAAAGTAGGGCTAAAAACAACCAAAAGAAAATTGGCAATCTTGTTATAAACAATTGATTCGTATAACAATAACACATTTGCTTGCATTTCAACTTTCGTATATCAACCCATTACAGTAGTTGTTACAAATGACGTTAAGTAAGAATATGACTTATATTATTACTTTACAGTATACCTTTTTTGGTTTACAAAATGAAAAACCAAATTGCATAAAACTATCCAAAAAACTAAATCAATAATTTCCTAAGTTTTGTAATCAAGCACCATAAAGATAAAGACTATAAAATCATCGTGCAATGACAATGCGGATGAATCATCCTTAAACTAAACACCATTAAAATTACCAGAAAATAAAATATAAGACAAATATCTTTTTACTTTTATACTGTATGGTAAAATAAAAATGGTAGTTCAAAATAATAATTCTCTCTTTTAGCAAGAGAAAAACAAATTATTTGGTAGTTTGCCTTAATCAGGTGTTTTGGAAAGCATACACTGCAGTCACGATCATCTTACAAACATGAACAAAGGGAAAGACGTATATTCTCTGTTTTTATTCCATGATAGGTAGTAAGTTGGCCAGGGCACTAGCAACCTGTTGAGATACTACTGCTAGAGAGTTATGGGATCCTTTGACTGACCAGACAGTACTACATTGTCCTTCTCTCTGGTTATAGTTCATTTTCCCATTGCCTACACACATCGAATAGTCTGGTCTATTCTTTACATATTCTCCTCTGTCTTCATGCACCTGACAACACTGAGATTACCAAACAACTCTTCTTCTCTCAAGGTTTCAACTACTGCACTGTAATTGTTTAGTGGTCACTTATCCTAATAAGGGTAGAATAGACTCTAGCTATGATAAGCAGCTCTCCTAGGCCACTCCAAAATCAAACCATTGTTCTCTAAGTCTTGAGTAGTGCCAAAGCCTCTGTACCATGGTCTTCCACTGTCTTGGGTTAGAGTTCTCTTGCTTGAGGGTACACTAGGGCACGCTATGCTATCATTTCTCTTCCTCTTGTTTTGTTAAAGTTTTTATAGTTTATATAGGAAATATTTATTTTAATTTTGTTAGTTAAATTTTATTTTTCCTTTTTTCATTTCCTCACTGGGCTATTTTTCCTTCTTGGAGCCCTTGGGCTTATAGCATCCTGCTTTTCCAACTAGGGTTATAGTCTAGCTTTCAATAATAATAATAATAATAATAATACGAGGCTAATATTTGAACACTATTACAATAATTATAATTGGATACAGCTTTATTAAGGTTTTTAAGCAAGTTTTTTTTTAATGTTATTGAGTTATTCACTCAGATGGTCAATAGCAAATGAACTTCAGGGAAGTTTCATTGAAATAATTTATTCCTAAATATTTAATTTAGTAAAAGAATCACAAGTCTAATCTACATTTCCTTACAACTATGGAAAAATAAGAGCTTTCTTACAGACCTTCATCTTTGAGAACAATCTATATAATTAAAAGGAAATACTCTAGAATTAAAATTTTAATACAATGTAACTGTAGTAAAATCAAATAATTTTTCAATTGTATTACATCCGACATAAAGAGAGTACACAATAATGTCATGAACTTACGTGCCATTCCGCATCATCGGTAAAGGACAAAAGGTAGAGAGTATAAGCATTATATAATTCCCACATATATCCTATAAGAAGGAATGGAATAATGAAGCCAAGTCCACGCCACATCCAAGAGTTGAAGCCTTCGACTGTGATGTCCATGTTGTCACGTTCTCCAAGAGCTTTCAGACGATAAAGGCAGCCACGCTGATACATGAACAGTAAGTACTGTACAAAGCCTGAAAATTATAATTTTATCTTATAATAATATACATGATAAAAGCCTTATAGTAAGAAATTTATATAAAAACAAAGCCTGAACCCCAACGGTTTTAGAAATACATCTGAAAGGTATGTCTTTCTACCATTATGAGCATACCTAGAAATTTATAAAGAATTCAAATAACTCCTTGTACTCAATAAAAAGATTTAAAAATTAATGAATTCACATTGAATTTTATACAGTACTATAGTACCTCAGTTTATGTGTAGAAAAGTACTGTATGGATGAAACTATCATGCATGCGCAAATTTCTTGGGCGTAATGAAATACTATCAACAAGTCTCAAATCAATATGGTTTTGAGAAAGAAGAATGGTTGACATTTTTTTAAGGTATAATCCCTATAAATAGCGAAAGGGTTTGTATTTAGTGCTGGAACAAATGTACTTCAATCTCACATACTTTACTCTCTATCGTACTACATCCACGCATATTCAGACACCCCAAAACTAGAGTGCAGGGAGAAGTCTCTCTCCCTCCCAACTCTTCTTTTTGATATCTCACAAGAAGTACCAGTAACTATAAAAGAGAGGAGATTCCCAGTCCCCTCGTCCCATCCCTTTTACAACACAGAAGGGTATGTTGGCTCTATTCTAATTGTTGTTATGCTCCTCCAGCCACAGGAAGCATATCCCCTACCAGATGAACTAAACCCTCCCATTTCAGGATCAGTTGAAGGTTTGCTAACTTAAATAACCCCTAAGACTTGAAAATAGTATACAGAAATATACATGATAACTCACTAATATACATGTTGAACAGCATAAACTGCTTTCGAAAGGCGTAATAAGTTTCACCATTGGGCCAAATCAAAAGAATTCCAGATAATATAGTTGATATGAAATGATGTGCACGCCACCAGCCTTTGATTCTTGATCCATTAACCTGAAAAATAATTGGAAATAATAAATTAAACAGATTTAATACATTTGCATTAAACATCAGATAGCAATCATACTTCCAGCTTCCTTTGATGCACTTTCTTACATTTTACAGCTGTTTAGTATTCAACTATCTGTGAGGATCTAAGCTGTAGTACAGTACAGTATAGTAATACCTCTAGATACGAAAGTTTCTGTATATGATAAACTCATGAAACAAAGACATACAAAGATTTTTTCACCTCACATTACAAAAAACCCTCAGGATACCAAACAAAATTTGCCCGGTCGCCGAAAATTATAAAATAAGCGC
Organism: Palaemon carinicauda; assembly: GCF_036898095.1. Classification (NCBI taxonomy): domain Eukaryota; kingdom Metazoa; phylum Arthropoda; class Malacostraca; order Decapoda; family Palaemonidae; genus Palaemon; species Palaemon carinicauda. The sequence goes on along the minus strand of NC_090768.1, from coordinate 31,766,738 downwards.
CACACAAACTGTAAATTCGCCACCATCGTGCTGGTCTTCCATTGGTTATCTCCCTACCCTGAAGCTAGTTACTGCCATAAGATCCTGCTCTCCTATTAGCCAGCATCTTTCCCATCCTGCATCTACTGTAAGTACAGCATCGGCATTCCTCGACCATTTGGTTCTGGAAATGCCATCCTTCAGATTGAATTCGTGTTGGTGATTTTGATCATGAACTTATAGTTTTCGTATTGCTTTATTCAATCCATAAGTCTAAAGCCGTAGGTCCCAAGAATGTTGCTGATATTCAAGGAAAGAAGAGGATGCTTTCTATGGAGATGAAGCTGGAGATAATTAAGAAATATTAGGCTGGTATGCAGTCGAGTGTGATCGCTAAGAAGTATGTCTGAAATCCGCAACAACTTCCAAGGGCGTGACTGTCCTTTTTAGTAAGAGGAGTCACATCCATGATAAGATGAAGAGACTCCTTCTCCTCTGGATTAAAGACAATGATATCGCTGGAGACGATCACAGAGACGATAATCTGCCACAATGCTAGCGCCATTTTCGGTGATCTCTTGCATGCTCAGGCCAAAGGCGACAGAAATGGGACATCGCAGCAGGCACCCACAGAGTTCAAGGCTTCACGCAAGTTGTTTGAGAAATCAAGAGACGGACTGGCATTCATTCATTGATGTGGCATGGGGAGGCTGCCAGCTTGGATATGGAAGAGGCCAAAGCTTATGTTGAGAAACTTGATGAGGACTCTCCAGGAAGGGTACAGTCCCAAGCAAGTCTTCAACGGTGAAAAAAATTGGGGCTTTTCTGAAAAAAAAAAAAAAAAATTGCCTCATTGGACCTACATCATGGTGGAAGAGAAGAAGCTGCGCGGGCACAAACCTATGAAGGACAGGCTTACCCATGCAATCTTTGTTAACACCAGTGCAATCTTTGTTAACACCAGTGGGTATTGTAAGGTCAAGCCCCCTACTGGTGTATCATTTGGAGACTCCTCAAGCCTTCAAGTCCCCCAAAGTGCTGAAGAAGAAGCTTCCTGTGATGGGGAGGGCTAATGCGAAAGCCTGGTTAAGGTGACTGTTTTGAAATATTTATAATTATTCACTCTAAATTTATTTATACAAGATTAATAATACTATTTTTACCTTATTCATTATTGTTATATTTTCATTATAAATAGCCTATTCAGGGAATAATTCTACAGCAATTATTCAAATTTTTTTCTATGCAAACACATCTTAGAGCATGTAAACACACAGCTGATTATGCCATAAGCGGATTTCAAGCAACCACGCTCGAGGATATGCCCACATATAAATAACAAGTATTCTTAATATATGTAAAGACAATGTTATTACAAAAGTTGTTTTATTTACTGTAGTGTTAGAAATTATAAATAAACAAAATAAAACTGTTTCCATATCACGTTTCTCGTACATGAGACTAAAAAGGAAAACGCAATGAACAAAATAACAATCAAACACATTTACATATCCAATGACACTAATAGCTTTTAATAAACTGTATGAAAATTATGGTAATCTATAATATACAGCATTGACATTTGTGAAATATTTATTATAAGATACTTTTAATAAGTTTGGAAACTGCATATTCAAACACAGCATGAATTCCATCTCCTGAATGCAGATCTGAGGTTGCTGAATCCCTCGATAGGTAGGAGGTTGGCCAGAGCATCAGCCACCTGTTGAGATACTACCGCTAGAGAATTATGGGGTCCGTTGACTGACCAGAAAGTACTACATTGGATCCTTCTTTCTGGTTACAGTCCATTTTCCCTTTGCCTACACATTCAACAAATAGTAAGGCCTGTTCTTTACAGATTCACATCTTTCCTCATACATCTGACAACACTGAAATTGCCAAATAATTCTTCTTCAACCAAGGGGTTAAACTACTGCCTAATAGTCAGACCTTCTCCATCATGATGCTCAATACTACACAGTATTCTAATAGTTTTATTCCAGCTGTGACTAATTTGTGGAATGATCTTCCTACTCGGGTAGTTGAATTAGTAGAACTTCAAAATTTCAAACTTGCAGCGAATGTATTTATGTTGAACAGGCTGACATAATTCATTTTATAGTCTATATGTTAATTATGTTTCAATATTGTTAAGGTTTTTTTAAGATATTTTTTTTATTACATCTTATATCGTTTTCCTAATATTATTTCAGAACTTATACAAACTATCTTATAATTAATTACAGGTTTCATACATTCCTTAAAAACAAGTACTGTTAGTTATCTCTTGAAAGTGTAAATGCGTACGTTCATTATGATTGGCAAGGATACTTGAACAAACATGACAAATTCGTAGATAATTTGTAATTTTTCCTAACTAACACAAGCCTAAAGGTTTCCCTTTTGGGCATTGTATGTAAGAAAAATATAACAAAGAATTGGTTTTATCTTTTTTTCTAAGCATGCATTAAGTAAAAAGAAAATTTTGATAAAATATAACCAAATCCTAACTTATAATTCTATACAGATGGTTTTTTTAACATTGTCCAAATTAAAGGTAGTTTTATGCACAGATATATACAATATTCATATTTATTTACTTATTCATTTACTATTAAAATAATCTTGTGTACATCATTTTACTAATTTCTTTGACTTAATGCAAGGAAAGTAATAGTAGTAGCAGCAGTTCCCAGGTTACACCCTAGTGTTTTTGGTACTGTAATGTTTGTTTTGATATGGCCCATGACTGAAGTAATCTATGTTTTCTTGAGTTTGAATTTACATTCCTTGATTATGTTACGCTATTTTCGAGAGTCATTTAATTTACATTCCTTAATTATGTCATCCAAAGGTGAAAAACAGAAGCATGGTAATTTCAGCTGCTCATTTTGTTGTTACCCACGTCTGGCGTATCTGATAGGACTATAGGCGATAGAATTTGGTATAATCTTGCCTGTTTTAGAGCTTTAGGAAACATTTTACGGATATAAATGACTATCGGCGGTACTGGACACCCCCATCTCCCTTATTAGTCAATTATTAAAAGGTTAAACTCTATAGTAAATGTAAAATAAAATTTGTTCAATTCAGAACAAGAACACAGTTTTCATGGGTCTCTAAGAGGTATACTAAGTAATTACTTACCTTAAGTATGCTCTCCCTGATTGTCAATGTACAGTAGTACCAGACCAAAAGAAACATGTGAACAAGGTCAACAGTCCTGGAATATAAAACATTTTATCAAATACAGTAACTGAAATGAAAAAAAAATCTATATCAATAGAGCTCCAATTCAACTGAATGATAAACAAACAAAAAAGAAAACACAGGGGGGAGAGAGAGAGAGAGAGAGAGAGAGAGAGAGAGAGAGAGAGAGAGAGAGAGAGAGAGAGAGTGTGTGTGTGTGTGTGTGTGTTTGCACTTTTCTTACCTGAAGTTAGTTAAAAGATTGAATGTGGATATGGCAAATGCAACCAAGTTGATGACGAGCTTAAACTTTTCATATTCATCTTTATATCTATACCTGAAATGAAATAACATCTTTTTAGCCAGAAACATTAATTATTTGTCGTTTTTTCTCATGTGTTTCCATTCAAGTAATGATTTACAGCATTTATTACAAAAACTGAAAGAAATATAAAAATGAAGAAACTACAGCATAGATATCCATATATATGAAACTTCGAAACCTCATAAAAATCATAAAATTAAAATGAATTATTAAAAAAAAAATGCATATAAAAAAGAAGCACATAGTGTATTTATTCATGAACCTAAATAATTCAGCATCAATTTTCCAGAATACGTGGATCTTTATATATACTGTAATGAAAATGATTTGCAAGGACAAATGATCTTTATATACAAAAAAAAATACTGTGTAAATAAAACTGCAAAAGATACCCAAAGTATTTTTTAATCAAAAAATCATGAAAGATGAAATTATAGTTATAAAAACCAAAACGGGACAAAAAAAAAACAAGTTCAAGAAATATAAAAAAATTATTAAGAGTTAAAAATTGAAATGTGATGAAAAAAAAAAAACCTGTTCAGGAAAGATAACACTATCAAGTGATGAAAATTAAAATGGGATGAAAAAAAAAAACATCAAGAAAGAAAATTAAGTGATAAAAATAAAATTGGGAGGAAAAAAAAACTTTTCAAGTAAGATAAAATTCTTAAGAGATAAAAATTAAAATGGAATAAAAACACACTTTTCAAGAAAGCTAAAATTATTAAGATAAGAATGAAAATGGGATGAAAAAAAATACTGTACATTTTCAAGAAAGATAAAATTATTACATGATAAAAATCAAATTAGTATGAAAAAGTCAGTTCAAGGTAAACTTTTCAAGAGATAAAAGTGATAATTGGATAAAAAAAAATACCTTTTAACAAAGATAAAATTATTACGCAATAATGTAAATAGGATTAAAAAATCATAGTTCAAGAAAGATACACTTGTTAATAAATAAAATTTGAAAATGGGATGAAATAAAAAGTTCAAGAAAAATAAATTTAAGTGATTAAAATCAAAATGGGATGAAAAAAAAATCACACTTCAAGAAAGATACACTTTTTAAGAGATAAAAATGAAAATCGGATGAAATAAAAAATTCGAGAAATAATAAAAATTTTAAGAGATAAAAATCAAAATGAGATGAAAATAAATCACACTTCAAGAAGTATACGCTTTTTAAGAGATAAAAGTGAAAATGGGATTAAATAAAAACAGCTCCAGAAAAATATTATTAAGAGATGAAAATGGATGAATAAAACACTTTTCAAGAAAGTTAAAATTATTGTGATAAAAATCAAATTGGGATAAAAAAAATCACAATTCAAGAAAGATACACTTTTAAGACATAAAACTAAAAAAATGAGATAAAAAAACAGTGATAAAAATCAAATTAGGATGAAAAAAATCAGTTCAAGAAAGATACACTTGTTAAGATAAAAATGAAAATGGGATGGAAAAAGAAAAAAAAAAACACTTTTCAAGAGATAATTATTACGTGATAAAAATGAAAATGGGATAAAAAAAATGCTCACTGAAATATAATTATTACGTGATAAAAATGAAAATGGGATAAAAAAAATTCACACTGATAAATAAAATTCTAATAGCACACTGTACTGTTTAAGCTCTACTGTAAAACCAATCATTAAAACGCATGCCAACACAACTTACTTGTCCTCCTTATTTAAAATAGAAACATTTATGTTTCCAAGAATAATCCTCAAATATAACCCACTCTTCTTTGGAATGTTGGTTTCCATGTCATAAAGTTGGGCTTTACGACGGATGAGATCCGTCTGAAGCAACTCATTTCTTTCAGCATTGTCCTGGTCATCTCTGTGGTCTAATCTGATTTGGAATAAAACCACATGCAATGATTCATAAAGATTTCAAAGCCATGAAAAATACACTAATCTAAAGAACACAGTCTGTAAGAATTTGCCTTGTATACAGTCATACAGTATCTTATGTTAAATCAATAAATGGTTCCAACACTCTCAACTTGACATAAATTGACATTTCAAATACAATAAACATTGCAAATCTCAATATCCTTGCTGATACTACACTAAATCAAGTCATTTAAATCTCAATATACTATACTGGATATAGTTATCCAATGGTTCAATACTTTTATTGTTACTAACACACTCCTGTTTCATATCTAAAGAATATAGGGAATGTAAAAAATTACTTTTAATTCTATTATTTCTCAAAACAATATCAACCTGAAAGTCAGAAATGATGACAAATATAACTTAGGTGTATGACAAACATATTAGTCACCCATCAAAGATTATTGCCTACAACAAAAATCTAAAAATATAATCTTATTATTATACCATTTTAAACTATACACATTCAGATCACATGTAGTAAGTCTCCAACTTATGATTTTCAACTTGAGAACTTTCAATGATAACTATATGTAATAAAGAGAATATTATCCAGATATACAAAATCAAATACCTACTTTTTTAAAGCATTTTATTATTGCGTAATAAATGTAAAACGTATTGATACATCTGTGGGTTTCCTTACTATTAATATCAAATTTGGGTAGAGGGTGTTGAATTATGGGCTAGATACTTGTAAGGCTGATTATATTGGACAGACATCTTTTCAATTTAGGAACCCACTCTTCAAATCTACAGTATATTGTTCTTATCTAGAGCATTTACATACAATAAAGTACAGATCCACCTCAATTTCTAAAATAAAAGTTTAATGAAAACTAACTTGAGAGAATATACTCCAAAATCAATCAATTTCTAAAAAGAAAAAAGTTTAATGAAAACTAACTTGAGAGAATATATTCCAAAATAAATAAATTTCTAAAAAAAATTTTTTTTAATGAAAACTAACTTGAGAGAATATATTCCAAAATAAATCAATTTCTAAAATAAAAGTTTAATGAAAACTAACTTGAGAGAATATATTCCAAAATAAATAAAGAGGTTCTCTTGCTTTAGTGAATACAAAATTATTACTTTACATCTTGTTTTCAGTATCAATCTCTTTAATGCTATAAACTATCTTGAAGGTTACAGATTCTTCTAATACCATTTTTGATAAGATGAATTACGGTTGTATCCTATAAATCTAATAAACTATCTTATGACTAACAATGACTAAACAGTTGCTCCTAGAGATTATAACAAATATGAAAGTTTGAAGAGATAAGAAACCATGTTTAATCATTTTATAAAGACGAAATACTACTAAAAACCAAGATAAGGCTGGCCCTGAACTGTAGAGATATGATAACGAAAACCTCTTCTAAGTCAAACTCTCTTCCCAAGTCCCTGCTTATCACAAGTTCCGTATTCACTAGATGCTTACATGAGTAATGCACGAGCCCAGTATAACAAACAATATAGAAGGTACATAGGTTTAAACTTCATGACCTACCACAAAGTTTCTAGATCATCACCTAAATTTAGTTACAAGGACAAAAGAAAAAAAATAGGAAAAGATACTCCTACAATAGATAACAAAAAGAATTAAAGTAACCATATTATTTTAGTTTACCATCAAATTCCACACAACATTAGTCATAATTATTTTATCTTTATTTTTAGGCTTAATTACCTCCCATTTTTATTACTTGTTCATGTTCATTGAACTTCCCACAAAGTTCCCCATTGCAATTCCTTGTTTGTGTTATTTTTTCTGGTAGTATATACTATATTACATCACTTCCTTGCATAAATTCAAGTGCCATACACTATTACTTCAGTTTTGATAGAATATTTTTTTGCAATAAAAGTATGTATGTATTATGTATGAGAGAGAGAGAGAGAGAGAGAGAGAGAGAGAGAGAGAGAAGGATGGCTGAGGCACCAGCCACCTGTTGAGATACTAATACCGCTCGGGTGTTTTTGGGTTCTTTTGACTGGCCAGACAGTACTACATTGGATACATCTCTCTGGTTACAGTTCATTTCATCTTTGCCAAAACATACACAGAATAGTCTGGCCTATTCTTTACACATTCTCCTCTTTGCTCATATACTTAACACTAAAATCACCAAACAATTCTTCATCTCTCAAGAGGTTAATTACTGCTCTGTAATTGTACAGTGGCTACTTTCCTCTTGATAAGAGTAGAAAAGACTCTTTAGCTATGGTAAGTAGCTCTTCTAAGAGAAGAAAACTCCAAAATCAAACCATTGTTCTCTAGTCTAGGGTAATGCCATAGCCTCTGTACATGGTCTTCCTCTTGTTTGTTTCAAGTTTTTATATAGTTTATATATGAAACTTATTTTAATATTACTTCTCTTCTAGTTTTTCCTTATTTCCTTTCCTCACTGGGCTATTTTCCCTATTGGAGCCCCAGGGCTTATAGCATTGTACCAAAGGATATGGGATAGGATTGGATATGAGGGAGAGCCGTTACATCTCCAATACCAGTGTGTTACTTTAATCATGTTTGCTTGTTCGCCATTCCATATTGCATGCTTTGGTAGTTTTCTACTTCAAGTTTTTGGATTATAAATAATTCTGCTTCATCTTCTTCAGTCAATTGAGTACGATACCCAT
>NC_090768.1:31401081-31436081 GCF_036898095.1 Palaemon carinicauda | reverse complement strand
AGTACCTCGGTAAGTTATTCTCTCGCGTGTCAACTTTGTCCCAACGTGAGAGGCGAACTTCTGCCGTACCTTGTTGACAAACTAGAACGGAGGGAATGCATATAGATCTAGATGAGACTAATCTAGTAGAAAGGCATCTAAAAGAACCACTGCTGGGTCTGTTGAGAGCCTCTTGGACATCGAGGTTGCGAAGAGATCTATGGTTGGATGGCCCCAGGTGACCCAAAGTCTCTTGCATACATCTCTGTGGAGGGTCCAATATGTTGGAATTATTGTCCCTTCCTACTGAGACAAACTGCTAAGACACTCAAGTTGCCTTGGAAGAAATTTGTTACTAGTGAAAAGTCTAGACCTGTTGAACAGGAGAGGAGGTCACTAGCGAACTTGCACCATGTCAGAGAGTAGGTCCCTCCTTGCTAGGAGATGAACATCAAAGCAGGGAGTTGTCCGTGTTGACCTCCATTACTTTGTCTTGAAGGAGAGACCTGAAGCTTTTCCAGGTCAGACTTACTGCCAGAAGCTTCTTGCAGTTAAAATGCATTGTCCTTTGACGCGAGTTCCATAATCCTGAGCATTCCCTACCGCCTAAGGTCGCACCCCAGCCTACGTCCGATGCGTCTGAGAAGAGAAAGTGGTTGGGAGTCTGAACAGTCAGGGGAAGACCCTATAAAAGGTTGATAAAGTCCTTTCCTCAGGTTAGACCAGACTTATCTTCCGGAAACCGGGATCGAGACCGCTTCTAGCGTCTTGTCCTTTTCCAGTGAAGAGCTAGATGAAACCGAAGAGGACGGAGGTGTAGTCTTCCAAGTGACACCAAATGCACCACGGATGACAGTGTCCTAACCAGACTCATCCACAGCCTGACAGGGCTGTATTCCTTCTTCAGCATCTTCTGGATGGATAGCAGGGCTGGGGATTGATCTTCTTGTTCAGCCATGTCCTCATCAGAGGGTTCCTCATCCGAAACTGATGAGGAAACGGCAACGGAGTGGGAAACGTCTGACTCGCTGAATCCGGTCGCACTGGTGGATGCGTGACGGAGCCGGACACAAGATCATGGTACTGCTGCACAGTCTATGAACTGTCAACCATGGGGAAGCGAGGAAGTACAGCGACAACCCGAAACTGTCTAGACTGTCTGGGTAGTACAGACAACCCCTTATCGGGTTGCTGAGGTTGCCGCACTGCGTCACAACAAGTCACCTCTGCTGGTTGTTGAACGTCTTCCCAGTGACACACTGAACGTCCACAACCACCTCCGAGAGTAGCATAACATCAACGTGCGACTGGCAACCCACACTGGGTCGCACCGGTGGAGGAACCATCTCAACTGGCGGACGTGAGTAGGATACCTCAGCGTCAACAGGGCGTACAACCAACCGGTAGGAAGGTCGTTGGCAAGAAGGGTCTTCTCCGTAAAAAATCCTCTATCAAGGACTAAGCTTGGACTGCATGTCTTGCAACAAAGCCCAAGGTCTATGGGAGCAGGTGTGGCAACAGACGGGGTTAGCGACTGAAGCGGAACCATTTACCCTCCCTGGAAGCATGTTATGCTTAAATAAAAGTCCATAGGAGGCTAAGCAGCTTAAGGCTCCTCTCCAAATGACAGAGTCCTCAAGGGAATATCAGAAGGAGGGAGAACAGCACTTTCTCATCTACAGGAACCATATCCGAGAAAAGCTAGGTTCTCTCAGTGAGGGTTTCACTGGTGCAAAAGCAGCAGACCAGAAGGCAACGTTATGAAACTGCTTGACAGTCTGTGAACTGTCAAAAACTGAACTGTCAACCACAACAGGAGCGTGAGGACATACAGCACTGGTGTATAAGTAGCAGACCAGAAGGCAACGTCATGTAACTGTATGACAGTTTGTGAGTTGGCAACAACCAAAGTTGTGTGGGGAAGCCTCAACTCCTGACTGACTAGTTTGCTGCTGGCGAGTGGTGGCAACAACAGTGTGTTGCGGAGGCTGACACACCGTGTCAAAACACGGCAGCTTGTGGTAGCTCACGCACGGCAACGGAGTGCTCTGTGTGTGGGAGTCATCATACATCTGGCAGGGTTGACTGTGCACGGGTGGAGGAGCTCTCACAACAAGAGTGTGAGAGCAGGAAGCCATGCCGGGCGCACAACCGTGGGAGGTGTAGGCCCACGGGTGCATCGTCAACCTTCTCCGCAGTCGGAGTGTGGGAGCTGGCAACAACAAAAGCAGAGTGCTGGTGCGTGGAAGGGGCTGCGGTGGGTTGAGGAGCATGCGGTATGGTATGCGGAGCATGCTGTAAGGTATGCGGCTCATGCTGCATGGTATGCGGAGCATGCTGTAAGGTATGCAGAGCATGCTGCATGGGCTGCGGAGAATGCCGCATAGTGCTGGAACCCGGCAGCTCTACAGAACCTTCCCACTGCTGATGCGGTAGCTCACGCATGTTAGCAGATGGTGCAGCAAGAACATGCGTCTGGCAGGGAGGACTGCGCATCGGTGGTGGAGCTCTCACAGGTGGAGGGTGGGAGCAGGCAGCCGCAGTATCTGCTGAGCGCACAACCTCGGCGGGTTGTAGGTTAACAGGTGCATTGTCAACCTTCCAGCATGATACTCCTGCATGAAGGAGCAAGCTGAGACTGTATAGTCTGCAGCATGGACCACTAGGGTCTATGAAAGACAACAACAAACGGAGCTACTGTCCGTTGTGACTGAGGGTCTAAAACAGCTGGTGCGGCAACAGACGGAGTTACTGCCTGTTGCGGTACCACCTTGCCTCTCTTGGGAGGTGTGCAGTTGTCGTACTGCAGCGAGTCCGAACTGACCCAGTGGCTACACCTAGGCCGTTGGACTTGCGCGGAAGGGACCGACTTGCACTTAAAAGCTGCAAGATTTGGTCCATGGTTTCTGCGAGAAACCTCTTCCGCAGACGAGGAATAAATGGGCTCTCTCGTCTTTGTGTGGGTGGGGTGATCACGTCGGCAACGTGTGTAGATACACCCGAAACCACGGAGGGAAACGTCCTTCGACATTACTTCTCCCCTGGGCTTGGGAGCTTGTAAGAGGTATCGGACTAGGTGAACAACTGGCACGAACAGACGAACCCTCGAACGCAACACTGTAACACTTTGCGCATATCACTTTATCACTTTTGATTTTCTGTTTGCACTTATTTCACTGAACTCGAAACTTTAAGTGGTTTGTACCTGAAACACGCAATCCTATCCTTCATTAAAAGGTAGTAATTGCGAAAACAGTAATACAATGTAACAGAAAAACCTAATGAAAGATAAAGAATTCAGTGGCTGGAAAAGAGACTAAACACTAGATCAAATAAACTACGTTTAAAATCTCTCACCGCATAAAGCCTGGGAACAAGAATAAAACTCTAGAAACGTTTTACCTTCTTCCCCTATAGCGACTAGGGAGAAGAGCAAAAAACGAGAACAACGTTACCCGCTTGAACGAAACGTTTATCCTCCTCTCTCTCCCTCCGTCTCTATCTCTCTCTCTCTCTCTCTTGACTTAGAACCTGAGAGATGAGCCCAATTATATAAATCGTTAAAACATATTATTTGTTAAAGGAAAAAAACTGAAAGGTTTCCCAAATAAAAAGTTCCTTTATTAGAATTAAAACCATTTAAGCTAAGAAAGAATGAACGAAACGCTAGAATCGGTTTACTCTTACTGCAACGTGAAACCGTGAAATACTCTCTCTCTCTATCGTAACGATAGAGCGCAAGTTGAACGTTCTGAACGTCAACAACTGCGGAGACTAAACAAAACGTTAGTTCAACTTTGAAAACAGTACGAGACTATCAAAGAAATTCTTTCAAAAACATTAAAATTAAAATAGCATAAATTCTTAACAGGAAAAACGATATGACGGGCTCAATGTTAATTAACTTCGGTTCCAAGTAAGGACCGCCTACTATTAGGAAAGGTCGCATATAAACCAACATAAAAATTAATTTTTATAAGTTATAATAAATGGAAAGTTAATCAAAAAGTGAAAGAGAGTCTAAACTCTCTTCGACACCAACACTTCCGTCTAAGGGAAGGGTCGGCCATTAAAAAGTGAAAGAGAGTCCATACTCTCTTCGTCACCATAATTAAATCAAATTAATTCCAAAAGCTTGCTAAGTTAATGATAAAGCTTCCTGAATAGCGAAGGCTAAACTCTAGAGCAAATACATCACCAAATCGTGAACAATAACTCCAGAATCAACAGCGTATCCAAGTAGGTCTAGCCGGTGGCACGACAGAGGAAAAATTGAGTTCTTGTTGACAAGAAGTACTTGAGTACCTGCTCACAGATGGCGCTGTTGTGTACACCCCCACCTGTATAGCGATCGCTGGCGTATCCCGACCGTAGATTTCTGTCGGGCAACAGAGTTGACAGCTACATGATCATCGGGTAAGATTAATATTGAAAAATGTATGTATATATATGTTATATATATGTGTCTATATATATATATATATATATATATATATATGTATATATATATATATATGTATGTGTATATATAAATGTATATACTGTATGTATATACTGTATATGTATATATATATATATATATATATATATATATACATATATATATACATATATATATATATATATATATATATATATATATATATATATATATATATATATACATATATATATATATATACATATATATATATATATATATATATATATATATATGCATACTGTATATATATATATATATATATATATATATATATATATATATAATATATATATATATATATATATATATATATATATATATATGCATACTGTATATATATATATATATATATATATATATATATATATATGTATATATATATATATATATATGTATATATATATATATATATATATGTATATATATATACATATACTTATATATATACACACATATATATATATATTATATATATATATATATATATATATATATATATATATATATATATATATGTATATATACGACCATTCCAACATACAAGCATACTGAGATACAAGCCAGCATCCAAGCAAAATTTTGCATTGTGATACAAGCACAATATTGAGATACGAGCACTCTTACAGATGCTAATGCTAGATGGCGGAGCACTTAGGAACCGCTCTAATCCCTCATCTCTCGTTCGGTTCATGTACAGTAGTTGTTTACTGCTGTACACATCTGCCAAGCATTTCCGGTTTTGTGTTTGTGCTATCTAAATGATTCTAACTATATCTTTATCTTTTTTTATTTTGTTATTGTGAGACTGGAGTGTAAAGGGATACTAGTTTTTCTTTACATTATTGCTTATCAAAATTTGACAAACTATGTTATTGTATACATACTTATTTATCTTTTTTCATTAAATCTGTATCTAATAAGTTTCCTTTATTGTCTTTTTTCTCTCAGGAATGAAATAAACTTATTTTCCATTTATCTTATAAACTGGAAGTGTTTTCTTCCCCTGTAAATGTCCCCTTCTCAGCCACTAATTTTGTCTTTTTTTTTCTTAGTGACATTGTTTTAACTTTTTTTTGTTTCCTCTACTAATGTTTAGTACTTAAATAACCTGGAAACGGCTTAACTCTGAATAACATTAAGCAACTACAGTTCTAGCTGGGTCCCCTTGCCCAGTATAAAATCATGAGGGGTGCACAGTGCCCAGTTAGTTCTCTTGACATGTTACCTAGATTTTTGGGTATTCCACCATTTTACCTTTTTGTGTAGTGAACGTTGGAGTGTGGTCGGCATTCGGACACTAAGCAGTTTGGGTGCTACCTCTGGCCACAGTCCGCAAACTACTACAACGAGGCCTTCATCTTGTGTGTGGTGTAGTGGATGTGCAGGAAAAGTCCAGATGACAATGTCACTGTCTGCCATCATCATTCCTCTGCTCATGTGAAGGATAATCTTATTGGTTGTCTAAAGTTCCACAATCCCTCTACCAGGCTGTCATCCTTGGTGATGTAGTCTCTCTTGACCTGTGTACAGGTGGTAGATGAGGATGGTAGCCTTTGTCCAGTCTCAAAATGCGTGTGCTCGTTCCTACATGGGATCGAGTACTGGTAGCAGGAACGTGAGCATCTATACCTCATGCCAGCTCACTTTTCCCAGGATTGATGGGTGATACAGCCCTACCTCTGTCACGCAGATCTAACAAGGGGTCAGGCAAAGCCTTGTGAGGCTTTGAACAATCGCTCCTGACTGGCGACTTTCTTCTTCTTCATCAGTAAATCTGGTGTTGTGCCCAATCGCTCAGCGGCCGATGTCAAGGAAACAGGGCTGGGGAAGGAGGGAGCATACAATTCTTTCCCTAGCCAGAAGTAAAGTTCAGGATTTTCTAGCCAGTGGCAACAAAAACCAAGGAGGACCAGGGAACAGCATGAGAGGAGTCATCAACATTTGTCACATCCTGTGCTCCTTCTGCAAGTGGAACAGCACAAATGGAGGAAATGGCAAGAGCAGTCCTGGAGGTTCCAGCATCTGCTAACACCTTACGCATCATTGCCCAAAGGGAGGCACAACATCATCAGGACCAAGTCACTTCAAACACTGTTGTCGGTCTTCACAAAGGCGGGCGAACTCTGAGGAGGATGCAGGGGGATATTATCTTCACTGGGCTTGAGGACAAATTGGGGTCCACTCCTACTTCAGATTTTTCACAAAATTCGACTCGAGAAGAAGCTGAAGATGGCACTGCAGTTTAAGAAAAAATGAGCTAAAGAGCTTCTTCTGAAGACAAAATCTCTCTCTTAGACTTCTTCCTTCTACTACAATATTCAGACGACTGCCACATCCTATGCACATCACAGGGGATGACTGTAAAAGGTCATACCCTCTGAAATTGTGACTAGATTTACCACATGTGTGGTTTTCATCCCAAGCAAAATGCAAAACACTCAAAGTTAGAGAAGCAGAGAAAACTATACAGTACATCAGTGCTACCCCGCAGCTGATATCTAAGTGGTTGCCTAGTGGACTGTCGGGTGGGTGGGGCTTACCTGGCCCCAATGACAGAAAAATACCTCCCCTATTTATAAAATTTAAATAGTTAAGTTTCAGCTTTATTTATGGCCTAAGGTTTGTATTCACATAGGAACAAATCTTTTACTTGTTTTTCTTCTAGAAATAGCAGCATCTGAAGACTAAAGAAGATGAGAAAGAGGAGTAACTAGCAGTTTGCCTTCTTTGGGGTCATCAAGCCAGTGATGGCAATCTCCTGGGATGGGGGGGGGGGTGCTGGACCATAATACCCGCGATAGTCAATGGATTACTATAGAAGCATAAATCCGACCTATGTTGAAAATCGGCATGCGTCGGATCACTTAAATCCAATCAAAGACGTATGAGTGGTATAACTGTATGGTAAACATACATAAATCAGACTCCTAAGAAAGTTGAGAAAAGATCTAACAATTGTGGCCAAAAATGTGACATTTTACAGTTTTGCAGGCGGGTGACTCCCCAAAAACCACAGCTATCTTGTTAATGATTCAATGGCCCTTCTAGCTCCTATTCTATTCAAAGAACAAAAGATTTGTAGTGTATCAGCATAGGAACAAACTGAATACTGTATTGAAAAAACATAACACGTAAATCTTCTCTAACCTCGTCACCAAGGGAGTGTAGTTGAATATATCTTCATCATCAGTATCCATTCTCTGCAAAAAAAAAAATTGCTATCAATACATGTACACGTGTAAATAAGGATAAAAGAAAAACATCACAAATATTTGAAATAATTTGTAATTTTCTTAGCCATACAAACCTGAGTACTTTAATTATGAAGATTGACTCAGCGTGAGCTAGAACCGGTCATCAAAGATGGATAATATTCAATTATCCAGCTGTGAGGGTGGGGGACAAGGATTAAAGGACTCAGGCTTGTATGCCTTGGAACAAATACAAATTACTTTACTCATTTGTGATTTGTTTCTATGCGACATACAAACCCTCATCCTTCAATTAAAAAGACTCACTGCTTGATGGGTTGGAAGCCCCTTAGAATCTAAATGGAATGGTTCATTTTGACCTCAGCAATCCCCTACCTGACTTTCAAAAGGATGAAAAACTGATAGGACCTAGGATGTACATACAAGCATGTACCTAATCAAACTAGAGATAGCTTTCTCCCGTTGGGCAGGTCAGTTAGAAACATATACAGTAATGCTTCACAACAAAATTAATTGGTTCCGTAATGGCTTTCGTAAAGTGTTTTTTTCGACTTGTGAGTCACCTTTTACATGTAAATACTGTAGACTAATTTGTTCCAGACCCGACAAAAACACCACATTAAATAATTATAAAAAGGATACACACCACTAAATGTATGAAAAGTACTGTATTTTGATCATTTAATAATAAATTAACCATTGGTAACCTGTAAAAGAAGTGTTTAATTAGAGCAAAGAGTAAAAATACAATAACAAAAATATGGAACCTTACCTTTGAAGTGAGGCGATATCCGAGAGCGAAGTGCGGGGCGGTAAAGGAGGATTAAAAACGGAGGAACACATTAACAAGTGGCAGAAAACGTAAACACTTACCGGTAACTTTACAAAACATGTATTAATGACAGAAAACATTTACACTTAATTTTAGGAAACATATTTACAAATGGCAGGAAATATTAACACTTAACTTTACGATAAACTTAAAATAAAATTTCTTTTTTTTTTCCTTTTTCTATTTTTTTTTTTTACTTTAGGTTTTGTATTTTCTAAATTTAATTACAATACATATTCTCTTCATCACTGCCACTTTTCTTTCATTTTTTAGCTGGCACTTCGTCTGCTTCTACCGAAGGCCTCTTTTTAAAATAATCGTCCAAAGAATCTTGTTACTGCCTGCTTCTTAAATTTTTCCTGAAATGACTCAGGCAAACTTCATTACAGTACTCAAGCGCATGACCTGTGAGAATTTTTTCTGGGTGTCTCTTTTCTATGGGAGCCACTATTTTAAAGTAGCCATCTAGACCCTCTGCCGTTGCCAGTGGGTCTCCTCACCCCCCCCCCCCCTTCGTACTCATCCTGAACGACGTTCAGTTGCATGGCCTCCAACTCCACGTCATCCTTCGTAAGTTCCTCTTGGTGCTCATCGATAAGCTCACCAATGTCGGCCTCCTCAACTTCCAGACCCATGGACTTCCCGAGTGTAATGATCTCAGTAACTTCAGATAGGGCGACAGGTTCAGGATCGTCAACATTTTCAGAATCAGCTTCAGCTTGGTCTGCGTGGGAGCCCTTGAAATCCCGTGCGGAGACAGCATCAGGCCACAGCTTCTTCCAAGCAGAGTTCAAGGTATGCCTCGAAACCTGCCAAGCTTCATCGATCATTTTGAGGCATATGATAATATCAAAATGCTCCTTTCAAAATTGACGAAGGGTGAGGTTTGTCTTCTCAATTATTTCGAAGAGATATTTCGTATAAAGCTTCTTAAAAATGGGAATCACTTGCTGGTCCATGGGCTGGAGGAGAAGGGTGGTGTTCGGTGGAAGATAGAGAACCTTGATGAAGAAATATTCTGCTACAATATCTTCATCGAGGGCAGGAGGGTAAGCAGGGGCATTGTCCAGCACCAGCAGGCCTTTCATAGGGAGGCACTTCTCATCCAAATACTTTTTCACAAACGGCCAAAACAAATATTTATCCACTTGATGAACAATTGTCTTGTTACCCAGGCTTTACCATTAGCCCTCCACAACAAGATTAGATTTCCTTAGTGACTTTGTGGGTCTAGAAGGCTCGAGGAATATCGGAGTGATACACCAGCAGGGGTTTCAAATTGCAATCCCCACTGGCATTTGCACAGAGTGCAAGGGTTAGCTAGTCCTTCATAGGCTTATGCCCAGGTAGCCTCTTACTTCTGCCGTGATGTATGTTCGAAGAGGCATTTTTTTCCAAAAAAAAGCCCAGTCTCGTCCCAATTGAAAACTTACTGGGGACTGTAGCCCTCCTGGACAGTTAACTCGTCGAACGTCTTAACAAAGGCTTCGGCCGCTTTCGTGTCCGAACTTGAAGCCTCCCCATGACACACCACCAAATGAATGCCTGATTGTCTCTATCGTCGATGGATTTCGGCCATATTCCTTCGTGAGCACAATTAACCGCATGCCAGCCTCGTATTTCTTGATTACTTCCTTCATCTCCATGGAAAGCATCATCTTCTTCTTTCCCTTGACATCAGCGACTTTCTTGGGACCCATGGCTAATGATGTAACGTAATATCACACACGATACAGTACTGTAAAATTGTTATGAAAGCAAAATCACAAACACTAAGTCAATGCGTACAATACCGCTGCCGAAACGAAAAGACATAGGAACGCCAATGTGTAGATGCATGATGGGATGCAGTACAAAAGATGCTGACCAATAGGAGAGCAGGATCTTATGGTGGTAACTAGCATCCGAGTAGGGCGATAACCAATGGGAGCGCGGAAGGATGGCTCTCTCACTGTACCTCCTTTCGTTGTTCGAAATATTTTTGTAATGCAAGTCGTACAATTCTTCGCATCTCGTTTCGCAGAGTGAAAATATCGTAAGCAGATTCTTTCGTATCGAGAGATTTGACTGTACCTTGCATGATTAATGGGAAGGTATAAGATTCATCATCCCACTGCTCGTTAAACAGGGATGGGAGAGATACTTACTTCTTTAGACCTAAAGAATGGAGCTCTGAAGTGTAACTTACCAGCATCAAGTCAAATCCAGCATGTAATGTTTCAAACGCTTAGTTCCCGAGGGGGGAGACACAAGAATGAAGGAGCACAGCCAGTCATACTACCAATCATTCCAGACTTACATCTACACGTTAACATAGACAAGATGCATCCTTATCGTATGTGGGAGCTGGGCTGGTTGCATAACTACCTGAACATCTCCCACAAGTCCAAGCACAAAGGTGTCAATGGACTTGTGGGTATATTCTCGCAAGTAAAACACCATGAATGCAGTCTGCCTTTCCAAACACCTACTTGGCCAACTGACAGGCCTCTCCCTATGGCAAGATTGAGG
Source organism: Palaemon carinicauda (assembly GCF_036898095.1). Classification (NCBI taxonomy): domain Eukaryota; kingdom Metazoa; phylum Arthropoda; class Malacostraca; order Decapoda; family Palaemonidae; genus Palaemon; species Palaemon carinicauda. The sequence continues at coordinate 31,425,064 of NC_090768.1, read as the reverse complement.
CCAGTACCCCTTGAAATCTCTTTCTTGGACCTATCAGTGTTAACCAAAACTCTCTCTGACACTCAGGCTAAAGGTGTAGGGTCCTTTTCAGATGACACGACAGAGCCCTCACAGGCTCCAAGAGCATCTCCTCTCGATCACCCCCCAAAGCTTCCCAAAGAGAGGGGATGAAGGACAGTACTCTGGGTCATGAGCCACCGTGTTCCAGGTTTTGGCCAGTAAGTCTGGCATAAAACTGAAGAAGGCCTTCTTCCACCCCTTGGCATGGGTGACTAACAAGAGAGACCATACAACTCACCCCATCTCTTTGCCAATGCTAGAAGTTGTCAGACAGGGATCTGACTCTCAAGACTGTCTTTCTGCTACAAAGACAGTCTTGAGCACCAGATTCCTGTCTGACAACCTCCTCCATGGTTTCAAACAAGGTATACACAAGAGCCGAAAGGACTACAGTCCCCGTCCCCCTCCGGGACCTGAGATCCCGGGTGGGCAAGACTTCTCCAAGTTCCTCCTGAGCATAGACAATTTCCCAGGAGGCGGAGAGGTCAATGCTATACAGTCGGAAAACTAATTCAAGGCCAATATGTAGTCTTTTACAGTCATGACCGATAGGCACTTCACCTGGCGAAGGAAGACCATGAATTCCTCGATCTGTGACAGAGTTGCTTCGACCGGAGAAAAATCTCTTCTGACACTAATTGCAGAAGATGGCCCATTAAGGAGGACGGCCGGCAAATGCCGTTTTTTCAAGGACAGGACTTTGACATTCATACCACTTACTAAGGTGACTTAGGTCATTTCCAAACTACATAGTATTTTGCCTCTGACCTTCGGTTTTGCGACGCCGAGCAATTTATCTTGAAAATTATTGTTTTTCAAGTTCTATCTCCTCCCTTGATAATAAACATTAAGACCTGGGATTACTACCCTAGATGGACCTGATGTAGACCTCCAATCAATTAGAGATTTTTTTCTAAAAGTCATATTTTTGCTAGATATGAATTTTTTCATTATAGTAAAAAAATAAACCTTAATATATACTAGCTGAACTCAGGACGGATATTGTTTATAAGATCAGCATGGTCCCTCGTTGATGTTCCTCGCTATCACGCAATTCACTGTAAGGTTTCTACATTTAACATCGTATTTAAGAAGGCTACATGATAGCTGTGTCTTTTCAATTGTAGATATTACCATGAAATTTGGTAGGAACAGAAAAACTATGTTTCAAATCAGTCCCTGAAATTTTCAATTGGATATGTGAATTATTCTAGGAACAATCTACTCCACTGCCCAGCCAAAAATATCCATTCAACCCATACCGAAATAAATGTTTGCTGTGGCTTTTCTATGGCAGATATCAACATGAAAAATGACAAATTCAGAGATAATTTGTATTTTCCATAACTAAAACAAACCTGGAGTTGTTTATGTGGATATTCTTTCAGCGGCAGCTGGAGGTAGCCATTAGACTTTAATTGCGAGGAGGCAACCCTACCTAACCGCTTAAGAGAGTAGGCTGGGGTTGGCTAGGGGTACCCAGCTGCCTCTATATATACTCTCGCAGAGGTGAAAGACGTCACTTTTTATTGCATGCAGGACTTCTGGGGGACAGGTGATGGCGGCCCAATTTATATAAATAACTCCAGGTTTGTATTAGTTAGGGAAAAATATAAATTATCTCCGAATTTGTCATTTGTTCCCATACTAACAAACCTTTCGTTATTTATGTGGGTGACTCACTCTTAGGTGGGTGGAGGTCTTAGATCTGGCATGGACATTGGCCTGGTTTTACCTAGTACAGTATATGACTGTGGTCTAGGGAAAACTTTGATACCTTGCTGAAATATGCAAGGTGAGTACATGTATACTTGCGGCCTGCGCAATGCAGTAAAATAGAGGTTGTTATTAATATGAACGTCTGTGAGTTTATATAGGAAAATAACAAGACGTATCCCATTGCTCCCTCTCAGAAAGCAATGGGGACATAGACAGTATAAAAATTTTTAACTTATATTAGGCTGCACAAGGGAAGTGATAATTACCTGCAGAGGTTGAAGCCAGCTTGCAGAAGGACCCATGGTGCTGTACCCCAAGGAAGGGGAAGATGAAGAAAGGAAAGCCAGAAATTCTTCTCATTCATCCCAGTCTTAACCCGGTAACCAATGCCCTCAACCAACTGCTACTTGTCCATCAAGGAGCTTGAGGTATCTTAAACCACTTGTTGAGCAGCCACCTGTGGACAGAGAGTAAAGGTATCAAGTCTCCTGTGGTTCACATCTTTAAGGTAATGGGCTGTGAAGGTGGTTTGTCTTTTCCACACACCCCCTTGGAGAACCTGTAACATGGAGAAGTTGTGTTTAAACGCTAGGGAAGTATTGATTCCCCTGACGTCATGGGCTCTAGGTCGACGAGCCTGAGGAAGATCAGGGGCCAAGGCTCTTTCGATCACTTGGCAAATCCAGGAGGAAACTGCGTTCTTAGTGACCCTCCTCTACTCTTCCTGAGCTAGCAAACAGATATGTTAGTCTGGGCTGTGTTGCTGCAGTGCGTTTAAGATAGTATCTCAAACTCCTCACTGGGCAAAGTAACAATTGATCTGGGTCGTTGGATACAGAACGAAAACTCAAAATCTGAAAGGGCCCGAATCTATGGTCTAGTACCCCCGGCTTTGGAGTCTTAGCAATAAACTCAGGGACAAAGATGAGCGTCACTTCCCCCCATTCCCTTGAATGGGCGATGTCATACGAGAGTCCATGAAGTTCACCGACTCTCTTTGCCGAGGCTAAAGCGAGCAGGAACGTTGTCTTCAAAGTGAAAAATCAGTCAGCTGTATGGCATAATGGTTTGTAGGGAAGTCCTTTAAAAGATCTCAAGACGCGAACAACGTTCCACGGAGAAGGCCTGATCTTTGACTGGGGGCAAGTTATCTCATAACTCCAAATGAGTAAAGAAAGCTCTGAGGAGGAAATATCGACTCCTTTCAGCTTGAAGACAAAGCTTAAAGCTAAGCAATAGCCTTTAACCCCCGATACTGAAAGGAGCTTTTCCTCCCGAAGGTATACAAGAAATTCTGCTATTACCTGAATACTGTAGTGGCATCGAGTGGAGAGATATTTCTTCCCTGGCACAGGGGAGAGGAATAAGCCGTGGTTCCTTGCAGTAGGTGTGCTGGAGCTGTAGGATGCTCCGAAGAGCTAGCAGACAGAGCAGGCTTGAAGGCTTGCACCACTGTTCTGACCATAGCACTGAATCATGGCTGCTGACAGACTGACGCACTGTTGGACAGATCCCCTGAAGGGAAAGGGACCGAAGGTTCCCCGTGCGGAGTCTCTGCTGTTGATGGGTCCACCTTATAGGAAGGCAGCTTCGGGATCCTGAACCCCTCTGTGGAGACCTCTTCCCCATTCCCCGGCGGTCGCGCTGTAATATGTTTGCGGGGAAGGGAATGAAACGATGGTGACCCGTCGATTCGATGTTCCTTAAACCTAGGAGCTTGTAGAACCTGCTGGCGCACTGGTGAGCGCTGGCGAGCACTGGTGGCCCAGATAGCACTTGTGCGCAGATTCCAGAGAATGAGCGGAAGCGCTGGAGCACAGTACGGCGCTGCGCAGGATGCTGGTGTGCAGTTTCCACTGAATGCACAGGAGAGTGCTGGTGCGCAGGTGAGCGCTAGCGAGCTGGAGGGTGCTGATGAGCTAGAGAGAGCTTTGGATCAGGAGAGCGTTGATGCGTAGTTGAGCGCTGGAGAGCATGAGAGCACTGGCGCTTGGGAGAGCGGTGACGTACAGGAGACCGCTGTTGGTTTGGAGAGCGCTTTCGTACAGGAGTGCTGGCGAGCCGGAGACCGAGGCTGCACATGAGAGCGCTGATGAGCTTGAGCTGGAGAGCGCAGTTGCGCTGGCGAGCGTAGGTTGGCTGGCGAGCATTAGCAAGCTTGCAAACGCTGCTCTTTGGAACGGTGGGGCTGCGCTGGAGAGCACATGCAATCGGGAGATAGCTGCGGCATTGAAGGGTGCATAGGACGAGCAGGAGAATGCTGGGGATTAGGCGAACGTTGAGGCGCTGAAGAACGATGACTCTCTGAAAAACGTTGGGAGTGCAGGCTGGAACTGACACTCAGCGGAGGATAGGTTGCAGCAGGGAGTCCTTGAAGGCCGGACCCAGAAGTCCCAAGGACAACCACACCTGTAAACAGAAGACATAGACAAGGCCTCACCTGGAGGGAGAGGTGGAGCTGTTTCACTAGGAGAAGCAACACCATCTCTTGAGGACTCGGGTTGGCCAAAAATCAGAGAGTCTAGGCTACTGCTCGATGGTCTCTTGAAAGAGGCCGAACGAGTAGGAGCTTCAGAGGAAGGTCGGGAAGCGGAAGAAGAGGTTTTGGGTTTTTTCCCTTCAAAAGAACCTTCGAAGGAGAAATATTCCGCTTAGACTTCTTCTTCCATCGTCACCCGAACCTTTCTCACCGGGAGGCAGACCACTCCCAACACTCCTTACACTTACTGTATTACCACTCGCGACACTCATTACTCTTAATGTATTACCAGTCGCGACACTCATTACACTTATTACCACTATCACATCATTGACCTCTGCAGTCGGGACAAAGGATGTGGCGGTCGGTATCCATGGCAGACATGAAGGTATCGCAGGGCCGGCATTCAAGTCCGGGGCAGGTACGCATGGTTGGCAGAAGTCAACACAAACACACACTATTAAAGAGAAAGCACAAATAAAAAGCATTAATGGCAGTCCAAAATATAACTTGGTGAGGATGAAGAACAGCAATGACCGTTCACCATCCGAGCCTAAAGCAAAGTGAGCTAAATCACCAGTGTGTGAGCGGGGGTGGAAGCAAGCTAACACCCCCTGACTAGCACAATGGTAGTTAACCCTCGCTAAATTTTAATGGCTCGTCATTTTAGCTTTGCTAAAATTAATACCCCTAAATAAATAGCGTAGGTTTATATTCCAGTTACGGAACAAACCACATTTTAAAAGGGAAACTAACATAAGAACACAATCTAACCTTTTTCCACAGCTAACCTAAATTAGGAGCCATATCCTTTCCTACTGTAGAGGAGGACTACGACCCTTCTGAGATCCCCCTTAGACGGCTGTATTCTTAGCTTACCTTAAGAATAGGTCTCAACCCTGTGTTTGCTTTGCAGCCAGCTTCACTACTGCCAATTAACACTAAACCATAATTTTGCAAATTGTAAAATATCTTAATATTGTAAGTGAGATATAGTTAAGCAATATTTTTAGGGTGTATGTATGATAGTGGCCACCTTTATGTATAATGACGGTTGACTACGAATACGGCAGCGTAAAGGCCCAGATAAACTGTCAATCATGATTGTGCAAACAGTGTTTAAGCCCTACACTACTATCAAGTTTGTGCAATCATTAGTTGACTCCTAAAGCTTGTGGCGTGAAGATGAGCAAAGAGGCAGCGTGTATAGGCATTATTCTGGCTTTTGACGATGAGGAGGAAAGTAAATGTAAAAAGAAAGATGTGGATGAAAGAGTTGTTCAAAAAAAGAAGTAAATTTTTCAGTTCCATTCGATAGTTCGAACGTAAAGAATTTAATTTCTTGGTCACTGTGGATCGTGTGGCACTAGGGTCTATTTCTCGCATTTTTTCTATTAATTTGACATAGCATTCTCTTTTCAAAACTCTGTTCTTATAATCATCGCTTATAATTTTCCACAAAGCAGGAAAATCTCTATAGAGATGAATAAACTCCCTCCAAAAATCTTGAGAGTCCTGTGCGCTCGCCATGGTACTAAAGAAAAGACTGAGCTGTTGGCGCAATCATCGCTACAGATTATCAGTTATTATTGTGTAACTACTATGATTGGGCAAACTACTGAATCATCTGCGCAAACTGTCAATCACACCTACTCACTAAAGGATATGCCTGCACAACCACTTAGATTGCACAATCATGATTGATAGTTTATCTGGGCCTTAAGGGGGCTCGCTGGGGCGTTAGACCCCTCAGTTAGGCTTCTAGGTTAGGTTTGGGGGGGGGGAAGTTTAGGCTAGTTAGTGTCCATTTTTTATGCTTACGGGAAAAAACTGGCCGCTGATATACAAAGGCTCCCTATTTACCTTGGTTATTTTGCATTTGAGTAGGATTTCTTGACGTCCCCTTTCTCTAGGATACATACCAGATTTGGTCCCTTTGTCTCATGCCCTTATTATCCTGATTTCGTTCATCACAATAACATTATACTGTATACCTAAACACCTTACAACGGTTCTTAGTTGCAACTTTGCATGATGGAATGTGAAGAAAATTATTCAGAAATGTCAATTTTAGTGTCAGTACTTACATATTTAGCATTTCATAATCATCAGAGAAATACACCAAAATTGAATCGGTTCAGTTCAGTTGTTAGGCGGAGGGATTAGCCTTTTCATCGGCACCTCCTTAGCTTACTTCTTTATTCTAATTCTTTCATTTTCTTCTCTTTTTTCACATCTGATAAATATATTCGTTTCTTTTCTCTATTCCTTTTTTCTTAAACAGCACGTTTCTTATTATCTTCTTCTTTTCTTCTTCGTACGGCTGCTGTGATTCTATTATTTTCCTTCTCTTGTCGCTGAGGTCTAGACCAGTGATTCTTAAACTGGGGGGCGCCAGGAGCTTCCAAGGGGGGGGGGGGGGCACAAGCAGGGCTGATAGATGGTGCCATTCTTTTTCCTAATATAATTTCAAAATAGTCAAAAACATTATCACTGCTTCCATTTGTTTTTTAATTATCATCTCAAAACATGCCAACAACTCAATTAATAAATGCCATAAGTTATGAAAGTGACACGTGTGGCTAACCCTTAGATGAGAGCGGTCAGAGAAATGTTTCCCCAGGAACTGAAAACTATTATCAAGTACTGGTAATTACTACATTACTTTTAAAGTATTTGGTGTAGTTCTGATTTAGAAGTATTTTTTCTTTTTGGGGCGTGTGTGTTTACTGTATTATCATTCATTCCTTTGTAGCTGTTTTACTATTTTAGATAAGTTATGCGCAGTATCAAAAATCTAAATGTGTGTGTAACACGTGAACGTGCAGAAATTTTTTTTTCATATCATGGTATGACTTACCAGCTTATGCAAATGTATTGTACGCTATCATTATTTCACCTGCATGATATATTTGTTTCATTTGATATACCTATAACTATGGTGTTCATTTATTTGAGGTGAGATATAATGAAATTATGCATATGCATTATGCATATAGGCCAGAGTGACCAGATTTTAGAAATTGAAATACGTGGCATTACACAACACACACATTATATATATATATATATATATATATATATATATATATATATATATAGTACATGAATAACTACGATATATATAATTATATATGCATTTGGAATCCTCATAAACGTGAAGATGTTAAGAAGAAATTATTGTGAAACAGGGTTCTCAGCATTAGTAAGAATCAAAACGAAGTAAAGAAATAAGTTTGATGTGGCAAGTGATCTCTGATGTACATTGAGCCAAACACCACCAAATATTCCCCGACTAGTTGCTCAAAAGAGCCAGTATCACCCATCACCCATCACACTGATGAGTAGCACTAAGTCAAAAATGCCACTGGCTATAATCCACTTTTTCTATAATATTACAAGTAGTTAAAATAGTAACAATGAAAATAAAAATGTAGTAATTATGATGTCTTTTGTTTTACAATACTACATAAATATGGATAAATTAATCGCTAAGGAGGATGTGTAATATTTTTCGATGTGGTCATAATCCATGAATGATTGTATTAAGAGTAAAAATTATGTTTATTTTTGCAGTAATTAGTATTTTTTAGTATTTTCTATCTATGCAATGACTGTAATCTGTATAATGCTAAAACAGTTTGAAAAAAGATTATGATAATATTTTGTTTCATCATAATATAATTATTCTATCCATTTTTTATGAACAATGTATATTTTATTGAAATATAGTACAGTGCATTCCTATAAAAAATCAACAGCAATGAAATAAAAATCCATCATTCATCCATATACTCACATAACCAATGAAGTATATTAGCATACAAAACGCTACATATTGTTTATAAAAACAGTACATACATACATACGGTACCTTCTAGTTTGGCAAAAATTCCAAGGGTGGGGAGGGGGGGGGGGGCCATGGGTTCTATGCTTAGTGCAGAAGGGGAGCGCAAGGAAAAAAAGTTTAAGAACCACTGGTCTAGATAGTCCAGAATGAAATGGGCCAAGAGGTCTTCAGTCTCTCCCCCGCATAGCTTACATTCTACCCTTCCTTCTACTTCATGTCTTTTCCTATGATTTAATCTTAAACAGTTTGCCCTAGCTCTATACATAATAACGGAATCAGGTTTGTTGTCACAGAACATTTCTTCTCCTATTTGACATTTTTCCTGTTTGTATATTTCTAAACTATTTTTTTCTTTTATCACATCCCTCCACTTTTTACCATCTACTTCTCTAATCTTGGCCTTGAGCTCTTCTCTTCCCATTCTCCTAAAGGTTCTATCGTTCATATCCATTTCCTAGTCTCTTTCATCCATCTGTTATTTTCATTTTCTTTCATTTCTTCCAGGATTTTCTTCAACAAATCATTTCTCCCCTCTTCTATCCTTTTCATAAACCTTAGTCTTCCTCCTGCTATCCTAGTCTTCATTTCGGACATTCCTATTTCTCCCTGTAGAGTTGCTACTGCTGCATATAGTGGTGCTCGCAAATTTTTTTCTGCCCACTCCATTTTCATTCAATTTGTTGTATTTTTTTTTTATTTCACTGTCTGTTATGCTTATTACTGCTGTGCCATATAGTTTTCCCGGTGAGGCAACATTTTTCCAAGAAGTTTTTTCCTATTAATATTTTGGGGCAGCTTTTCGCAATAATTGAGTCGGTCAAGTTCGCTAGCTTTTCTGCCTTTTCCATCATTTTTTTTTTTTAACATATTTCTTTTCCCTTCTATCTCTATTCCTAAATATTGTATGCTTTCTGTTATCTTAATACCCTTTATTCCGGATTTTCTTTCATATTATATATAAGTATATGACTTATTTTTTTTTATTTCTAACCCACATTCTTTACATACTTCTACTAATACTTGTTTCAGCATCTACTATACTTCAAGCTACAATTAAGCTGTCATCTGCAAAGAATAGTACCCAAATCTTTATTATTTCGTTTTCAAAGCCTTTTCCTTTTCTTTCTAATTCATTTATTATTTTATATGTAATTAGTTAGAACAGAGTAGTTGACCCTGTGCATCCCTGTTTTATCCCACTCATTACATCAAAGTATTTTTCTAATCAATATCCTATGCTTATTTTGGGTTTGTCTCCGCAGATTTCTTCCAATGCACCTATTACATTTGGGTGTATTCTATATTCTTTCAAAATTTCTATTATTTTTTCCTTCTATTAAATCCTAGGCTTTTTTTAAATCTATTGAAATTACTACCAAACTTTCTTTCCTTTTGTAACTTCTACACAATATTGTGAAATAAATATGTTATCTTCCACTCTTACTCCTTTAGTGAACCCGGCTTGAGTTTCGTTCATCTCCATATATTTCTCTAAGTGTTCTATTTCATCTTTCATGAGAGCCATAAAAATTTTGTATGAAGCATTTCTAAGGGCAATTGGTGATAAATCTTTAACCTTTAACCCTTTTTATCATTTTCGTTTTTTACTTTTTCAACTTTTCGGGCTTAATAATAATAATAATAATAATAATAATAATAATAATAATAATAATGATAATAATAATAATAATAATAATAATGATAATAATAATAATGAAAATGAAAATAATGATAATGATGATGATGATGATAAGCAAAATAATAATAATAATAATAATAATAATAATAATAATAATAATCTATATATTAATACGATAACGTGTGTTATTTTTTTTTGTCACACTTTAAAGAAAACGGAAATAATTTCATGGTGTACTCGTTTGTCACTGTCATGGGTAGATATAATACTTTTAAAGGAGATGTATAAAAGACAAAAATATCTATTCCCAAAGAGTGAGCGAGGCAAGAAGAGATTCGACCACGGCCCTGTTTAGCAAAGCCTGTCATCATTTAACTATCGCCAGCATTCTGAAAGTAAACCAAGCCTCGCCAAGAGAGCCTGCTGTGATAAGGGAACTGTCCTGCTTTGACCAAAATGTCATCGTCTTAATAAGTGGAGTCACCATATTTTGAGAAACCGAGCCTGAGGGAAATTCTTGTTTAGGATATATGTCATCATAGAAGGACACATGCTGCCCATTTGTTACGACTTAACACGTGGTCCAGATTGCATAAAAAATTTCTTCTAGAAGCTTCCATGGCGTGATCGAAGTGGGCGTTTTAGAGGAAGCCAATAGAGATGCAGAATTGTTAAAAAGAACGCCTTCTATGGAGATGACCACTGCCCACTGTAATTAAGATAGGACAGGACATAAGACAAGAGAGGAACTATGCCCAAAGCAGATAAGATCCAAGTCCTAGCAAGATAAGAAACAGAGAAGACCAGAAATCCGATAGAGCCAGATTCTAACCTTCCCTTCAGACAACAAAAGCCTATCTCCAAAAGATCCTGCTATGGCCGAGAAGAAGAGAAAAATTGAAGCAACCAGCCCTCCCTGCTTGTGACAAGAAGTAGCCAACACTGCCTGCAGCCTGCCTTCGTTCAACAGTATCATCAAATCCTTAGAAGAAGACCTCTGAAGTCCCTTCTTGATGCCACCCCTTTTTGTGACGTCTTCGAATCCGGTCATCGTGCCAGTTTCATCTGAACTTCAGCCATCCTTCTGCAACGTTCTCAATCTCCTTTATCCGACTCAATCATGCACATGGAATGGAATGGATGAGAAATGCCTTTGGGCAATAGTGGTTCCTGTCTGCTTTTGAGAAAGCAAAAGGTTTCTGGAGAAATCAATCGTGGTGGAATTGCAATAAAAGACTCCACTCCCATCCTCATGTTTTCACTTAATGATCGTTTATAAACGAAAATTTAAATGTATAAAGAAATCCCCTTGCTCTGTTTATTATTTAAAATTTAAAAATTTTAAATTTCTTAAGTTTTCATTTACAATGACTTGCCATTTTCATTGAAATGTAATGACGTAATAACTAACTAGAATACTATAACATTATCTTGAAAAAACGCCCTACGATTCTTGGCATGTTTAATTCACAGTCATTGCATTAATGTCTAAGATTTTCAATAAAACATTTCAAAAGAGAAGGAAATGGAAAGCATCCAAGGGCCTGGTGACTTTGTTCGTTCAAAAACAAAATGCATAATCAATCTATTGTTACCAGGTGGGAAGGGGCGGGCCTTGGTAGGCTTTCCATTTCCTTTTCTTTTTTTATATAGAAAACTTAACGAATTTACACAATCATGACACTTGTAATATCAAATATTGAAGTTCAAACTCGATTCCAATGTTCAGAAAAATCAAAGAAAACGAATTAAGTCAGTATCCTATGTTACGAGATCTGAAATGCTCGTTTTCTATAACTTTCTGTCGATGATTGAGTTTGTTATAAAACGGGGTTAAATAATTTGATATTGTTTGTCATTGACTTTGTAGTGTGTTCATATTTATACTTAATATTGCTATTGAGTGTATTTGAAACCTGTCCTGTGTATGGCAACCAATCTTCCACAATAAAAGACATGATCGGAATCTATTTGTTTTTCTTAAGTCATAATTTCTAACTCGAAAATTAACACAAAATAATAGTTCAACACTCAAACTTTGGTCTCATGAAAACCCCAAGTTCAACAGTCAAACTTTGGTCTCATGAAAACTCCAAGTTCTACAGTCAAACTTTGGTCTCATGAAAACTCCAAGTTCAACAGTCAAACTTTGGTCTCATGAAAACCCCAAGTTCAACAGTCAAACTTTGGTCTCATGAAAACCCCAAGTTTAACAGTCAAACTTTGGTCTCGTGAAAACCCCAAGTTCAACAGTCAAACTTTGGTCTCATGAAAACCCCAAGTTCAACAATCAAACTTTGGTCTCATGAAAACCCCAAGTTCAACAGTCAAACTTTGGTCTCATGAAAACCCCAAGTTCAACAATCAAACTTTGGTCTCATGAAAACCCCAAGTTTAACAGTCAAACTTTGGTCTCATGAAAACCCCAAGTTCAACAATCAAACTTTGGTCTCATGAAAACCCCAAGTTTAACAGTCAAACTTTGGTCTCATGAAAACCCCAAGTTCAACAGTCAAACTTTGGTCTCATGAAAACCCCAAGTTCAACAATCAAACTTTGGTCTCATGAAAACCCCAAGTTCAACAGTCAAACTTTGGTCTCACGAAAACCCGAAGGTCTTGGCCAAGAAGTCAACGATTTATCTAAACTCTTTCCTCTTGACCTACCCAGAAAGCAGAGATAATTTCCATCATATCTATGGCTGCTACTCTTTCTTCTATTGACTGTATGATAGGCTACATTTTCCTCTAATTCCAGGTTCTACCGCTCACTGGAAATTCCTACTATAAAACTTTTTATACCTCTAAAGTTTTTGTTTAAGTATAAGATATTTAAAACGCCTTTAAAATATTTATAATTACAACCTAAACCTATGAAAGAACACTTGTAGACTGCAATCTTTGTCAAGCGTAAGCCAGAAAGGACGAGCAATTTATCATCATCTGTAATAAAAATGAATTAAGAATGTTGTATAGTTGAGGTAGATAACCCCAAGGATAAAACTTAAAGCCTTGAAAATGGGACCTTGGTGAAATGTGGGGTTCATAAACTGTACCGGGGAACTGGTTACTTATTCGTTAGTGTTTTTTTTAATAGGTAGATGTGGTGAACGCCCATAAACCTGGAGTTCAAGTTCAAGGCTATCCAATGGGCGTGTGGGATGGGAAGGACTGGATCAGGTCTTGTCAGAAGCCTGTGGGAGGGTCCAGCTCTCGTCTTTTCCTAAAATGCTGGTTTTTTTTCCTCTCTCTCTCTCTCTCTCTCTCTCTCTCTCTCTCTCTCTCTCTCTCTCTCTCTCTCTCTCTCTCTCTCTCTCTCTCATAAAATACCGTAACATTAGTAATATGATGCAATACCAAGTTAAATGTATTGAAACAATTAATCCAGTTTTTGAATAAAACCATAGCTAATGTCGCTGCCATTTGTATATAGCTGTAATTCAGAGCATATTATAAAGCATAAAAAAGAAAGCTCAATGCAATATTATTTTAGCAACTTGAAAAAAGCAATTTTGTTATTTGTGTTTGAGAGAAACACTTATTAGTCGTGTCATGAGCAGTGAGTGGTAGCCTATAGTGCAGTTGGCCTAGTTTTTGCTCCCTTAGTATTCATAGATTTCAACTAGCATATGGAAACGAGCGAGATAATATTAGGAAATGCATGTTCAAAGCTTATATAACTTAGTTGCCCGTCATTCTATCCTGTTCGTAATACTTGGCAGGCAGTTAATTCTAATAGCCAGGCCTTCTCCATCATGAGGCTCAATACTGCACAGTATTCTAGAAGCTTTATTCCAGCTGTTACCAAGTTGTGGAATGATCTTTCTAATCGGGTCGTTGAATCAGTAGAACTTCAAAAGTTCAAAGTTGGAGCAAATGTTTTTATGTTGACCAGGCTGACATGAGTCTTTTTATTGTTTATATATGACATATCTGTTTTTGACGTTGTTAATAGTTTATATAGGACATATCTGTTTTGACGCTGTTACTGTTTTTAGAATGATTTATTGTTAATTTGTTCTCATCATTTATTTATTTCCTTATTTCCTTTCCTCACTGGGCTATTTTTCTCTGTTGGAGCCCTTGGGCTTATAGCATCTTGCTTTTCCAACTAGGGTTGTAGCTTGGCTAGTAATAATAATAATAATGATAATAATAATAATAAATGATAATACTAAGGGGGATTTGAAGTCTCGTTATGCTATAGTAAGGATGAAAATGAACAGAGTTACTCTGCTGTAATAGCCAAAGACGATGGTAATCTAATGCCATTGATTCGTGGGATTGTGAATATTGGCTAACCGGAACCTTGAAAATAGGGGATGGATGGAGGAGGATCGTAGGATAGAAATTACACCCGTTAAGTGACCGGTCGTAACTTACCCACAATGCTCTCCTTACCTGTGCCCACTTGTGGATTACCCAACAAGTCACTAGTGCAGTTTCATGGTCTCGCAGTCTACATTGTACGGCGGTCAAGGTAAGACCAATTATTCCTATAGAGGTGCAGGAAATTTTTCATCATTTTCTTGCATTAACGTAGTTTTGGTAGAATTATAAAAGTGTTTAGAATTGGGTTTACCCGTTAGGCCTATTAATGTTATGTGACGCAACATTGTATAAAAAATTTTCTATCCCCCTTTGTACAAGATTAATTTAAGGTAAACAGAGATTATATTTTTTTATATATAGTTTCCTATACGATGTTTTGTAACGATTGATATGTTTCGTTTTGTGTTTAACTAAATTTCTTTCATTGACAAAAATAACTAAAAAACAAATGCAGTTAAATCTTTCATCAATACAGGAGAAAAACTTAAAAATCGGGCAATACAATTTGTCACCTGTTCATTTTGTTTTCCTTGCGCACCTTTGTGTAGATTTTTTTTTTTTTTTAATATTTTTACGTTTTCATGAGTTAACGGATCGGTAATGCAGTATGACGCTTTGGATGAAATAACTGTGTTATTTAGATGATTGGCTTAGAAAGTGTCTGCTGCTTTGGGGCTTAGGATAATTTAGAAACTGTTTTATAATCCAAACTTCGTTATGTAACGTGATGAGTCAGTCCAGATAGAGCCTGATAGACCGTCATTGCTCCCCTTCAGATACGCCCTTCTTAAAACAAGTCTAGTTTTCAGCATTGGTAAATACCGAAATCTGTTTCTTTAATGATGGCCACATTAATAATAACTATTTTATTCAAACCCTAGATGATTAGATAATATTCTTTTTAAGTGTTTTATGCCATATATCAGTTTATACAACTTTTAAGTAAAGTTTTCTATAAAATGGATAAATATAAATGTATCCTGAAGAGGAAAATTGCGGATAGTCACAACACGTGAAAGTGACTTCAACCATAATTCGCATTCAGAGGTATTTTTTATTCTAACTTGTCCTCTCTTCTCCAAATATTCTTTTATATAAACGCTTCTAAACCAGTAACTAATTCATTCATAGTTTATCTCATTCACCGTTAATAATTGAACGGCCGTCGACCAAGTTCCATTACGCGACTTTAGTATGTTTTGTATAAATTTCAGGGTTATGTCACTTTTCGATATTTAGGAAGCAAATGTGTTTTGTTTTTATGTTGACCAGGCTGACATGAGTCTTTTTATTGTTTTTATATGACATATCTGTTTTTGGTGTTGTTAAATAATTCATATAGGACATATCTGTTTTGACGCTGTTACTGTTTTTAGAATGATATATTGTTAATTCATTCTCATCATTTATTTATTTCCTTATTTCCTTTCCCTACTGGGCTATTTTTCCCTGTTGGAGCCCTTGGGCTTTTAGCATCTTGCTTTTCCAATTGGGTTGTAGCTTGGCTAGTAATAATAATAGTAATAATAATAAAGGTTTGTAAAGTTCCCCCTGCGGTAGCCCCAACTCACCTCAACAGTCGGATCGGAACAGGGAGAATCTTGACTTATTTGGTAAGGTAAGAGACTGGGTGCTATTAGGGAAGACACCGCTCGGCTTGTTTCAACAACAAAGGAATATAATGTGCGTCGTATTTTGGTCTCTATGCGCAATATTTTGCTTGAGGGAATTATTTAATAGTTTAAATTGCTGCATATGCATTATAAGAAAGATTTTTTTTTTCTTTTCAATATTTTTAGACTAGCCAGTATACGTACAGATAATGATCGATATTTTACTGTACGCTAAATATTTGATAGATTTAACTGACTGGCGTATGCATTATATATATATATATATATATATATATATATATATATATATATATATATATATATATATATATATATATATATATATATATGTGTGTGTGTGTGTGTGTGTGTGTGTAAAAGTAAAAAAGAAAATTTTTACAAGGTTTCGAAGTAAAGCTGATTATCTTTCATGAACACTTGTGAAATGACTAATGTGCTGATATTTTTATCCACGCAGTTCATCTTTGTTTTCAACAGAATATGTATGAATATGCCATGACCATTGATTTGTTTCTTCTGAAGCCACCCGATTTTAAGGGAAACTTCAAAACGTAGACTCTCTCTCTCTCTCTCTCTCTCTCTCTCTCTCTCTCTCTCTATATATATATATATATATATATATATGTATGTATATATATATATATATATATATATATATATATATATATATATATATATATATAGTAACCCTTACACAACATCATTGTGTAAGGTTTACACAAAAAGGCTCATAAACAGCGTGTTAAACCCCTTATACACAGAGCGCCTGTCACCTCTATCTTCATCTTTTGAGATATCAAGGCCCTTTCTTTCTACAAAGACTTCTACTCCATTTATCCATACCTTTCCAGGTTTCCATCTCTTCCTACCTATTATAACTTCTGAATTATATCCCTTTTCCCTATTTTTGTCACCCATTCTTTCCACAAGGCCAAACCATTTCAAAACTACCAGACATATTATATTAAGCTTTTTATTCTTCATTTACGAATGTCTACATTTCCCATCTTGTCAATTCATTTTTACATCCCACATAATGTGCAAACAGTTCACGTAAACACGAAAACATCTTTAACCTTTTATCTTTTATCTGTACTCACCATTCACACATACAGGAGAGTTGGTTCAACAATGCTTTAGTACATTAGCACCTTAGCTCAAATCCCTTACCAATCTTTTGCACAAATCCACATACCTCTTTACCTTCTCCAAATCGTCTATATTTTGTATTCTCTCCCCTTGCTATCATACATTATGTTTAATCTGTGATGTTTATAAGAACCAACCAGTTCCATTTTCCTACTTTTCATAATAATATTTTTTACTTCATTTCCTGGTTTCCGTTTACTTCCATTACCTTAATCACTCACATTTATTCTCAATGTTCTCCTCTTGCAAACACTATGCAACTTTCTCATCAGCTTCTGCAATTTCTCTTTATTGTCACCACTTGAAGCAGTGTCTTGCAAACATCACCAATTCCCCATCTCATTCGCAGCTAATCATCTTTATCCTACATCTACAGTTGATTTGTCTGAAGAGAAAACCGAATGACTTGCTCAATAGTGAAACACGGAGAAAAGCAATGATTATAGGAATAGGGACAAAAGAGAGATGTTGTGTCTGGGTAGCTGAGAGGAGCAGACCTAAGGAACTGAATGTTTATAGTTTTAAGAAGACCCTTGCAATAAGTGAAAAAGTACAAAATTGATGTTCGTTCGAGGATTGATTGGGTTGGATTGTGTGTGGCAGGGAAAAAGTTGTAATAGTGGATGTGTATAGGACAGGTTTGGAAATAGGTGGGATTGAATTTTGGGAGATTTTGATTTGTGCCACCCTGGGTTTTGAGAATGTGATTGCATTAGTAGGTAACAAAGAAAGAGATGTTATTGCTAGTCGTTTAATCGTATATAGCTCTTGAAGTAGATGATAATGAAGACTCTTGATGAAATGTGTTAGGAAAGGAATTTAATTTTTGGAAACACATCTGGTTTTAAAGAAGAATGATTATAAGTATACTTTAGAAGGGAGAAAATGGGGCGGCAAAGTTTTCTGAATGATATATTAGCACAGTGTAATGATGATAGATGAGAAAAATTATGAATTTAATGGTAAGAGGAATGCATGGAAATACATATGATCATTAAATGGTTGAAGTTAAAGGCAGGTTACAGAGTACAGATCAAAGAGTGAAAATGTTGCTTTACAAACGAAGAAAAAAAAAGTGAGTTTGATAGGAAGGAAGTAAGAGGGGTACTTAAGGGGAAAAGTGATGAATTATGAACCAGGGTTTAAGACACTTAAGTAGTACAAATAGATGATGGATTTGTAAGATTCCACAATGGGGTCATTTGGTGCTGCCGATGGCTGAGGGAGGTCAAAAAGAGATAATAAAAGCAGTGAACGGTTGGATTAGAAAAAAAGAAAAGGTTAGTGAAGGAAAAAATGAACTATATGGGTAGATTTGCGTGAGGGAAGAGAAGGTGGGACAAACGTGGCAGTCATGAGGCATGATAGCCCATACTATACTAGGGAAGGTGAATGTTGGAATTTTGAGCGAGAGAGTAAGACCGATGACAGAAGGATTGAAAAGGGAAAACATTGTAGGTATAGAAAATAAAATAGGTTTGGGGTTTAAATATTTACAATAGGAAAGTTTTGGAAAGACGTTTGGAAATGGAAGGAAAAGAAATTATCTATTGTGCTAAAGGACTTAGGCATATTTGATATTAGTATAGATAAAGAAGCAACATGATGATTTGTGTTAGTGAGAAGAAACTGCAGAATCTAAAGATAGTATTTGCATTAGGAGAAAGTCGAGAGTTAATGAGAATGAATGAAAATCAGGAAGATGAAGGAATTAATGTTAATAAGGAGGGAGAAGAAAGGACGCAATAGACTTGCTAATGCATTTGGGAGTAAATAAATCGAATGAATGCATTATGAAAGAGGAGGGGAGTTACAGAATAGGTGGAGCAAAAGAGGCAGCAGGGTATGTGCGAAAGATAGGAAAAACACCATTAGAAATATTTGCTTTGGAAGATATTGGTCTCTATGATCTAAAAAAAGACGGATAGGGTGAAATCCAGAAACATTTGGGTTTGATGGAAGGTATACCTCTCCTCACCTGTTAGGTAACCTTTGTCAGAATGTACTTTAGCTTGATTTAGTACTTTGCATTTTGGTAGATTTACAATAAGTGGAGAAAGCAGTTACTTACAATGAAAGTCACGAATTCAATGATTTTTGTGTAATTCGTAAATTCCAGACATATTGCCTTACTTCTATAGTCTTACATTGGAATTCCAGGGATAAAGGGAAGACCGAAAAGTGCCTTACATGTCCGCAACCATTTTCCCTTGTTAGTAGGGCGCGTTGGCAGTAGATGGCGCTAATCAGTTCGGTCTTTTGTTTACATCTGGAACTAGAAAAAATATAGCTTAATATGAATTACTTATGTCACTACTGCTGAGTAATAATAAATACATACATGATTTGAAAAATGCATATTTTGTAGAAAAAAAAATGCTTAAAGCAATTTAATACTGTCAAGAGCTTAAATTCTATGAATAGTTTCGATATGTCTGTAGGGGTTTTCAAGGAATTTTAATAGAGCATGTTTTAAACATGTTGAGGGAAGATGTCAGCTATGCTAATGAATGTTTATTTCTTGAAAATGTGAAGAAACATTAGATAGTGAATGGAGAACTATTTTGGTTTCAGCTTTGTTGTGTGAAAGAAAATTTCCCTGATAATTTCACAATCGCTCTAAGTTTTGACTGTTTATTGTGATCAGGTGGAAATAGAGGAAAAATGAACAAGCTTTGCTATTAGAAATTAAACAAAATAAAATATTCTAAATCCACGCTACAATACTAAAACTACATTCGTCTCAAAATAAATAATAATATATCATCAATATTATTTAGAACCAGCACTGAAAATCCAAAGCTTTTGTCTTTTGTGAATAGGCTTCTGTTTACCATGAGAGTGGTGTGTTCCAGATGAATCCTGGAATTCAGCCTCCGTCAAATTTTCCTAGATTCCGGGAAATCCCCCCACACCTTCTTCCCCTTGTTGATTTGCTCGGCGGGAGATAGCAAGTCTGCGCTTTCCTGATAAAACCGTTATAAACTTTCTTGCATCTGAAGTCTTATGGACTAAATAATCTATATTTTTTAACGTGACTCCAGTAGTTATATTTCAACTTTCGTAGTTGTTTTCTTCGTTATTGTATAGTCTTAATATTATCATTTCCATAAACAAAGGTTTGATGTCATGCGCATGGCAAAATTCTTCCATCTTGGTAAAACTTACTGTATTGTCTATTTTTTCCTCTCAATTTTTGGTGATAGAAGTTTTCCCTCAGACAATAGTTTTTAGTTAAACTCATAGATTTTTTCATTGGGTGATAAAGTATGTTGATAATTTTCACTGCGTTGTTATTTAAAAATTATGTGATCAACTTGATTGACATGATAGTACACTGTTATGAAAAACCGTATTTTTTTTATCGGAAACTCTCCGTAAAATTATACTGTTCTCAACCGTATTTCAGTAAAATACAAGCGACCGTAATTTTACCTTACATTGTTTTTATCTTTTACGGCTTGGTGACCGTAATATCACTCATTTACGTCAATATAACCGTTTTTAAAACGGTAAAAATCCTGGAATAAATGTTGCCATACTTATACTGTTTTATTAATATAAATCTTTAACAATGCACCCGAGGAGCAGATTAATTATATAACGGTATTTGGATTCTCTGATCCATTTCTCAAACCTTTCAAAATCATAGAGTCAGGAGATGCTTCCAATGGCCTGTATTGATTTCGCATTCTTATGGGGACTTTTTCGGTTATATCCGCTTGTGAATCTCGAGTACTTCGAGCTGATTCCCGTAGGTAATGATGATGCAGGGTGGGTGTTCGGGTCACTCCGGGGTCACCAATATGACGAGCTAAGAGTAGGTTGTGACTCGGTTACTTTCATCCCGTTTTTGAGTCACAACCTAATCTTGGCTTGTCACAAGGGGCGTAAATAGAAAGAATAGTTTCCTTTCTGAATCTTTATATCTACGCCATGCTATCTCTTTTTCGTAGTCTTCCAAAATCTAGGTAATTCAAATGGAAGTATTAGTGATCAATTAGATCGATAAACTAGAAAATGATAAATGACACTAATCAATCAAGCCAGAAGACGAGAAAGGAAGAATATGACCCTGGAAGATTAAGTATATCAAATGGTAATTATGATAAGGACCTTTATTAATAAAAGTCAACCAGGTGATTGCAGTAGCTTTGTTAATTAGAAAACGAACAATTTCATTGATGAGTTTGGCAAATTTTTAACCAAATTGATTTTACGATATGAATTAACTAAAGACAATTCGTGTTAATTTTGTCTATATAAATGGTCAATGAAACTTATTATTCGCTTATTTCAATGTATTAGAGAATAATAAACGAAATCTTTGATGCAAAAAGGCACATTTCACGAGATGTTCTTACAAGATTATCACCCAGCCCATGAGATAAGTAATTAGAGACGAGAACAATTTTGCCATCGTGATGCAAAATTGTATTTGATGACGAGAAGCGATGTTATTTAGTGACCACGGTTACTTTGATTACAGTACGTTGAAGTGGAGACAAAATAATTACTGCTATTTTCGGTGGTTACTGAATACGTGCTTAGTCCTATTGAGGAGGGTATATTTAAGGTTTATAGGAAAATAAGGCTTAATCGCCAAAAAAAAAGGCGATGAAAATTTGGAAAGTTAAAATCTTTAAAACTATTCCTGTTGTTTTGGTATGATAATTCTTTCTTGATATAGTAAGCTATATGGTAAGATAACTTCATCATAGATATGATTAGAAATAAAATTACACTTCTTATTATATGCCTTATATTTTTTTTTTTATCTTGGTTTGCATTAAACATTATGGGCAGTCATTCAGTGGGTACGGAAAAAGTTGCCAGTAGAGATAATTCTTTCTTGATATAGTAGGCTATATGGTAAGATAGCTTTATCATAGATATGATTAGAAATAAAATTACACTTTATATTGTATGCCTTATACATTTTTTTTATCTTGGTTTGCATTAAACATTATGGGCAGTCAGTCAGTGGTACGGAAAAAGTTTTCAATAGAGATAACAGAGATATTTTCTATTATCTTGGTTTTCAATAAACATTATGGGCAGTCATTCAGTGGGTATGGAAAAAGTTGCCAGTAGAGATAACAGATATTTTCTATTATCTTGGTTTTCAATAAACATTATGGAGCAGCCAGTCAGTGGGTACGGAAAAAGTTTTCAATAGAGATAACAGAATCAAGTTTCTGGCCAAGTTTTCCAAGAGCCAGGTACACTCGAAGGGATAGTTTTTTCTTTCTCCATATTGTCAATTGGATCTTTACTGTTACTCATGGGAGATGCATCCTGGAGGTCGTTCCCCCTTTGTTTGAGGGTCCTTCCACCCTTTCCACTTGTCATTCGACCACGTCTGTGGCTTTCCAGTTACTGAGAGGGAGCCCGGTTGGGGCTGTTTGTAAAACACTTCCCACACGGCAATGGGGTTGAGATGACACAAGGCACTTTATTTTGTTCCCCTTTTTCGTTTTTTGTCGTTTCTTTTGTTCTTTTCTAAAGTAACTGTAGTATTACTATTTTTGCTTATTCTTACGGTGGTCTTGAAGCCAGTTTTTATGATTCTGTAAACTACACTACATTTTCTTTTTCTTATATAGTTCTTACGCATATTCCTTCGTCTATTTATCGATATTTTTCATTAAGCTAACTGATAAACAATTTTCCCCAGTTTCGTTCACCCTAAGAATTAACTTATTTACTCATAAAAAAAAAGAATTTCATCCTTATACAATTCAAGAATTTATGATTCTGTAAACTACACTACGTTTTCTTTTTCCTATATAGTTCTTACGCATATTCCTTCGTCTATTTAATGATATTTTTCATCAAGCTAACTGATAAACAATTTTCCCCAGTTTCGTTCACCCTAAAACTTAACTTATTTACTCATAAAAAAAAAAAAAAATGCATCCTTATACAATTCAAGAATTTTTTTTTTTTTTTAGTGGAATCATATTTATGATTTTCCTTTTCATAGTTCATCCCAAAATATAATTCTTTCCTAGAAAGGCAAAAAAAGGAGTTTTCCGAACCAGGTCATGGACCCAAGGTTACGGTATTCCCATCCAAAGGTGATTAAGGCCAGTGTCGTCGCATACCAAATGAACCTCTTAACCAAGGTAATACCTTGCTCTTAACATTACCGTGATGCCACAGTGGGCGAATTAAGTCGGGATTTTCATAGCGCCCCTTATCGGAGTTACAGGAAAAAAAAAAGTGTGTTCTTTAGTAGTATTTTTGCTTGTATTTGTTCAATAGCTATCTGCTACGCAAATATACAGTATATATATATATATATATATATATATATATATATATGTATATATATATGTATATATATACGTATATATATATATATATGTATATATATATATATATATATATATATATATATATATATATATATATGTATATCTACACACATATATATTGTGTGTGAACATGTATGTGCGTCTGAACATATGTATGTATGCATTGCCTTTATCTAGCTATTTTACAGAAAATTACATAGTAAGGGGATCTTTTAGTCGTTTTGCCAATATATTTCTATTTTCAAGAACGTATACTAAAATTCTCGGAATTACTTTAATTTAAGTCTCCTCTGGTATGCAGTATCTCGTTACTTGTGGCCAAAGATTTGAGAATTTCTGGTGTCTGATATTCATGTACCGTTTTAATGTCAATCCCCTGCCCAGCCTGAGGCCCACATTCTGGAAGAACTCGTCTGTCACCTGCATCAAGGAAGTGCATTTTTTTTCACTGACAATAGAGCATTTCTTGCCATATCGTTTGCCAACTTGTATACTGGATGTACAAAAAACTTTATGTCGGAGAGCTCAGACTTCATCTCTGAGGTACAATAGATGCTTGGAAGGCGCTCAACATGTTGGATGTTCTCATAGCAAGAGGCATTGGTTTTAGCATTTGCATAACATTTCTTCCAAATTATCTTACTTTGATTACGATTAGATCAGAGAGAAGCAATTTCCGGTTGTTGACCTGTTATTTAATTCTATATGCCGAATAGATCCTTATGAAATATAGTAAATTTTTTTTTAGCGATGCAGATTTGCACCGACTCGCAGCGGTGCCCTTTTAGATCGGAAAAGTTTC
>NC_090768.1:31381081-31396081 GCF_036898095.1 Palaemon carinicauda | reverse complement strand
TTTTCATTCTCCTCATCATCTTCATGGTCATCACACTCTTTATCTCTCTTCTTACTATTATCCTTCTCCTTTACTTGTTCTCTTCTTCTCCTCTCCGCCTCCACGTTTATTCCTTACTCTTATTTAAATTTAGCAGCATCAAGTAGGCACTTTCCAATTCCATTCCTTCATCGAGTTAAGTAAATTCCAATAAAAATCGAAGACTCTTCAGAGCGACCAGCGCTTAATAAAGTAAACTGGAGTTGTGTTGTTTTATTGAGGAAACGAAACAAGATTAATGTTTTTTTTTCTTGTTTTGATTGAAAATGTTTCACGTGCCTTAATATTCGTAAATGTTTCTAATGAGAGCATTTGCAAATGTGTCGTATGATACTGTTTCTGGAAAGGCTTCGAATGAAACAGCATTTGGAAATCTTTCAAATGAGAACTATAGATAATAATTAATTAGGAAGTCATTTCCATAGATAACATTTTAGAAAACTTAGATTAGACATGTGAAAATTTTTTTCTTGACATATCAGTTGCAAATGTTTCATGTAACATGAACATTGTGTGAAAATATTTCATAAGAGATTTAGAATGAGTCAGTGCGTTAAGATAGTTCGCATCAGACAATACTTTGAAATACGTCACTTGATACAATGCTTGCGAATATTTCACGTGAATCTGTATATGGAAATACCTTACACGAGACGAGTAGCGATATTTCACAAATGGCAACAATGGACATTTCACATAAGTCTGCGTATAGAAATTCACATGAAACGTTTGGATGTATTCCATGAGAAACAATGAATGAATGAATGATTTGAAGTTCTCTCGCATCCTGACATCGAAGGTCATTGACGCCGAATCATGTGAGGCAATGTTTGAAATTATTTCACATGAGAAAAAATGTGGAAATATGTGGAAATTGTCATCACGTGGAGACATGCTATATGAGAAAAGATTTGGATATTTACGACAATTGTAAAATTTTCGTTTAAGACACTAGGAAATATTTTACTAGCCTCAACACTAGGATGAACTCTACCTAGCACGAGTCAGCGTTCTTAAAATCTTGGTCTGATAGTTTCTCTCAATCTAGAAGTGTAGATTCAGATACTGTAGATGACTTGATGGAGTATAGAATTAACAGATCGATTATTTTAAACTATCCATTCACTGATAGATAGAAAGTGGCAGCTTCGTTTTCCTTTTGGGTTATTGAAAGAAGTTAATCGATTATTATATGCAATCTTAATGAAAAAATGCAGTTTAAGGATACTGTCCCATTTATACGTACTATAATTATAGTAGAAAATTGTATTGAATTCATTGAAAGGCTCACCCTAATAGTTGAAAATTATGAAAACCATTTTTTTTCAAACTCAATAATATTTTTTTTTAAAGTTATTAGGATTATTCACTTATTTCCAAAACAACATGGTCTCCGATTGGAAGGTGTAATCGGTACATATTTGTTTTGGAGGAAATTAGGCCTCAGTTCATTGTAACTAACGGTCAATACGTACTTTATTCTATTGGAAAAATCTTACCTAGTCTATGAGGCATAATAATTTTTTGCGTGGTTCAGAATTTTTCTCCAAAGTCGAAAATTAATAAATCTATTTACCTCAATTCAAATAATATGATCTGATGACCTTTGAAATAAAAGGATTTTTTTTTTCATTATCAATTTCGAAAGTCACTAAAGGCTGGGATTCTTTATTTTTTGAATATCTGCCTAAATGTTAATTCACTTTGTTTATTACTTGTTATTTTTTTCCTGGCAATTAGATTTAGGTTGGGAAATATAGTGGTAAATATGATTAAATACTTTCACCAGTTTCAACAAAATGTTTCCACTTCAGGTAATTAAGATTCGGGATGCATAAATTCATTGTGTTATCTGCGATGTCCCACAACAATGTTTTCGGACTGTGTTGGGAATCAAGATTTTCTCATAAGGTCTCGTGGATTTCAGCTGGAGTTTTGAAGCTGTATTAGGGATTCAGTTTCTCATAAGGTCTCGTGGATTTCAGCTGGAGTTTTGAAGCTGTATTAGGGATTCAGTTTCTTATAAGGTCTCGTGGATTTCAGCTGGAGTTTTGAAGCTGTATTAGGGATTCAATTTCTCATAAGGTCTCGTGGATTTCAAATGGAGTTTTGAAGTTGTATTAGGGATTCAGTTTCTCATAAGGTCTCGTGGATTTCAGCTGGAGTTTTGAAGCTGTATTAGGGATTCAGTTTCTCATAAGGTCTCGTGGATTTCAGCTGGAGTTTTGAAGCTGTATTAGGGATTCAGTTTCTCATAAGGTCTCGTGGATTTCAGCTGGAGTTTTGAAGTTGTATTAGGGATTCAGTTTCTTATAAGGTCTCGTGGATTTCAGCTGGAGTTTTGAAGCTGTATTAGGGATTCAATTTCTCATAAGGTCTCGTGGATTTCAGCTGGAGTTTTGAAGTTGTATTAGGGATTCAGTTTCTCATAAGGTCTCGTGGATTTCAGCTGGAGTTTTGAAGCTGTATTAGGGATTCAATTTCTCATAAGGTCTCGTGGATTTCAGCTGGAGTTTTGAAGTTGTATTAGGGATTCAGTTTCTCATAAGGTCTCGTGGATTTCAGCTGGAGTTTTGAAGCTGTATTAGGAATTCACATGTCTTCTGTACCATTTCAAGAGTTTCTGTGGGAAAATATCTTCACATTTCTATATTTCGTGTTAGAGAAATTTTCATGGTTTTAGATTTATATAAATTTTCGTTTGTATGAGTGCATTGCATTATATAAGGGTAATGGTATCTCTGTAAATATGCCCTGATGAAAGCAATAGTTATTGACTGAAACAGCTGTCTGAAAGAGTTGAACAATTAAGGCAGCACTAAAAAATTCAGTATTTTCCCTCAAAATTCTATCTCTGAGGATATGAAGATACAAAAGCTATAAATGTGTTGCCTTAGAATGTTTAAGAGTTTATCTCTCTCTCTCTCTCTCTCTCTCTCTCTCTCTCTCTCTCTCTCTCTCTATATATATATATATATATATATATAAATAAATATATACATATATATATATTTATATATATATTTATATATATATAAATATATATATATATATATATATATATATGTGTGTGTGTGTGTTTGTATATGTATATGTATATGAATGCATATATATATATATATATATATATATATATATATATATATATATATATATATATATATATATATATATACATACGTGTGTGTGCGTGTGTGTACCGTAAGTTTGTTTCTGCACAAGTCTTTCTTTCCTTTGGAGGAAGGTACAAGATTAGTGCAGCCTTCTGGTTTCTCAACAAGTCTTTAGGGTATCATTGACAGCATCCCGCCGTTATTCTTGCCCCTAGCAGATACTTTTATCCTTTTGAAGAAGGATGGTCTAGAGAGCAACAGTCCGAGATCGAACTTGGTCCTAGGAATCATCACTCATACACACTGTGTATGAGTGTGCATTGACTCATGTTTATGTATTTTATTATCTTATTATTTGGTCTTCTAGGGCGTTTTGGAAGCATTCATATTTCTGCAAAAGATGAGGAAAGTAAATACAGTCTAGATATATGATGTCTATGTAGTAGGTTGGCACCAGCCGCCTGTTGAGATAATACTGCTAGTGAGTTATGGGGTCCTTTGACTGGCCAGACAGTACTACATAGGACCCTTCTCTCTGGTTACGGTTCTTTCCCTTTGCCTACACAGACACCGATAATCTAGCCCATTCTTTACAGATTCTCCTCTGTCCTCATACACCTGACAACACTGAGATTCCCAAACAATTCTTCTCCACCCAAGGGGTTAACTACTGCACTGTAACTGTTCAGTGGCTACTTTCCTCTTGGTAAGGGTAGAAGAGACTCTTTAGCTATGGTAAGCAGCTCTTCTAGGAGAACACACTCCCAAATCAAACCATTGTCCTCTATTCTTGGGTAGTGCCATAGTCTCTGTACCATGGTCTTACACTGCTTTGGGTTAGAGTTCTCTTGCTTGAGGGTACACTCGTGCACACTTCTATCTAGTTTCTCTTCCGCTTGTTTTGTTAAAGATTTTATAGTTCAAATAGGAAATATTTATTTCAATATTGTTACTGTTCTTAAAATATTTTATTTTTCCTTATTTCCTTTCCTCACTGGGCTATTTTCCCTGTTGGGGCCCCTGGGCTTATAGCATCCTGCTTTTCCAACTAGGGTTGTAGCTTAGCATTTAATAATAATAATAATATGTGGTCCTGCCGTGTCACAATGCACACAAAAGCCAAGTGTCTATTGTGGTGGGGCGTTGTAATGACGTTGCTACTTTGACCAGGAAGGGCGAGTTGTCATTCTTCTTTCAATCCAGAATGACCCTTGAGAGAGAAAGGGTCGTGTTTCTTCGAGTGTCTACCAAATACAGGAAGTAATGAACTGTGTCAAATCTTTTTAGGTCATTCGTTGATCAATAATTCATTCCTTTTTGTATATACGATGTGTAGTGTTCGCTGGATATGGCCAGTCTGAGGCTTGGTCCGTTCATTTCGTTTTGTTTTGTGGTTTTATGAAGCTTTTTATCTTATATTCTAAGCTTTTATCTTAGTTAATGTTACGAGTTTCTGATTGTTTGCTAATTACAATCTCCAGACCATTATGTGATGGCTTTTTTTATACATGATCGCAATCATTATAACTTGTGTTACGAATTGATTTTTTCATTGCGTTTCCACTGTATAGATCCTGCAGTTATCAACTACGTTTTGACCTTCATCCCAGGTGCCCCTTTCAGAGGTCGTTTCTATCTTTAAAGAAATTTACCTAAAGCCTTGAGGTCATTAGAACCTGATTTTGATCTTTATTTTCCTTGTGTTGTTTCTCTTCCAATGCAATCGAAGAACTTGCTTGACAAAAGAATAAAAATTTTCTTGAATTTATTTGGAGTTGGAGGAGTTCATCGCTCAAGCACGATTCTCTCTCTCTCTCCTCTCTCTCTCTCTCTCTCTCTCTCTCTCTCTCTCTCTCTCTCTCTCTCTCTCTCTCTCTCTCTCTCTCTGTGGATACTTGCTTGACCAAAGAATAAAAATTTTCTTGAATTTATTTGGAGATGGACGAATTCATCGTTTAGGCTCTCTCTCTCTCTCTCTCTCTCTCTCTCTCTCTCTCTCTCTCTCTCTCTCTCTCTCTCTCTCTCTCTCTGTGGATACTTGCTTGACCAAAGAATAAACAATTTCTTGAATTTATTTGGAGTTGGACAAATTCATCGTTTAGACTCTCTCTCTCTCTCTCTCTCTCTCTCTCTCTCTCTCTCTAGAATATAATCATATTCAATTGATAATTGTTCTGGAATCCTAAATGGCATTTTCTTTTGTTTATTAGAATTTCATGAGGGTTTACCTTATTTGTCGTGTCGTTTGAATTCTTTTCAGTGTTGTGAGGAAGATTCTATTTTCTCCGCTGGTCTCTCGAGTTTGCAATGTTAACGATAAAAGCCCTTTTAGTATTCTGCTTCAGTGATTACTGTCAGTGCATACAGCTATCTATGAAGGTGAGTGGCCTTCAGAGAGAGAGAGAGAGAGAGAGAGAGAGAGAGAGAGAGAGAGAGAGAGAGAGAGAGGGGTGGAGGTGCTCGTAACCTGGACCCCATATTAATTAGGAATAACGGTAGCATAAGATTTCCACGTCAGTAACAGCTGGAAATACCTGCATGTCTTATACACTACAATGAATCAATACCTTTACTGAATACATAATATGATACTATCATCAGGACTAATCAAATCAATGGGGTAAAACCGGAATGACTTTTTATGAAGAGATATGTAACTCTGGTTACGACCAACGGATAAGAAATAGCGGGGAAAATTTAAAATTCTATGTCAATGAATTTTTCATAGAAAAATTGCAAGAAATCCTGAATATATTTAATGATATCTTATCGGAATTATGACTTGCAATTAATAAAAATTCAAATTGAAGAAGCTGGTGTCTTCTCTGGGCATGCGCAGAATTCTATCTCCCCTTCTCCCACATGATTTTTTTTCCGGGAAGGAGGTACATATACGTATACCAAACCTGAAGAGAGAGAGAGAGAGAGAGAGAGAAGAGAGAGAGAGAGAGAGAGAGAGAGAGAGAGAGAGAGAGAGAGAGAGAGAGAATTACAAACTGGTTTAAAAGAACCAGTTGCTAAGGCCTTCAGTCCGATCACTCCATGGGCGAACATTCCAGTTTCATTTCACTTCGATCGCTCATGTAAAGTAATTTAGAGTGAGGCGGCTGTGTCCTCTGGGACTAATTCACAAGTGTTCTCCTATAGATGCGCGAGAGGGATCATGTCATGCTGTAAATCATGATCTCATTTTCCTTTACAAATTTTTTTTTCTTTTGATGACATAAGCGTTGTAACGATATCGCTTCTAAATATAGAGATGTGTCAAATGTATATATATATATATATATATATATATATATATATATATATATATATATATATATATGTGTGTGTGTGTGTGTGTGTATATATATATATATATATATACATATATATATATATATATATATATATATATATATATATGTATATATGTATATATATATATATATATATATATATATATATATATATATATATATATTATATATATAATATATATATATATATGTACATACATACATATACAATTATTTATACGTATGCATATGTATATATAAATAAGTAAATAAATCGATATATATATATATATATATAAATAAATAAATAAATTAAATATATATATATATATATATATATATATATATATATAATATATATATATATATATATATATATATATATGTGTGTGTGTGTGTGTGTGTGTGTGTGTGTGTGGTGTGTGTTGATATACGCTTTTGTATTCACTGTTAACGCATATAAAAGTCTACAGTATATTACTTATCAAATCACTGAAGTCTTTGTGACTCATGTCACTGACCATATAGGAAGCATCAGGTAAATCTTGTTTTAATCAAGGTAACAGAGCTCACTGACTCACTGTTCTGTAGTGGCCACGTAACCCCTTCGACATTGCTTTATCCCATAGTCACTCTAGTGAAGCCAGCCTTCTTTGGATTAATCGGTTTTGTATCTAGAAATCTCTCCCCACTCTTGATTTTTCCGTCTCTTTCAAGAGGCGGACCCTGTTTTCTCCTTGCTTATCCCCACAGAGCTTAGTTTGCCAGATAAGACCTCAAGGTTACACTTTTGTTCTTTGCGGATCTTACTTTAGGAAATATTCGTCTGCATTTTGTTTACCCTTCAGTGCTCAAGGGAACTAACATTATGCTGTTTTTATTTATATTTTACTACCTTGTTAAGATACGTACTACGCGTTTTTTTTTTTATTTATGATTTAAGTAAAAGTTTATTGTATGAAGAACATGTTATTATTAGCCAGGCCTGAACCATTGTGCCATTTATAAGAAAAGAATAAATTCCGTCTTGTGCATATTGACGAAAAAGTCTGCCTTCAAGCTCGTTATTGCAGTTTATAAAATCGCTTGCATGCATATAAATAAAGAACATTTTGAATGTCTTGTCCTTTGGAAATTTATACATTCACAACTAAAACCGAACCAACAGTTATAATGATAATTCGTGATGCCAAGTATGAGGATGATAATAATCATGATAATCATGATAGTAAATACATACTCGTACAGCCTCATTTCCCATGATAATTCTATCCATTTATTTTCTGGGTTCTTCATCTGTCTTAGTAAGTCTGCCTCGCAGCCTGTCACCTCTACAGGCAGTAAATCCATCTCAGCGCCTGTGATGAGACGCCCCAAGATGCACGAGGGACATCAAGTGTCTTATTAATGTCTGCGGCAGAAGTACACTCGGAGGCACACGCTGGAAATTGACCTGACGGGGGGGGGGGGGGGGGGGGGGGGGGAGACTCTGGCTTACTGGAAATCCGGTTGCGTTGGGTTTTTACATATTTTGGATATTCGGTTCTTCTGATGTCTGGCTTTACATACTATGTTAATTTTTTATAAACCTTTTGACAAAGAACATCCATCAAGTTTTATTGAAAATATGTCTTTACAGGTTTTTGTAAAGTTTTTTGCTATTGATAACACAACACACACACACACACACACACACACACATATATATATATATATATATATATATATATATATATACTGTATATGTGTGTGTATATATATACATATATATATATATATATATATATATATATATATATATATATATGTGTGTGTGTATATATATACATATATATATATATATGTATATATATATATATATATATATATATATGCAATATATATATATATATATATATATATATATATATGTGTGTGTGTATATATATATATACATATATATATGTATATATATACAATATATATATATATATATATATATATATATATATATATATATATATATAAACCATCATCCTCATCAGGTTTAACTAGTCTGTAACTAGACCTCAGGCATATTCCACTCGCGTCTCTATATGGTATGGTATTTATATGCCAGTTTATACTAGCAAATTTTCTTAGTTCATCAATCGATCGTCTTTTCTTCGTTTCCCTGCTTCTTTTGGAATCTCTAGGGACCAATTCTGTTATTCTTAATGTCCATCTATTTATTATCTACCATTCTTATTATATGGTCTTCCCATATCCATTTAATTTTCTTATATGTTGTTAGAATATCCTCTACTATAGTTTTCTCTCATATCCATGTTGCTCTTTTCTGTCTGTCAGTGTTATTCCCATCATTATTCTTTCCATAGCTCGTTGAGTTATAACTAGCTTATGTTCTAAGGCTTTGTGGAGCTCCGAGTTTCTGATGCATAAGTTAATAATGGTAGGACCATCTCATTAAATACTTTTCTTCTTAGAGAGTGGCATTTTAATTTTCATAATCTCATTTTGTTTACCAAAGTCTTTCCATTCTCTGCTTATCCTTCTTTTAATTTCGGTCTTATGTCCTGGGGAAACACTTATATTATTAACAATCTCTGTAGGTTTATCTATAATCCTTACCTTGTTTGTTGTCTCTGCATTTTTACTGAATATTATAATTATATATACTGTATATATATATATACTGTATATATATATATATATATGTATATATATATATATATATATATATAGACATATATATATATATGTCTCTCTCTCTCTCTCTCTCTCTCTCTCTATATATATATATATATATATATATATATATATATATACAAACACACGCACACGATAGTCAAGAGGAGAGAAAATGCCACAAAATTAGTATTAGAATCAGAAGAGCAAAGACGAGTTTGTAGATTAGCTATTTTGTAACCGATGGAACATTTACTTCGTAAATACGTATTTTTAATGATAGTTCATTTCACGCACCAACAATTACAGTTCAGTTAAGATTAAGACCAGAAATTTGCTACATGTTCATGACTCGGATGAAATGATTAATCAGTTACTAATGAACAGTCATATCAATTTTAATGTATCTATATTTTTACCAAGGTAACAAATGTTCTTAATCAGTTACTAATGAACAATAATATCAATTATAATATATCTCTATCTTTAACAAAAGTAACAACCATTCTTTAACAAGTTACCAATTCGTATATACATGTTCATTTTTTTTTTTTTGTGGTACCTCATAATCATTTGCTAGCATTATGCCATATATAGCATACATGGATCTGTATTTTCCATGCAGCGAGATATTGTACCCTGGAAGTTTTGAATCGAATTACCCAACGACTAGTTAAGAGGTTGTTACACATTCTCCAGAGGAGACCACGATCGAATGACCTTCCAGAAGGACAGACAAAAGGTCATGGCTATCCGACCATCTTTATTGTAGCCAGGTGCGACGGATGAGGCACTTATCCTATCTTACCTGGAGAACAAAGTCCTTTGTTTTTATTTCTTTGGTTATTTAGCTAATTTCTTACTTGATCATATGAGTCTTTTACGGTATTTACCTGCTTAAACGTTTTATCCATTTTACATTTATTTTTGAAGATGATGGTTTTGTTTCATCACTAACTCTTAAAATTTATTTCATATTTATCTAGTTTGCAGTTTGTGTTATATATACACTGTTGAAAATTTGCATTAAAACAGTAATTCCCTGGCAACATTTATTCCAGGATTTTAACCGTTTTAAAAACGGGTCTATTGACATAAAAAGTGATATTACGGTCAGCAACCCGTAAAATATAAAAACAAAGTACGCCTGTATTTTACTGAAATACGGCTGAGAACAGTATATTTTTACGAAGAATTTCCGATTAAAATTACGGTTTTTTTTTTAAAGTGTATGTCTAGAATATTAATTACGTTGCGTTTTTTATCTCACTTTAATGATTCGTAGTTGCCCCTTGGCTAGCTTCCCTTTTCTTCCAACGTCCCTTTTAACTTTAAATTCATTATGCAGTTTTGGGATTTTCCCTTGGTACACCTAGAAGCTGATTGGCTTCCCAGTCTCCAGGGCTGGGCCTTATAGCCTGAATTCATTAAATCCATTCTGGAGGCTATTGTCTTTGTTGGGAGGGATGACCCTACTTTAACAGGCGCGTTCTATTGTGTCTCTGTTTGGTTTTATGTAAGCTCAGATGTGTGTTTTGGCAGCTTGTATGATTTCTATTCTGATCTCTGGAGACATTTCATGTAATGCTACAATCTTTAAGAAACTATTAACACAAAAATCGACACTTTTAAAAGATCTGAAACATTTTCATAGACATTTTATGTGAATCCTTGGGTAGATGTTGAACATTTGCAAATATTTGCAAATATTTTCATCTGCATTTACTGATAGTCTGAAGGAATATCAACAACTTGGGTAACTTACTCAAATATGTAGACAGACATTTCGAAAAATGAGAAGAAAAATCGAAAACAATTGCCATAGATAGCACTACCTATAAATAGAACCCTCTTTTGAAATCACTGATTGCAGCGATAAAACTGGGAGATCATGTATCCGGCGTATCCGGTTAGATACAGCTTAGGAACTCGAACCATTTTAACAACCTTAGGTTACACGAATCCTCAGAAGCTATTATGGGCCTGGAATTTAGATTATGAGGGTTGCCTTCTGTTGTGGAACAGGATTTAGGAAATATTGGGAAGAAGAAGGAATTTCCGTTTTATTTGTTTTGCGATTGTTTTTTCACACTGGCTTATTATATCGATCTATCTAAATATCTACTGTCGTATACATATATGAATGTATGTACAGTATATATAATGAGTGTGGGAGCGGGTAGGAATACAATTACAATTGCATGTGTATGTTAACACACACACACACACTCTCTCTCTGTATATA
Source organism: Palaemon carinicauda (assembly GCF_036898095.1). Classification (NCBI taxonomy): domain Eukaryota; kingdom Metazoa; phylum Arthropoda; class Malacostraca; order Decapoda; family Palaemonidae; genus Palaemon; species Palaemon carinicauda. The sequence continues at coordinate 31,384,736 of NC_090768.1, read as the reverse complement.
TATATATATATATATATATATATATATATATATATATATATATATATAAGAGAGAGAGAGAGAGAGAGAGAGAGAGAGAGAGAGAGAGATAGAGAGAGAGAGAGAGAGAGTGTGTGTTAACATACACATGCAATTGTAATTATATTCCTACCCGCTCCCACACTCGTTATATATACATACATTCACATATATGCATATATATATATATATATATATATATATATATTCATATATATATATATATATATATATATATATATATATATATATATATATATATATATTACTAGATATATAAATAAACAAATAAATGTATATGTATATAATGTAAATATGTAAATACATGTTTATATATATACATATCTCTCTCTCTCTCTCTCTCTCTCTCTCTCTCTCTCTCTCTCTCTCTCTCTCTCTCTCTCTCTCTCTCTTTCTATATATATATATATATATATATATATATATATATATATCTGTGTGTATCTGTCTTTATATGAAAAACAACTAATGCATAGAAATATCTTATCTTTATCGAAAAGGAAAGCTTTTAGCCTACCTCCTGAATTCTTTTCAGGTGACTTACGTTTAAAAAGTTCTCAAATAATGAGTTGAAAGCTTTTAGTTTTTACTAAACAATGGTTTTTCGTCCGGTATCTTAGTCTTTTGCTCAACACAGATGAATATCAGAAATGTCAAGATGATATGGTTAATAATAAGTATTATTCAAAGAGATATGAGGAGATTGGAGATGATAATGTTAGTTAAATGAACTCAGACTAGAATGTCTTTGTTTTTTGTTGATTTTTGATCTCTTATGAAGACTTCGTGAATCCTTATAAACTGATTTTATAATTTTTGTACGTTAAATATTCACTTAGTTTAGATGTACTTGTCACTGTTGTATATGAAAAGGAATATGCAACTTATAACTGACTGTGACAGGAAAGTAATTATAATGCGGAACAGCAATGTAATTATAGTTTTTTTATTCATGAAAAAACGATGAATGTTTAATAAATTTTGTTAACTCAAGGTTGAGGTTATTATTTTATCATTTTCATTGTTGTTGGTGTTAATGATTATGATGATGTTGTTATCATTGTTTATAGAATTATCTCAATTATTATTAACAAAAACTTTCTTATGTAAATAGATGTATGGCCGAAACAACCCCCTTGGTGAATTGTACTTTTGACCTGTGAGTCATGTGGCTAACACTAAAGGTCTCCAGGTCTTCTCATGAGTGGCAGAGGCAAAGATCAGGACAATCTCTTAGAGAATGACCATACATACATATGATCAGTGTGCAAACCTCTCTTCATTAAGAGTTCTCTTGCTTGAGGGTACACTCGGGCTCACTATTCTATCTCGTTCCTCTTCCTCTTGTTTTGTTAAAGTTTTCATAGTTTGTATAGGAAATATTTATTTAAATGTCATTGTTCTTAAAATATATTATTTTTTCCTGTTTCCTTTCCTCACTGGGCTATTTTCCCTGTTGGGGCCCCTGGGCTTATAGCATCTTGCTTTTCCAACTAGGGTTGTAGCTTAGCAAGTGATAATAATAATAATAATAATAATAATAATAATAATAATAATAATAATAATAATATGACCTGGTAGTGTCAAGCAATGGATGTTGAGGAGACCCACCATCCCTAGCTCACAAGCACGGTGAGCTTGCAGACACTACAAGAACTATCGAGCTTGAGCATGGCTCAAATTCCCGCTCAGAAGATTGCGAGACAGGGACTTTTCCAGTAAGCTACCACAACCCTATAGCCAGGTAGGCTAGGGTTTAATCTTGGTACCGTCATCTATCTAGATTTATTATTATTATTATTATTATTATTATTATTATTATTATTATTATTATTATTATTATTAGCCAAGCTACAAACCTAGTTGGAAAAGCAAGATGCTATAACCCCAAGGGCTCCAACAGGGTAAAATAGCCCAGTGAGGAAAGAAAATAAGGAAATAAATAAATGATGAGGACAAATTAACAATAAATCATTCTTAAAACAGTGACAACATCAAAACTGATATGTCATATATAAACTATAAAGACTCATGTCAGCCTGTTCAACACAAAAAACATTTGCTGCAACTTTGAACTTTTGAAGTTCTACTGATTCAACTAAATTATTAGGAAGATCATTCCACAACTTGGTCACAGTTGGAATAAAACTTCTAGAATACAGTGTAGTATTGAGCGTCATGGTGGGGAAAAGCTTGTCTATTAGAATTAAGGAGTTTTGTTCTATTATCTATTTTCAATTACAGTAGGCTTCTCCTTGCGTAGAGAATGATAAAATATTTGCTGGTGGGACAGGGAGTGGCTAAAACTATAGATATAGGTATAATAGGCTTTCTGCTATTCCAAGTATTTCTTAAAGTATATCTGTTTCGACTCTGTTTCCTCCGCAGTTGAGTGGATATAGTGTTAACCCGATATATCAAAGGTCAGATTTGTGTTCTTACCTTTGATATTCGTTATTATTTTTTGTAATGCAATGATAATAAATTTAGCACACAAAGACAAAATAATTACTCTGCAACACATTGATAAAGGTTGAGTGGAAATAATTCTTCGAGTATTATGTTTCCGAGATTTTTTTTCTTTTTTTTTACATTTGGGGCAAGATTTTCTGTGATTTCAATAGACATATTTTGTTAATTGTTAAAGGGTAAATAGCAGAATATCATTCAAGACAGCTATAGAGTATGACAAATAAACCTGCTCATATGATGCTACATCTTTATGAGAGAGAGAGAGAGAGAGAGAGAGAGAGAGAGAGAGAGAGAGAGAGAGAGAGAGAGAGACTTGATCTTATGCAAGAAACAAATACAATATTCAGAGATGTGTGTATCATCCACTAGACCGACTCTAACTCCACTGAAATGTTTCTTCCTTTTTATAGAGTTCAAAGCTTAGAGATCCTCCTCCACTCCCTCTCCCCTCCTCCCTCTATTGTCGTATACATCTTATTGTTTGGCTCAAAAGATCTTTCTGGGATTATTTATGGATTCCTTTAAAGGGAGAAGACTTCTCATATTGGAGGAGAAGCAGCAATAACGGAAAGAAAAATAGAAAAATAATCCCATAAAGATTTAATATTCATTCGAGTGGACAGTTATGACTTTTGGGCTCTCCCCCCCCTTTTTTTTTTTTTTTTTTTTTTAAACTTCGAGTTCACTTCTTAGCCTCATTTATGAAAGATTATTAGAAATTTGAGTGCTTGTAAATAAAGAGAATTCGTCTTTTTAAGCATATTTAAAAAAATACTTTTTTGTCGATTTAATACACACACACACACACACATATATATATATATATATGTATATATATATGCATATATATTATATATATGTATATATATACATAGGTATATATATATGTATATATATACATATATATGTATATATGTATATATATATATATATATATATATATATATATATATATATATATATATATATATATACTTTCTCTAATAAGAAAAATAATCAATGAGATGGTCCTAACAGTATTAACTTATGCATCAGAAACTCGGAGCCTTACCAAAGACTAACAACATAAACTAGATACAACTCAAAGATCTATGGAAAGAATAATGGTGGGAATAACACTGAGAGACAGAAAAAGAGTAACATG
>NC_090768.1:31353581-31376081 GCF_036898095.1 Palaemon carinicauda | reverse complement strand
TGGAGAAGGTCCTTTCCACTGTTGCAGTTGTGACGGGAAGAGTGGCATAAATTGTTAAGAGTTCAAGCATAAGTAGCAATATCTCCTGGATATTGTTTTCTTTCATCAGGTTGAGCATTGTAGCTGCAGTGTTCTGCGGCAGGCAAGGAAATGAGGAATAGAAGATTTTTAATTCCAACCGTAGCTTGTCTACCTCTTCTAACTCATAAAACTTTCATAATTTTTGCAATGACTTGAATGCCTCTTCATTCACAGGTTCTTTCCAGTTATCTTGGACTGTCATATAATGAAAGGCATTTAGGATACCTCATGTTGTGTTGTCATTTATTAAAACTTTGTTTGAAATGCTGACCTCTCATATTCCATTCTTGCATTTTCTCTTGAACATTTTGCTTTTTTTCTATTGTCCTCATTTTATTTTGCATCAGTGTTTTGGTCAATACTCCTTTGAGGTCACAAGAGGAATACATTTATATTTCCCATATAGATTTTGGTAGTCCTTAGATTACATGGTTCAATGGTTAACTGTCCTTCAACTGCCATTAAATGTCATTCACTTTCTGCCTTTTTTGCCTGAATTGAAGTCTCGTTGCCTTTCAGTCAGGCCTTCAGTCAACTCGTAAAATGAAACATTCCATCCTATTCACGCTTTTCTTTTACATTTAATTTCTTTGAACCTAAGATAAAAGAAAGGTTATTCACCCCATCGGTTTTTCTCATAACACTGCTGAATATTTACAAGAGATTCATGTCAAAAATTACTATCATTAACCTCCATGTATATAAAAAATTGTAAGTGATAACATTGATTACTTTCACAGGTGTGTTGACTACAGCGGCACAGGGGCATTATTCAGCCGATATCTGTTTGAATGCCCTACAAACCACGTGTTCGTAACGACAGTGCAGACGTGTCTGCCCGGATCGTGCCCTGATTCGCCCCAACCAGTTGTGGCTCCTGTTACCCCTCCTCCCTCCGTTTCTCCAACGCCCAAACCTACCGTACCCCCGACGGAAAGTCCCGCGATCCCTGCGGTGCCGGAGACAGAATCTCCGTTCCCCATTACACCAGAGCCAGTAGCAGTAACAACGACAGCTAGACCCGTGACCTTTCCCGATTTTATTTCTGCTGTCCCGACTACAGCTCCACCACTCACTACCCTGGGACCCCCTACTGACGTTAATCAACAAGAAGAGGTAAATTATTTATGTTTTGTGTGATATTCCTTTCCTCATTTCCATCCTGGAAAAGTTTAAGTATCTTTTTTTTTTTTTTGTATAATGCTGAGATCATTTTGACATTCTGATTTATTATTTTCACACTTATTTCAAGATCCTATGTTAAGTTTATGTATTTTAGTCTGTACATATCTATAAACAATTTTTCTTTGCTTTAAGCAATCAAGTAAATTTTTTTGTCTTTGTATTTTATAAATCACAGAGACTTCTTATGCGATTGAGCAAGACGTTTTACAAATATTTCTTGTTCATTTCATATGAGCATAAATTCTGTATATCTTAACTTGTATGCACTTTAATACATAAATGTAATTTATATATGGTGTATATACACGTGCATAGACAACTGTGGGATACATGAATGTATGTACCTACATGTGGACTCATACACAATTCCATAACAGTGCACAAATACTCAGTTCAGGTGAATTGTTCATTCGCCATTGCTAATCAGTGAACAAAGAATTTTCTGAGTTCTGCCGACGGTAATTACTTTGTTTACTTACCATAAATTGCCTCTAACGTTTTGTAGTGATTAAATGGAATAATTAATTCATGAGAAATTCTGAAATGTGGGACTCCAAACTTAACATTCAAGATGTTGTACACACTTTACATCTTGACGCTAAACTTTTTTTTTTTTTTTGTGTGTGTGTGTGTGTGTGTGACAAACTCCATGTCCTCCTCTCCACTGACTACGACCCACAGCAGTCGACTAATCCCAGGACCCTAATTGACTGTGTAGTTAGATAAGAGGACAATGGTTTATTAAGGTTTTGGGTTAATCATTACATGCAATAAATAGCTATTGAACAAATTGTATAGGCTGACTGTCCATTTCCTTACAGCCTTGCCCTGATAAGTACGTGCAGCATCCTGATTTCTGCAATGTGTACACTCCTTGTAAGGAGCCCTCTGTGCGCTATGTGTGCCCCGGAGGAACAGCCTTCGACCAGCCGAGACAGATGTGTCGCATCAGTGCCTTTGGTCAGTAGACTCCTCTTTAGATTTGTGTTCGTGAGCCTACCTCCTTTTTTTTATTATTGTTGATCTCTGTCATTCCTGCTGAGGCCCTCTTAGCGAGCCTCCTTTTGTGTTTACGATTTTGTGAAGAACATTTGAATAACATTTGCACTACAGCTGAGCGAACATTCATTCGAAGTGATTAATGAATATTCTTTTATGATTTGTCTCCAAGTTCTACAACGAACATTTGCTAATGAGATTCTCTTTCAAAATATGTCAGTAAAGCCTATGATTTATCACCAATGCACGCTAGAATTAAACTATGTAGTTATAACATTAAAAACATTGATGATAATTATAACGTATTTCAGTTTTGATAAATGTGCAGGAAAGTTAACGTTAAAAATTCCTCATTTATCAGCTACTACTGATAAAGGTATGCAGTCAAATACAACATTCTAAGGTCAAAGGTTTAAGAAATGTAGGATTAACAGTAAACTTCTGAGGTTCTTTAATATTCCCTTATCGAATTGTATTTTCATAATGGGTAATTAAGCAACAAATGGATAAAAAATCATATCCTAAGTAGAAAAATTATTAGGAGATTATAAACCTAGCACATCTGGCAAACTTGAGCAAATTTGAAACGCTAGATTTACCATAAGTAAGATAAAGGTTTATCCTAATGAAATGATTCTATTTTCCAGATGACGGACTATGTAATCTGAAGAAAGTCTTTGAGCATCCATTCCTGTTGCGCTCGGAGAACATCGGAGTTCACGTCCGTCTTCCCGACTACATTTATGTCCCCACTACCAGAACCTCCCAGAGTACTTCGACTGGAATCCGAGTAGCTTCAGGTGGCATACCCGGCTTCCCGACTCCCAGCCCGTTCCAGGTCTTTATTGTTCCTACTTCCAGACCTTCAGAGGTCGACTTTTCTTTACCAAATTTTCCTTCAGGGGTCGACTTTTCTTTACCAAATTTTCCTTCAGAGGTCGACTTTTCTTTACCAAATTTTGGAATTAACCAGCACGCCCACCGGCCTGTGTTTAGTCGACCTGCCCAGGTTTACAGACGTCCAGATGAGGCTTCTCCTTCTTCTTTTGGAACGCCATACCAGGGCACCTTCCACACCTTCCGTCCAATTGGTGTTGAACCAGCGCCTCCAACTACAAAGATTACGAAGACAGCAATAGATCCTCGTCCTCAGGGAAACCACCCATTCTCTTTCGTACCTTTTCCTCACCTCAGCTTCCAGAGAGAAATCGTCTAAAGAGGGAAGACTTTGATCGTCTTTTGCGTGCTGACTCAGCATTAGCAGTTCAATATAAAACAGTGGACTTGACTTGGCCCTGATGTTCAGAAAGAAATTGATGTGGTTTTTAAATTTTTGTTTTGCTTTCGGTCGGGATATACATGAAAATACGATAGCCTCGTCTAGGCATTGTTTACTTGGTTTTACTTGATCCTCTTACGAGCAACGGACTTGAAATTATGACGAACAGAAAAAAAGAGAATTGTCAGTTCATTACTGAAAACTCGATGGCAAATATCTATTACTTAAGCTTGGCCATGGCGGTTAGAATGACTACATAAACAATAGATATTACAATGACCCTTTTTTCAAGTTTTATTAATTATGGCAAATTGATTTGCTCTTCATCAGATTTGCCCAAAAATTGTTAGCTCATCAATGAATGTTTTGTTATGCAAGTTGATGCAGATTTTTGTTAATTTCATGTCATTATTATAACTATTTGTACGCTAATTTGCATGTCTCATTTATTTTAGAAGTAGTAATATCTTTATATGTAAATGTATAGTATTTCTCCAACAGGAAATTTTCATGATTTATTAAACCTTATTATTTGAAAAGATTTGCTGTTAGTATGATAAATTCTTTCTTTCTGTTTTTTAGAATTCTGGTGATATTCCCAAATCCCTTTATTGAATGTCCCAGTAATAAATAACAATTCTAATTGAATTTCCCTCACAAGATTGGATGAGGTATAATAAGTAACGCAAATTAGATAAACAAAGAGTATTTTGCTAAGGCAAATTAACGTTTCATTAGATATGAAAAGCATTTCTTTGCTCTTCGTAGTCAATGCCTAGATGAAAATTCTTAGTTTTCATATATAAAGATTATCAAATATTCTCAATTGTAGTGATTGTCTTTTATCCTATTAGGAATTTGTCTTGTAATTATAAATATAATAATTCTAAATTCAGGGAATAGCAATAGTTTTTTTTTTTAATGCAATTCAGAGGCCGCAAATTATAATTAAAGAGACCTTGCTCGCAAGACACACTGATCCAGTGCCAATGTTTGGGAAGCGGGAATCAGGGTTGACAAGTTGGCCTTTTTCAGGCCAAAAGCCTCAATTTTGGCCCTTTTAAAATTAGTTGGCCTATAGTAGCATCATGAAAAAAGGTTTTGCCTTAAATGCTATATTTTTGGCCTTTTTCTACCAATGGGTTGGCCTTTTAAAGCTGTAGTTGATTAGAAGTTGGCTTTTCCTAATTTACACTACTTGGCAACCCTGCTCCCAACCAGGCAATTGCCTCAAGAGTTTTCTCTCATCAGTCTTTTTTAAAGGTGGAGGGATCATTCACCAATATCTTTTCCATCATCTTAGAGAAGCTCTCTCTCTCTCTCTCTCTCTCTCTCTCATTAACTTAATGACACCGCAGGTCTTTTCAAAACGATGATAATGGTGTTTCATCTTTGCAGTCTCCTGTAAAGGAAAAAATAGTCGAGTTTCTCTTTTTTGGGGCATTTTGTTCTATCAGGTTGTGATTTTTTTTTTTTTTTGTTAATATAAATTTTCGTAGAATATGCATGTCTATTAAGGCTAGTTGTTAATCCCTCTTTGTTTTCCCTCTTGTTTTTTTTCTAATAAGGTGATATAAAACAGTTGCCTACTTTAATGCAAAGCATGTTGTTTGTGTTTGTTTTATTTGTTTCCAATTCTAGAAAATGTAAGGTTTGAGAACCAGAAACATACTTATTTCTGTGCATGCAGACTTTGTATTTATGTTTTTACATTAAAGCTTTGCATTTTAAAAACCTTGTCATTTGAATACCTAAATAGCTTCTAATATAAGCGTAGATCAGCAATGGCCTATATGATTTTATTTTGCCGAACGAGAAATACAGATATCAAAATCAGTCGGCTTTGAAACAAATACCAAAAGAATAAGAACGGTAATCCTTAATGTTTAAGTTATGAGTCAATCATATTTCGTTGATAATATAAATGTTATACAGATTTAACTATTATCATGAAGGTTGCAATGACACAAACAGACAAAATTCTGCGCATATAACCATAGTTAATTGATAAGCGCAAATGATATACAATACAGTATGTAGTTGTGCTCACTAACTTACATTAAGTCAGTAAGCATTATAAGGTGGCTATATTCTACCCACTTTACTAGGGCTACTGAGCTGCTGCTGCCAACACTAGCGACGAGAAACTGCCTCCAAAAGCTTTCTAGATCAGCCAGATGTTTCTAGAATGGTGTGTGGTGTAGAGTCAAGAGAACTAGATGAAGTTACCATTAATTCAATATATGTATTATTATTTTTTGTAAGTAAACCTAATACTATATTTATAAAGGCAGAGTAAAACCTATTGTTCTGTAGTGCCAAATGCTATTTTTTGGATAGAATCGTTCATATAATGTAATAAATTAACCCAACTTAGCTCTGAAGTCTGTTACGAAAGCCATCCCAACGAAAAGCAGCACAGTTGCTGTCCAAATTTCGTGGAAGTATAGAGTAATTTTTTATTAGTTGATTTAAACTCTCAACCTGTGGCTACCTTGTATCATTTATTATAAGATGAGAAAGATAGTTATACGAAATGATTGAATCTGCATACACTACCATGTGTTTCGGCCTTCAGACGATTAGTTCCTGTTCATTTGTTTTGTAAATTCTAATATCTACGAAGCCTCAACGTTTAAAGTGGCGAAGTTAGTAGCTTGCGTGTTGTGTCCTTCGCCCCTCATTAGCTGTACAGTAAGTCTAGTCTCATGAGGCCAGTCACCTGTTGCCCTAGGTCTAGGAGAAAGAGATTCTCCTTTATTGGACAAAGGGATTTTTGGAGCCAGGAAATGCAAATTTGGTCCAGCATTCTTCTTCCTTGATCCTAGAAAACGGACACCATTAGAGTTCTAAATATCCCTCTTCTAGCATCATGTCATTATGGAAATTCGACGGGAAACCAGTTATTTAAAGTACTTCACAGCTTTTGACTGAAACTCGTATTAGTATTAAGTGGTAGAATCCTAAACATGCTAGCAGACTTGATAATTTTGTATTTTCCATGTTCTCGAGAATTCATAGTTTTCCAGAATTCTAAAAATCCTGGCAATGAATATATTCGAAATAACATCATTTGAATTTGGAAAACTAATTCCAGATTTCTTAACACAATTTTTGCGGAAACTAAACCGACCACTATGATTCTGTGTAGGATTAATTTTTGTTTTATTTGTTATTTTGAGAGAGAGAGAGAGAGAGAGAGAGAGAGAGAGAGAGAGAGAGAGAGAGAGAGAGAGAGTTAGTTAGTATAGGGATTGTTTGTTGTGAGGAAGACTTAGTATAATTTAGGCTTTGTTTATATTTTGAGCTGGCTTAGGACACTTGTGAGTGTCTTGAAGGAACACAGTTTTCAGTTTGTAATTGACTGCTGCCAGAGGCAGTTCAGTGTGGTTGTGAGTGCTGGGATTATCATTTATTTTCGACCAGCTTGGAAGTGATTATTTATTTTTAACAGTAAGTACAATTTTATTTATCTTTGCTAGGAGTGATTCTCAATGATAGGAATAGTTTATTATTATATCTTGATTATAGTGCGATCAGTTAGTTAGCTGGGGCTAACGGCCTATACCTAAACCTTGGGGGTAAGTCTATACCTAAACCGTGGAGGTAACGGTCTATACCTAAACCAAGGGGGTAACGGTCTATACCTAAACCGTGGGGGTAGCGGTCTATACCCAAACCGTGGGGGGTAACGGTCTATACCTAGACCGTGGGGGGTAACGGTCTATACCTAGACCGTGGGGGTAACGGTTTATACCTAGACTTTGGGGGTATCGGTCTATACCTAAATCGTGGTGGTAACGGTCTATACCTAGACCGTGGAGGTAACGGTCTATACCTAAACCGAGAGGGTAACGGTCTATACCTAAACCGAGAGGGTAACGGTCTATATCTAAACCGAGGGGGTAACGGTCTATACCTAGCCTTTGGGGGTATCGGTCTATCTATACCTAAACCGAGGGGGTAACGGTCTATACCCAGACCGTGGGGGTAACGGTCTATACCTAGCCTTTGGGGGTATCGGTCTATCTATACCTAAACCCAGGGGGGTAACGGTCTATACCCAGACCATGGGGGTAACAGTCTATACCCAGACCGTGGGGCTAACGGTCTTTACCTAGGCCGTGGGGGTAACGGTCTATGCCTAGGCCGTGGGGTAACAGTCTCTAGGCCGTGGGGTAACGGTCTATGCCTAGACCGTGGGGGTAACGGTCTATGCCTAGGCCGTGGGGGTAACGGTCTATGCCTAGGCCGTGGGGTAACGGTCTATGCCTAGACCGTGGGAGTAACGGTCTACGCCTAGACCGCGGGGAGTACGGTCTAGGCCTAGACCGTGGAGGTAACGGTCTAGGCCTAGACCGTGGGGGTAACGGTCTACGCCTAGACCGTGGGGGTAACGGTCTAGGCCTAGACCGTGGGGGTAACGGTCTACGCCTAGACCGTGGGGGTAACGAACCTAGACCATGGGGGTAACGGTCTAGGCCTTGACCGTGGGGGTAATGGTCTATGCCTAGACCGTGGGGGTAAGGCCTAGACCGGGGGGGGGTAACGGTCTAGGCTTAGACCGTGGGGGTAACGGTCTACGCCTAGACCGTGAGGGTAATGGTCTAGGCCTAGACCGTGGGGGGTAACGGTCTACGCCTAAACCGTGGGGGTAACGGTCTATGCCTAGACCGTGGGGGTTAACGGTCTACGCCTAGACTGTGGGGGATAACGGTCGAGGCCTAGACCGTGGGGTTTACGGTCTACGCCTAGACCGTGGGGGTTAACGGTCTACGCCTAGACTGTGGGGGGTAACGGTCGAGGCCTAGACTGTGGGGTTTACGGTCTACGCCTAGACCGTGGGGGTACCGGTCTACGCCTAGACCGTGGGGGTAACGGTCTACGATAGACCGTGGGGGTAACAGTCTACGCCTAGAACGTGGGGGTAACGGTCTACAACTAGACCGTGGGGGAACGGTCTACACCTAGGCTGTGGGGGTAACGGTCTACACCTAGACTGTGGGGGGCTAACAGTCTACACCTAGACCGGGGGGGGGGTAACGGTCTACACCTAGACCGGGGGGGGTAACGGTCTACACCTAGACTGTGGTGGTAACGGTCTACACCTAGATCGGGGGGGGGGTTAACGGTCTAGGCCTAGACCGTGGGGGTAACGGTCTAGGCCTAGACCGTGGGGGTAACGATCTACGCCTAGACCGTCGGGGTAACGGTCTACGCCTAGACCGTCGGGGTAACGGTCTATGCCTAGACCGTGGGGGTAACGGTCTACGCCTAGACTGTGGGGGTAACGGTCTACAACTAGACCGTGGGGGAACGGTCTACACCTAGGCCGTGGGGGTAACGGTCTACACCTAGACCGAGGGGGTAATGGTCTACACCTAGACCGGGGGGTTAACGGTCTATACCTAGACGGTGGGGGTAACGGTCTATACCTAGATCGTGGTACTAACAGATTGACACGATTAATAACGACCCTTGCTCTCATAGCGATTATTGATTAGAATTATTTTTGAAGGATTGATGGTGTTTATGGCCATGACGAGGACAGGATACTTATTACAGATTTGTTTGTTCCATGATTCAGACTGTATTACAGTCTCCCCATTGGCCCAAGAACTCTGTAAACTGTTGTTTGGAACTTTTGTCTATGTGTGTGGCGACGTGGTGCAAGTGTCCACATATACCTAATATACATATATTTGTTTTCTTTTGATAGTTGTGGGTATTCATTTATATATATTATTGTTACGTTGCGTTTTTTTTTTCGAATGTATTAGGATTAAGAAATATAGTTGCAAGGTTATATGTTTTACTGTTCCTTCTGTTCAATAGCCTCAGTTGACTCAAGGGTGTGGGGGGGTTGTTCTTGCAACATCCCGCCATATTATCATATTATTTTGGCACCCGAACAGTGACTGCCGAGGTGGGATTGATAGCTAGATTCTTGGACGAAGGACTGATAGGATAAGGAATTAGATTTAAGGTTGATGAAACACGGAAGAACAGTTAAGGGTTTTGTGGAAGGAATTGCGGTTGAATAAGGAGCGTGAGGAGTTGTCCGCAGAGAAAGTGAAGGCCGAGCGGTACCTCGAATTACTGGAAATTCCCCCGGATTTACTGGAAACCTCAGGTAAATACTGGAATCCCCTTGAAAATTACCTAAATCCCCTACAATATCACTGCAAACCCTTAGAAATCGATAAATAATGTTTTTATTAAAATGCGTTATTTTTATGTTTTTAGCATTTATATTCTTTATATATTTGCAGGTAGAACCTTGGCTAGGGGTTGTGACCTGGGAAGGGAGCTTACCCCCGGCTAGGGGTTTGTGACCTGGGAACTACCAGGTTAGGATAGGTGGGTTTGTTAGGTTCTGTACACTATTGTATCCTTTTATATATTGTGTAATTTAAGGGCATATAGAAAAATGCTTTAAAATACACATTTTATTTAATTAATTTACTAAAAAATAATGTAAATTAATAAAAACACATTTATCGATTTCTAAGGGTTTGCAGTGATATTGTAGGGGATTTCGGTAATTTTCAAGGGGATTCCAGTAATTCGTGGTTCCCAAGGCCGAGTTGTGAGAATGAGGAGATGCAAAGGGAACTTCAGGGAACTGAAGTGCAAAACAAAAAGCGACGAATTTCTTAAAAATTAAGAGATACTACACCACAGTTTTACATTACATTGATATTTTTCTTTCATCGTGGGAAGGACAGAATGAATGTATGAAAGACACTGAGATAACGGAAAGAAGAATCAGAAAGCGAAACTAACTTCATAAATTCCCACTAATGATTCGCCTGATTGCTGAGACATTTCGGTTTGATCACTAATTATTTGCCAAATTCTCATAGGGAAAAATCCTTGACTGTTGATATAGCATCAGCTCATTGCTTGAATGTCTTTACGGAGCTCAACAGGTGCATATGATTGCACAGAAAAAGGAAGATATTTTAATTTCAATTCCGCTGTTGTTAACAAGGAAACTGAACAACAGACTAGGTTATAAAGATTTCCCCTAACTGTCCGTACTGTTGTTCCGGATTCCTTTGTTGAAATGTACAAAAAACAAGCAATGCTCTTCAACAACAAAAGGCAGCCGCTGGAGGGATGGCGGGACCACGGTTGAGATACCTAGACCGTGGGTGGGACAATACCTCTGCTTGTGTTTCGGCTTAATTTTTCGGAGAATGGAGTGTATTGGGCCAGCTCTCTCTCTCTCTCTCTCTCTCTCTCTCTCTCTCTCTCTCTCTCTCTCTTTGTTCTGTTCTTTACGTATTGCTAGAGCTTTTGTTTGCTAGCAGTATAATAAAAAAGGTGAAACACGTTTTTTACTATTGCTTTGACAATACTTAAAAGGCCATGTAAGTTTTTTGTTATATGATTGCGCTCTCTCTCTCTCTCTCTCTCTCTCTCTCTCTCTCTCTCTCTCTCTCTCTCTCTCTCTCTCTCTCCTCAAGAGAAAAAGCGTATAAAACACTAAGTGAAGAGCCCATGTTCGATTCTTGGATTGAAGAATGGATACGATCACTGAAATGCTGTATGCTTCTATTAACCCAATAAAAAGAGGAATTAGAGAGGAAAATATTACGTGATTGTTCATTGCTCCGTTAAAATGAATACCTTTCATCAGATATGCTCTCTCTCTCTCTCTCTCTCTCTCTCTCTCTCTCTCTCTCTCTCTCTCTCTCTCTCTGGTTGGATTTCGACACGTGTTTCTCTCTGGCAAAAATAAATGGAAAATAGATAATTTTCCCGGCATGCAATATTCTAAGGTGCACCACTTATCACCGCTTCGCTTTACTACCTTTCCCACTTCCTTTCTTTAATCATGCTGCCAAACTATTGAACTTTTACTTCATTGTACAATAGCACCTCAGTGCTAATTGGTTTCCGGGCCCCAGCCCCAGAACAAATTACTCAAATTCTATTAAGATGAAAATAAAGTGATTAAAATAATGTTATGTTTAGGTATTTTCTGGGAGAAAGATGGGGTGTTATCAAAATAAGAATTATAGAAGTTAATAGATGGAAGGAGAATGGAGAGTAAGAGTAAATGCAAGAGAGAGAGAGAGAGAGAGAGAGAGAGAGAGAGAGAAGACGTGAATAACAGAATTGGTGGCGTTAGGAAGGTAGCAGGGTCTCTGCAAAAGTTTTAGGAAAGGAAAGATTGAATATGGAAAGAAGTTAATAAAATTTAAGGAAATAAATATGTGCGACTTGTTAAAGGTTATGAGAGAGATGAAGAATACATATTGTGGAAACGACCCTTTCCCAAACAGTTCAATAAGTGAAGCTCCAAACAAACAAGTCGTATATAATATTTACCTGAACATAATTAACCTAAGTATATCACAATCCTGTTTTCCTAGCTGTGAAAAAAACTGCGTTGATCAAACCAATTTACAAAGGGAAAGGTGATGTAAACGAGCTAAATTCATATAGGCCCATTTCAAATTTATCCTATATGTCAAAGCTTATTGAAAAAGTCATAAGTGAGCAATTATGGGCGCATATTGACGAGTTAGAGGTATTCCCGGAAAATCAATCGGCCTACAGAGCTAATCATTCTACAGAAACTATTTTGTGCTCAATAATGAATGATATGATAGGTCTTCTTGATGGGGGAAAGTGTGGAATTTTAATAATGTTAGATCTTAGTGCTGCTTTTGACACTGTTGTGCACGAGTACTTACTTGACGACTTGGAGTCTATTGGAGTGACTCAGGAAGCACTGAAATTTTTGCGAAGTTACTTAGTGAACAGGAAGACTATTGTAGAAGTTTCTGGAAACCGATCCAATGAGAGAATTCTTATGAAGGGTGTACCACAGGGTAGTGTCCTGGGCCCTATCTTGTTTAACATATATACTATCGAGCTATCACACATCTTGAAAAAACAAAAAGTGGGTTTTAAACTATATGCAGATGATACTCAGTTTTACCTCTCAATTTCAACAACACAAGATACAGAGAAGAAAATTGATGAGATAATGACTGAAATAAAAACATGGATGCAGAGGAAAAAGCTCAAATTAAACGATGATAAAACAGAATGTATGTTCTTTGGCACAAAGGTGGCTTTGAAGAATTACCAGTTAATTCAAAATATAAAAATTGGTGATGCTGATGTTGGGATTGTGCCTGTTGTGAAAAATTTGGGTGTACTGATAGACTGTAATTTGTCAATGAAGGACCAAATTGTGAACACAGTAAAAGTGTGTAACTATCACCTGAGAAACATAGCATTTATTAGAAAATATTTAACAGAGGGCAGTACAAAAATTTTAGTGATGAGTCATGTAATATCAAGGCTTGATTATTGCAATTCTCTGTACTACAAATTGCCCAATACACTACTAAGAAAGCTTCAAAATGTGCAAAACCGGGCGGCTAGACTGATAAAAGGCATTAAATTTCGGGAGAGAATAACTCCTGCACTGATCGATCTACATTGGTTACCTGTTAAGGCTAGAATTGAATTTAAAATTTGCTTGTTGACTCACAAAGCACTTACAAGTGATAAGCCTAAATATCTTCGTGATTGCCTGGTCCCCTACCCTGAAGCTACCAGCGCCGCTGTAAGAGTTAGACATGCAGATGACCCACATAGACTATTCGAAATTAGTGTGAATCACGCAATAGGAGGAAGAACGTTCAGTTATGCGGCACCGAGACTCTTTAACGACCTTCCACTCGATGTCAAGAATAGCAATAATGTGGCAGCTTTCAAGAAAAACCTGAAGACTTATCTTTTTAGAAAGTGTTATGATAGTGACCTGAATACAAATGCTAGCGAAATAACTGATAACGATACAGAGAAAAATATTAACTGGAAAGGAATTATTTTTTCACACACCAAGGCCCGCCTGAACAGACCTTTAGTGTTTGATGGAGGGCGAGAAATAAACCCGTAAAAGTAAGTAAGTAAATATTGAAACATGTGAAGGAATTGCTTGGCTAACTTTCTTAGGAGTGAATTTAAGATGCCAAAGGCGAATTCAAGAATTTTTTTTAGCATAACTTATATAGACTTTGAAGAGTAACAATAGTTGAATAGATGGAAATGGAGAAGCGATGGGAATATGATAGAAAGGTGACCATAGGTGAAAGGTGGGTCATTGTTTTTCAAGTGGTATAGTCACATGGAGAAAATGAATGGTATAGGCAGTCGTTAAAGGGTATATGATTAAGAAGTCTTGAGTCAATGGAGAAAAGGGTTTGTGAATAAGAGCTTGTTAGCATGAGAGGAAGAGTGGTTGGTTTGGAAGACCCCTAACATTCAGGAAGTAAAAGTCTGTATTTACCAGTGTGTGCAAGCAACTGGCTAAAGCCCGCCATGCACGTACAGTTTTAACTTACAGACTGAGAAAACCAGATTTAACCGGTATGTTCAGGCCAGTTTGAGCGTGTATGAGGGTATTTTGAACTGAAGGCAGGCCGGAAAGGCGATCGGATGAACTGAAGCGAATGTCGAAAATCTACCGTCCGTTCTTTTGAACTGACGGCCAGTTTGCACGTGCATAGGGTTACCTGAAGCCTGCCCTCTGTCAACCTATGATTTGAAGCCCTCCGTCGCTGATGCAATGGCCGTGTTCAGATAGGATAAGATATTTTGTTGTGAATTTATCGTTATTTACAGGTGATGCCCATCACTTTGGAAATAAAAAGTAATGATAATTCTGACATATAAAAATGCTGATAAGGAAATCAAAATAATTAATTTACATCGAGATATACTATGTTTCCATAAATCAGAATATAAGCAGGGTACGGATAGGACTAAAGTACATGGCTATAAACAAACTTTTTCCAAGAAAACAAATGCTAGGTTTTTCTTTGGAGACGTTTCAGCATTATGCTGACTAAATTAACGTAGTTTTGAGATACATATTGACAAATTTGGAATAGACCTATCCTCATCATTCTGATAGTATTTAAGCGTTTATTGTTGTTTAGATTTAAGTATATATATATATATATATATATATATATATATATATATATATATATATATGTGTGTGTGTGTGTGTGTGTGTGTGTGTATTTATATATGATATACTTTATACTTTCTCCTCATGTTTGTACTTCTTTATATCGTAGAATTTAGTGAAGGAAGTTCTCTTGCCACAGAACCAAGGTTTACACCATTTATTTTTTGGTGTTTTTATTTCTTGCACGTCAGCTCAGCACCCCAGCTAGGCAGATTTAAGTTAAGCCCGCTATACACGCACAGTTTCAACTGACAGTCCTGCCGGATATCGAGAGTTCCCACTGGCCACACACTATTCAGTTCTGCCATCGGCCCATCTGTCTAACATCAAGTTGACCCCCAGCCAGCACCGTGGCAACATCTGACTAGCTGAGCTGACGTGCAAGAAGTGAAAACACCAAAAATAAATGGTGTAAACATTGGTTCTGTGGAAAGAGAACTTCCTCCACTAAATTCTACGATGTAATGAAGTAATACTAACATTAAGAGAAAATACGTATGTGTATTTATTTATTTTAATACAGTCTTTTCTGTGGCAAATAGCAACAGGAAATGATTCATAAAATTCTACGATATAATAAAGTAGTACTAACATGAGGAGTAGGCTCACGTTTAAAAGTTCACACATACATATATATATATATATATATATATATATATATATATATATATATATATATATATATATATATATATATATATATATATATATATTATACACTTAAACTTAACCTAAACAGCAATAAACGCTTAAACACAATCAAAATGGTGAGGATAGATCTAGTACCAAATTTGTCTATATGCATTTCAAAACTATGTTAATTTTGTCTGCTCGTTATTTATTCTTAATGGCAAGGGCACAAAATATGTGCACTATAATGTTGAAACGACGCGAAAGAAAAACCCTAACATTTGTTTTCTCGGTAAAAGTTTGTGCTTACCTTTATGTTCTTTAGTCCTATCCGTACCCTGCTTATGTTCTGATGTATGGAAACATTGTATATCAAAATGTAAATTAATGATTTTTTTTTGTATCCTTATCAGCATTTTCATATCTGTCAGAAGAATCATAACTTTTTATTTTCCAAATAGATGGGTATCCCTGTAAATAACGATAAATTCTGAACAAAATCGCTAATGCTCTCGGAAAACGGCCATTGCAACAGCGACGAACAAGCCGGTTAAATCTGGTTCAATCAGTCGGCCTGTAAGTTGACTATGTGCGTGTATGGCGGGCTATTTAGTGTGATTTGTTCTGAGATAAATTATTTCCATCAACTATTTCCTCTCTGTTTACTTTCCTGGTGAACAGCTTGTTCGTTGTAAAGTTCACGCACACGTACTCACTTCTATTTCAATCGGTTGTCTTATTTTTTCAATTCTTATCCTGACTAGACTAACCTTCCATTTCCTGTATAACTGCAATCTTCTCTCCTGTTATGGAACGCATCTTAATTCATCTTCGTTTTCTTTATTAAGCAGTTTATTTCCTCATCCTACCTCTAACTATTTCTTTCCTTCTACTTTCCTACTCACAAACATTCTCTGTTGTTCTTGTTACTCCATTATTTCACGAAATAGCTCTATCGGTCTTTAACTTAGCCTAGAGCTTGCCCAGTTGCTCCTTAAGTGCCTTTATCTCCTCATGCCTATCCAAGCTACTTGGGATATTACATTTACTGTCATATATTCTCCCCTTACGCTAAAACCTAATTATTTACAATTAAAAGGATCATATATACATGAAGCCAGCCCCATTTTACTTGCACATCCGCTAGCATTTGGTCTAGCAATATTTCATTGCAATTTTTCCAGGTATACTTCTGAATATCAGTTTTTGAAAACCACATATTTCCAGCAATCAAACATCTTTTCAAATACATTCCTCTAATGCTATCTATTCTCCTTTACCCTCAAAACACCTTACCTAACAACGTAGCAGTTTCCTTTTAGCATTAAAATCCCTTTGAAAAGCTACCCATTTGTAGGGTCATTCAGTCCCTTTGCTTTTGTTTAATTCCCAAAACTATTTACCACATCTTCTTCTTCCTCTTCAACAAATATGTTGTATTTGTGCCCCAAATCCACGTACATTGAAAGCCTCGATACTTGGTAATTTTCTCTCTCTCTCTCTCTCTCTCTCTCTCTCTCTCTCTCTCTCTCTCTATATATATATATATATATATATATATATTCATATATATATATATATATATATATGTATATATATATATTTTCATATATATATATATATATATATATATATATATATGTATATATATATATATATATATATATATATATATATATATATATATATATATGTATATATATATATTTTCATATATATATATATATATATATATATATATATATATATATATATGTATATATATATATATATATATATATATATATATATATATACATACACATATGTATACACAAACCCTTTCATTACGTTAAGGTATCCCACTCAGAAAGTGATATATATATATATATATATATATATATATATATATATATATATATATATATATATATATATATATATATATATATTGTATGGGGCACAGAATCGAAAGAAAGATAAAGATAATGAAAGGTTGTGCAAGATGTGTGCTTCTCCTCCTGACGTTTAAACATAGAAAAACATTAATATCAATCTCAAAGAATATCTTTAATGAAAATCAATATTTGTGACAAGACATTCTTTTACGATGTCGATAAAATCCAAAGATAGAAGATAGAAGATATAAGAGAGTCTTCCTACGTTGGGCATAAACTCCGGTGTGTCTGTCAACTTTGACGTTTTCCTTTCCATTACGCAACAGTTGCATTGCAAGGATGGTAGACTTGTCACTCATCGGCCATTGTTTCCATCCCAGGGGCTTTTGTGTCTTGGCAGCTTTGTTCAAGCCTTTCTTCAAGGTTTAATTACGAAAAACTGAGGTATATAAGTAATAATCTTGGAGCTGTGCCCTAGTTTACAGTATGTTAGACTATATTTTTAACATTTTTCCCTTTTGGTAAAGTCTATACAGATAGTTCATTCTTTATAAGCTTAAGGAGCCATTTCTAGTCTACTGCAGGACAAAGGCCTCAAAGATGCCTTGGTTATTTTGGAGTTAGGTCGTTTTCATCATCACGCTAGCCACTGCGAGTTGGTGATGGTAGGAGATTTTGGTCTGATCGCTCATAGCAAACCAACCTAGTATTTGTCCCTGATTAGTAGAGATCTGCTGATCATGGTGATAAATAAACCCTTTCCCCATGGTAAGGTATACGCACTTCAGCACACACACACACACACACACACACACACACACACATATATATATATATATATATATATATATATATACTTACATACTGTACACTTATTTACGTGTATATTCTTAGCGATTGTTACATTACAAATATGGAAGGTAATATATATATATATATATATATATATATATATATATATATGTATATATATATATATATATATATATATATATATATATATATATATATATATATATATATATACAAAATCATCTCCCCCTAGGCCTATTGATGCCAAGGTTCCTCGGTTAGATTCCGCCAGTCGTTACCATCTAGACTAGAGCTTTTAAATCAATACTTCTCCATTCAGCATCTCCTACTTCACGCTTCATAGTCCTCAGCCCCGTAGGCCTGAGTATTCCAACTCTTCTTGTGCCTTGTGGAAGCCAGCTAAACGTTTGATGAACTAATCTCTCTTATGGAGTACCAAGAGCATGCCAAAATCATCTCCATCTATCCCTCATCATGATCTCATCAACATATGACACTCGAGTAATCTCTTTTATAGTTTCATTTCTAATCCAGTCCTGCCATTTAACTCCCAATATTCTTCTGACGCCTTGTTCTTCAATCTACTAAATCTACTGGAGATTGTTTCGTTGTCACACCATGACTCGTTTCCATATAGTAACACCGATCTCGCTAAACTGATATATAGCCTGATTTTTATGTAATTTCAGGCGATTTGTTTGCATATACAGATATGGGGTGGAGTAGTTAGTTCCATATCATGCACTAAAACTTGGTCTGTAAAGAATTTTTTTTTATATAATATTGTTGTACAAAGATAAGCTTTGCCAGGGTTTTCGAAGTAATTTGGTCAGTGACCAGCTGAAGTACAAAAATAAGAGGTTAGGGAGACGTTGTGTCATTTCATGTATCGTATTTGGTACTTTAATTAAACCGTAGACACTTTAGATATATAAAAAGTGCTTAAAATTGACATTACCCTTCCAATACTTTGCTTCTGCTGTTTAAAGTTTTAAGGTAGCTTATTAAACAGGTCACTGAGCCGTTGCCCAAAGTTTTGGTGATCGGAAAAAAATATGTCCTAGCACCCAAGTCCACTGTCCACCCTAGGTTGGACCTGTCAATGGCAGCTGATGAATCTGTAGGTAGATCCGTAGCTCATAACGATAGTAAGGATGTGCGCAGTTATGGAAACCATCAAGCTGTGACTGCAGCACAGTCGGGACCCCGTAATATGAGTCTCCTACTATGAGGCAACCACGAGCCTCACAAGTGTAAAAGGCATTACAGCGCTGTATCCACTTTATACTTAAATTTGTGATCTCATAAGTTTCTTACCTTACGAAGAGACTAAACCTTATTCATCCCAAGCATCAAGTAGTTCAGCCATTATGATCTGTTGTATGACTAGTCTCGAAAATGCTTTTGATTTAAGTTGCTTACCTTACAAAATTTCTTTGATAACCTAATGGATACCTATTCACCTCTAGAATATGGCAAGTTTGTGGTTATTCTATTTGATTTGTCATGTAGACTACGTTCGATTCAGAAAGGAAGACTTTGGACCAAACATCTTTTGAAGTGGCGTGAGAGGATTTTGTCCGTTACTAGACAGGATTTGCATAAGAAATGTTACCAAGTTGAATTTTAGTAATGTTACCTTTTAGAATTATAATGGCTCACCCGGATTCATGGCAGTGTTTAGTCTGAATTTGGGTATAGGTACTGGTATTTAGGTCTATTAGATTATTTTTGTTGGGAAGGATTTAATGATTGGTATGGAGTGCGGCTGAATAGGTATCAAATTAAATTCAATGATTACTATGGAGCTGTATTCATCAAAGGAGCCAAATGGAGTTAGTTAAAAGTATCAGTGCTATACTTGAAGTGAAGTAATTAGTCACGACGTAGGTTAAGGGCCCAGGTTGAGTATAAGTAAGGAGACAAAGGTGGAGTTTCATTTTGTCTATGGAATGAGTAACCCAAGAGTTGAAGTAATCTGTTTCCTATGTTGAAGTTCCGCATTGCGTGAAGTTAATGGTAATTTGCTGCCCTTATTCAAATCCTATCCCTGGTCGCCAAGAGAGGTAGGCATGAATCTGAAGTGCCTCCTAAATAAGAGCAAAAAGGCAGATGTCTTTATTTTCTAGTCCAGAAAAATAACTGCTTAACATTTTTCTCAACGTACATCTAGTAAGTTCTAGTGCATTTGGAGCTCGGGGTATTATTATTATTATTATTATTATTATTATTATTATTATTATTATTATTATTATTATTATTATGACTCAAAATTTTTATAGATTCTTCTTTAGTTTTTATACATAGTTTACTTATATCAATCAAGGTGGTAAAAAGATTATATTGATACCATTAGAAAATATTCTAAACCATCCTCAAATATATAAAAATTATATGTCCTAGGTGCAGCTTTAGACACTCAACAGACACCAGATAGATGAATAAAACTTTAAAAGGTTTAAAATCCGCTCGTGAATGACATATGCAAGGGACAGTGACATTGCCCTATCAAGCAGGACATTGCCCTAGAGACTGATCATATGATCAGTGCCTAAGTCCCTTCTCCACTCAAGCTAGGACCAAGGAGGGCCAGGCAACGGCTGCTGATGACTCAGCAGATAGGCCTATAGGATCCCCCCACTCCCCTCCTTCTTAGCTTACAATGATGGTGAGGTTGCAGCAACCAAAGGAAATAACGAGTTTGAGCAAGACTCGAACCCCAGTCTGGTGTTTTCCAGTTAGGGACGTTACCACATCGGTCACCACAACCATAAAGGCCAGTTCTGAGTTTTTTTTGCTGGGGTAGCTATGTTACCAATAACTGAGTCACAGGACATATATATGTATATATATATATATATATATATATATGTATATATTTATATGCATATATATGCATGCATATATAGCCTATATATATATATATATATATATATATATATATATATATATATATATATACTGTATATATATATATATACTTTATATATTTATATATATATATATATATATATATACATATATATATATATATATATATACTTTATATATATATATATATATATATATATATATGCATGTTATGCATTATTATTCAGAGATGAAGCAAAAAAAACCATTCTAAGGAACATTAAGACACACATTTTATTACCATCGTTTATTGATATGTTAAGGCTCTCGGGTATGAAGATAAAATGGGGGATTTGGTATTAACATTGTGCAATATTTGGGAATATTTTTATTAGGGTTATTATATATTGCTAAGACTAGAAAGGGTTTAGAGCGGTTATCTTCTTTCCTTAATCATGTCAGGCGTCAGAGAGTAGGTGAGATGTTTCTATATGACAAGAGGCAGAACTGCTTGCTCTGATTAAGGCATAAACTGACGAAGTAATCCTTTTTTAGTCTAGATGCTGTCAATTCCTTATAAGGGAAGCCCTCTTTAAATTGTGGCATCCTTCATGCATATCCTTTTAATCCTTCCAATTCAAGTGAGCCCAAATATAGTAGGACAAGATGATCCCTTCCAGCAGGGCTAGCTCGCAAAAGACACCCTGTTCAGTTTATACCAAAATCATTGATTATTTGCCACAAAAATTTTAACGACCCCAACAACTGGGCTAACCATTTCAGCTTATTGAGAAAAAAATAGGCCTATCTTAATTCCCAGTTAATCACAAAATAAGTTATGGTAAATGGCATCGTCCACTGTAATGAAACTCAATTCTGCCCTCATTGTAGGGCTTCATATATAGTAAACTTATGAAACACATTCAAGAAAAAATTTACTCAAATTCAAGCAACATTCATCTTTGTGTCCGTCCATTCCATGCATAGGCCTATTATATTACAATAAACTTTCATTAGCACAGCCAAGTACAAAATATGTGTTTTTGACATATTTATCTTTTTAAATGTTAGCCTAGTCTTTGAAGTCGATTATATGCTTGTTCTATACAATAATGTGTAAGATACATCTATATCATTACTATGTTATGATAATTATATTTGCAATTGACATGAATTTTGTAGTTAATGTCTCTTTGGTTTAAATTTTATCTCTGGCAAGTGGCTGAGTATTTCCTTTTACAAAGGTTGCCAAACAATTTATAGAATCATTTGACATGACAGCCAACCTTGACAGCAAACCTTGCCGTGTCTTACACATGATTGATTTTTGCCCTTGCATTGCGTGATCTAGAAGCTACATGACTTCTGGCCTAACGGTAATATAGATGGCGTTTGTTCTTCTCGATGAACTGTTTAGTTTTCGCAAAATGCTGAACTGAACTTTTACTTCATTGTACAATAGCACCTCAGTGCTATTTGGTTTCCGGTCCCCAGCCCAAGACCAAATTATTCAAATTCTATTAAGATGAGAATAAAGCGATTAAAGTAATGTTATGTTTAGGTATTTTCTGGGAGAAAGATGGGGTGTTATCAAAATAAAAATTATAGATGTAAATAGATGGAAGAAGAATGGAGAGTAAGAGTAAATGCAAGAGATGATAAAGAGAGAGAGAGAAGAGGCGAATAAGAGAATTGGTGAGTTAGGAAGGTAGCAGGGTTCCTACAAAAGTTTTAGGAAAGGAAAGATTGAATATGGAAGCAAATATTGAAACATGTCAAGG